>NC_089198.1:23295186-23650186 GCF_963930695.1 Labrus bergylta | reverse complement strand
ATTGCTCTAATTTAGAAAAACCAGGCAAACAATCCATCAATAATGTCATGATCCAAAGTGACCTCCCTGCCCTCTTGGATGGGAAACCCCTTCTCTGAGCTGTCACCAAAATGAGTTCAATCCAAGGCATAGAACCTTTTTGATATTACACAGAGACAGTAGGGGTATGTGTGTGATGAATTGAAGATTTTAAAAGGTTATTTCTGGCGACAGCATAGAAAGACACAGTTGAAGTGATTTGAAACATAAAACTTAAAGATGTGTATTCAGTTTTATTCATATTTCCTCTCAAAAGCAATTCCTGAAAATAGATTTAGCTTTCACAAGCTTGAGTCAACATGTGGACAGAGGTTATCGTATCTGGTTTCCTTAAAATAAAAGCGAAGTGCAAGTCTTTCCATGAACAATGCATAAAAAAACGATCAATACATAGTGTTTGTTTATGCGTGTGGGTGTTTGAATGTGCCCATCTGTCTGTGAGAACATAAAAAGGTCATGAATACAAAAATAGAGACTCCAGATGAGAAAGGCTCCATAATCCTAAAAGTGTAAGTGTGCGGTAATAATGTGCGGGGTGTTTTTGCGTAGTACTGAGTTTGCATTTTCTCTAACAAGGGTCTGGCGTCCCCGCAGCCATCAGTGGGATCCACGCTGGGCCCTTTTTTCGCAGTAATCAGCCAGACTGTCTTGCTCTAATTGTTTCCAGATTTGTGTGGGAGGTCAGAGCCCCGGAGTGCTGATCCTTGCCAAGTTTATAAACAGAGCAGTGTTTCCAGATGGCCACTGGCTCCAGACTGGCTAGCAGGTTGATTGGGACCAGAATAATAACAGGTGGAGAACAGACAATGAATTCCTTGACACTTTTTACCTCGCACACACTTACAGACACGGCGACACTCTCTAAAAAAAACCACACACACACACACACACACACACACACACACACACACACACACACACACACACACACACCAACACACTTTCAATATGGTGAGCAGCAGAGACTCCTGACGCCGTCTCTGCGGTTTGAGCTCAGCTACAAGCAGATCTGAGGATTTAATACCGGCAGGATGTAGAGCACACTTTGGGAGCTGAACAAAGCTTGTTCTAAGGTTATACACAAGAGAATATAACGTCAAGAACGATCTAGAAAATGTGACGTTTTTTTATTTTATTTGTAGATTTAATCCAATTGAACCCATACTGTGCCTATACAAGTAAAATTATTTACTGAAGTCAGAATTTTTTTTAAAGAATAGAAGACAATTTCAAACTTCTCCTTTGTGCTGAGGGATATTTTGACATTTTACAGTGTCTTTTTCCTGACTTGGCCTGCTCCCAGCTTTATGAAACCTTCCCTTCTTGTGTGGAACATAGTCAGCTGTGAATTGCAAAAGAGTGGATTACAAAATATGAGGTTCCTACAGGAAACCAACAGCTTTTTTCTGATATTAGTTTTGGATGTCAGTTTGTGAAATCATTTTGAATCTCAATGGCATCTAATTATTCATGTTTTCACGTTTGTAATTTTGTTATATGTGTATTTTTAGTCACGGCTTAAAGCCAAATAAAACCAATTCATTTGAAATGTAAAGAAACTAAATGTGTCAGATACAATTTATGTATTTTTCAAATCTCTTCTTAGGTTTTTTTTTCTCTTTAAAGTTTGGAAAAGTTCATGTTTCAAACTTTGTCAAAGTTGAAGGCTCAATGTTTTTCCAAGAATACACACACACACACACGCACACACACACGCACACACACACGCACACACACACGCGCGCACACACACACACACACACGCACGCACACACACGCACACACACACACGCACACACACACACACACACACACACACACACACACACACACACACACACACACACACACACAGTTCACACTTTCAAAGTGGAGATTTCAGCAGCTCCGGTGAAGACATTCCCACCACCATCACATCATTAGCTCCAGCATGTCTCTTAATGCCTCTCTCAAGTTTTTGTTTACAGAATCCAGTCCTTCCAAGGTCTTTGTAATAGCTTGAGAGATCTGTGTTCTGCAGAGGGAGGGGGAAGCTTTGAGAATGGCTGTGTGTGTGTATGCGCGTGTGTTTTTGTGTGTGTGTAAGGGTTGAAGGGAGAGAGGGGAAGGGGGAGGGGGGAGGGGGGCTGCCTTTCATCGGTTTTGCTCCGCTACACTTGTTTGGGCCAAGGTTGGCCCCTGTTTTTCAGTAAGCGTACTCCACTCCAGATGTGCGGCGGCTCCAGAGTGGCTGCCATGTACAGTAAATCGGCATCCGAGGGCTCGTCAATCTGTGGGGTAGAGCTCTGCGGTGTCGTCAGCCCCAGCCACTGGTATAAACGGAAATTTGTACTGCTGAGCTCCCATGAGGCCTTGAGGGAGGTGGAGGAGGAGGGGGAGAAAAAAAAAAAGCAAAAGGGGGAGTTCAGGGGAGGATATTTGGAAATGAGAACTCAAAACTGAAACTGATGAGCAGCAAGGGACAGAGACTGTTAATGCACACAAAAGGTGCAGCAAATGTCTGAATACACTTGTCCAAAGGGATAATGAGCTCAGATGGCTCGGCGGCGGCGGGACGATAAATGAGCAGAAGAATGACGTTGACTTTAGAATAAATGATTTTGCTCGCTGGAAAATGTATCTGCTGCTGAAAATGGAGACATGATTGTAGAAGCAGGTCACAGCCGGGATTTTTCAGCATGCTTTAAATCAAATCATCCGGCCCCAAGTAGATAAAATGGTACAATAGGGTTATACAATGAGAGAAAAGATGATTCAACAAGCCTTAGAATGACACAGGCCAACACATAAAGCTTTTACAGAGCTGCTACTCAGTCCAAATAGCTCATGCCGGTGACCAGAAGAGCCAATACCAGAATATGAATAACGAAAATGAAGGTTCATACTTCAGCAATACTTCAGTGTTATTCAGTTAATATAAATACATGAAGCCTCAGTCATAATAAAGCTCTTTTCAGAGAGGACGCAGAGCAGACTGTGGAGTGCCATCAGGGCAGACAGTGTTTCCCCCGCACATTCCTCCCTTTACATTTTCCCATGCTCAGAGCTCCGGCTCTGACTCAGCGCCATTATCACCGAGACCCAGTCATAGGAAAGCTGCTGATGACTTACAGAGAGAAGCCCTCATGTCCAGACTAATGTTCGAGCTCCTTCCTTGCTGTGGTTTCCTCCCATCTGATGTTATTAAAGGTCAGCCATGTTTCTGTCACAGCGAGCATGAGAACGCTGCAAATAGCGGAGGAATTAAGGGGGTGACTGATCTTTTTTCATTTAAACTGTCACCTGGATATCAGCTTTATTACGACAGTGTGTGATTTCACATGAACATGGGTGACTCGGTTTGGACTTTATGCACACCGTGTTCTTAGGCTATCAACTAAGACAGAGACATGGGTAAATCTTTGAAATATCCATTGAATTACTGTTATTTAAATCAGCATTATGTAGGAATGTGGCGCCCACCAAAAGTCTCTGAGTTTAACTGCACTGTTGTAAGCAGTGATGTGCATTGCAAGTAACAGCAAATAAATAACTACTTACAGTTACAGTTAAAGTTACTACTATCATTCAGTACCTACGTATAGGCCATTAATATGACTATGGGCCATCCTGGGCCTACACATTATTTAGTGTTGCTGTGGCAGTTTGAAACATTTTCAATATGGCGATATTTTGCTTATTTGTTTTCTGAAGGCGACAGCTTACATAAGGAGTATGTCTATGTATTGAACTGTTGCCGTGATCCATGGGCTGTGGCTAAATGGCTACATTGGAGAGGGTTATTTATTATGTTAGTTGGGGTAGGTTGATAAGGTTCTAGAAGTATAAAGCTTGAAGATGGACAAAGAACGAGAAAGCTTTTTGGCGTAAAATGTATTTATTTATTTGTATGAAAGCATGAGACATGACTTGGGTTGAATGTCTTTCTGCACCCGGTAAAGCTGTAAAACCTGAGACTACGATGACACCAATAACCATACAGCCATGTTACATCAAATCTGTTGTGAATAATATCAGCAGGGATGTACACTCTCTCTTTTTCTCTCCTTAGCTTCATCCGTCACTGTCCTCTTCTTCTTAGCCTCAGCCATCATATCAAACCATACAGAGGCTTCTTGTTATAACTGAAGGCTTTTGTGTGATCTAGTGCCATAAAGACATACATAAGTACATCTTGCAAGATGACCTTGGCCCGCTGCCATAGTTACTGCAGTAACAGGCGATTCAGCTGCTCAGTGGAGAGGGGAGAGATGCATTCTACCTATTGAAGGTTATTGTGCTATTAAATCAACTATCAAAACTGTTGTTTAAGATGTTTGACATTAGACATAAAAAGATGGAATATTCATTGACTAAATACACAAGTAGCCTAGTTATGAGGTTTCCATGTTAATCATGTTAACTAAATAAAGATGAATTATAGTCATTGATTCAGAAAATAAACTTCATGGCAAGTTTACACTTTGTAAGTGATGATACTGATTGTTGTGTGTATTTGCATTTTCTCAAATGTAGGAACAAGGTTCAACCCAAACAAATCAGTAATTCTATTCTAGTCAGTTCTTTGTTTTGTTTTGTTGCCGGTCATTTTGGTTAAACAAGAAAAGTCCAGATGATACATCCGAGTGTGATGAAGGATGACTTCAAACTATATGCTTTCTTACGCCACTTGTAGCTATTTCATTATACAATAATTAAATAACATAAGGTGAATAAGTGAGAAAAAGCCCTAAAATAATTTACGGCATACATTACCTTGAATATCTGATTGTCTTTTGCTAACCAGGCACTCATAAAGTAGGGTAACCTCATATTCAAACTATTCCTGTCCAAAAAACAACTAAAACTAAAACCAAAACAATCCTGGATGTATGTATATTGTAATGGAGTCTGTGTTGTAATCCATCCATCGGCATGCCCATATCATGACCTTTTCCTCCTCGAAAGACCCGCTGCCCGACCCCCTGTCCCTGGTTTCCTCTGGGATCCCCCACACTCAACTTTGGGCCCCCCCCTTACCTCGCCCAGTAACGAGGTGAGGCGTCAGAGGCCTGATTATTTGCACTGACCCGGGTCTGTCTCCTCGGGGCGGCTGCCTCGGCACAGTCGCACTGGATCCCATTGACACGGTGCAAGGGAGAAGAAGGGGGGAAGAAAACAGACCCTGGCTCCAGTCAGTCGGCCCTCCTCGGCAGGTTGATGAATGTCCAGGACTTCACGATCTTTGCCACCCAAGCCAGTGGAGTCAGGCTACAATGAGTTACAGTCTCCTGGTTAGAAAACCCTCCTACCCGCCACCACCATAGCCACCACCACCCCCTCCCCCAGACAGCCCACGAGCCCCACAGTTCCCCCAGAACCCGAGCTGGCCGGCCTCCCTCCCTCCACAAACACTGGAGGTCTATCCTTGACTGCCCCGCGCCACCACCTCCCTCGCCCTTTCAACTCTCAGCCCTGACTGTGCCGATTCTACCTGGTAACACACACACTCACAGGTTCAACCACAGGCTGGCACAGGTCCCCTGGCAGCTAATGGCAGGTTGCTGTAGCAATGCATTCATAAACCATAACACCTGACTGTCTGTAAATATATATACATATATAATAAAGTTTATTATACAACAGTAAGTGCTGTCCCTGCAATCTGATTGGACAAGAGGCATTCTGTGAGTGCTGATATACAGTACAACAGCACTGGGACTTTGAGGTATATGTATCACTCTGCTTCAGGTTCTGAAAACTGTTAATTAACATTACAGCATATGACCTTTGTCCAGACTCATCAAGCTGGTTCTTCAGATCACAGGCAACCTGAAAAACTGTCAACAGACTTGTATGTTGCATTAAACATGAAGACATACACATAAATTTACTCATACAAAGTACATATGTGATGCTTGGCAACTGTCTGATTCCAGTCAGGTTCTGAACTAGATGTGTGTGTGGAGCCAAATTAGTACTATATGCTGGTTGTAGAACTGTTGAATGAAATAAATATCACTATCGAGGTTTAGTTATTGTGCTGAATAACAAAAAATGTTCTTATCTTCTATAGCCCTTTTAACATAACCTGCTGAAGACAGGACTGTTACGCTTTTGTTACTACTCGCAGTTAATGTAAATATCATTGAGGCATATTGGTGGGACAATACCGTTCCGCCGCTGAGTCAACTTCGGAGGTAGACGCAGAAGCGTAACAGGAGCCGGCGTAACAGAATTTGGAGCCGGTAGGGCAAAACAGCGCTGTGTGTGTGTGTGTGTGTGGGTGTGTGTGTGTGTGTGTGTGTGTGTGTGTGTGTGTGTGTGTGTGTGTGTGTGTGTGTGTGTGTGTGTGTGTGTGTGTGTTTTATGTGAAGCTCGTGCTGTTTGTTTACACATCGTTCCTCTTCCACAACACTGTTACACAATTTAAAATCACACACTGGGAAACCAATATGATGCTGTTGCGGATACAATGTGTAAGCTCAAAAGGGTACCGATGGTGGAACTTCGTTATGGCATTTTTCTGGAAACAAAAAAATGACTGAATGACAGCCGTGATGATATATACTACAACAGCACTCCCCCTTATGTGATATTGCTTAATAATGTTTTGTTTTTTTTCCTAACAATGGCTACGACAAAGAGAATACTTTGTCTTCCTGAGTGTGTCAGACTGCCACCAGCCGACCTTAACTAAATAATGAATGTGATAAATATTTAATCACCTTTCTTTGCTCCTTACATCACGTCTCCTCGACTGTTCCTTGTAAATGTAAAACAGAGGTGAGGTGTGCTTAGAAAGGCCGTAAAACTGAACCGCAATGGCAGGAGGAAAACAACGGCATTGTTAAGATCGACCCCCTACCGCTGCAGCTAATTGTGCTACCGTCATGGGCTGTTCGCTGTCACAGATAGCTGCAGGCGAGTGACTGACTGAGAAACTCTTGCTCAAGTGTTTCCCTCATCATTTGTGCTTGAATAATGTCGAATGGACTGATGATAGTGGTTGTGCATGTAATCACAGGCTCATACAAACACTGAGGTGTTAAGAAACACTTAATGCATGAATAGAGCTAACAAAGATGTCTGAGCAGCCTGAAAGGTTACTGATAAGATGGAACCAAAAGAAAGGAACACATTTCGAGGTTAACGATGAATCTGTACAGAGCTGAAAATAAATAGGCTATGCCATTAGAATTGCAATTATTTGTTATTACAGCAAAGCACACTTATTATGTTACCCTACAATTGAGACTGGCAACACTCTTGGTAATTTGATGACGCACAAGTCGTGGTGCTTTTGGCTGCGGAGAGCGAGTCTGAGTGTTTCTTGCTTTTATTTCCATCTTCATTTCGCCTGAAATCCCAACTGACCCGTTTAATAACACCAGAATTTTCCTTCTTGTTATTCTGTGGGCAGCTTAACATTTGTTTTTTCGCAAAAATGCTACGAAAATCAGACAGAGCATTAATGAGGTGTCAACATAATGCTTTCATTAGCAGGATATGAACTTTATGATTTAAATGATATTCGACATAAAGCGTAATCTGTGGTCCTTAACAGAGCAGACATAATTTTATTAATATTGTTTTTCTCTGATTACAAGTCATTCTTCAACCTGATTTAAGAGAGGGGGTAAATGTTTACCTAGAGGTGGATGGACTTGAAATACTTTGGTATGTGATGTTATTAGGCCCTACAAAGTCATGAGCGATAAAAAGGAGGCTAGTGGGTCTAAGTACACCTGACCAAAAAACGTTGCCTCTAATTTGTTGTCCATTTGATTTAATTTTGTCAAACAAAAATAAGAAGCTTTGCGTTAAATCTGTGCAAGGTGAGGCGCATGCGATCACACAGAGGGAACCACATACATGGGTGATATAATATAAAATAAATGGGTGTTACATTTTTGAGGTTTCGAGTTATCTCCAAGTGCTGATAACAGTAGCTGCGTGTTTTGAAGCATTATTGTTGCTTTTAACTGACTATAAATGTTAGCTAGAATTAGATTAATTTACAAGAGAGCTTAGAGCCTTCAGTTGATTGACTTTTTGGATAACATTTTTGGATAAATTGATCTTTGCACATTACACATAGTCTTTAAATGCTTCTTCGTGACAGTGGTCATTTGAACATTGTTTTGTTAATATTGTGCATGTTTTACACATTTTACATCATTTAAAAAAATGACCATGTTTAAAGATATATTAGTATATCTTTTGAAAATATCTAATTTAATAGAATAATTGATTTTTGTATTACTTTTCTTTTGCTTTTTTTTTCACAGTTGACCTTAAAAATAATAGCACCATCAAAGTGTTAAAATCATGCTGTGTTTATATCCTTCAAGCGACAGTATAGAATCAGCAAAAGAGACTTTATCAGAAGAAGCTGCTTTTTTTTTTGTTAAAGTTTGTTTGATATACATGTTATATTATTCAAATATTACAACAGATACATGCCTTGTTTTAAAGTTGAATCAACAAATTTTAGAGATACATCGTGTTTTTGTTATGAATATATTGAACTGTATGCATGAAGTATAGCATGAAATAGAAGTACTTAAGTATGGTCGATACACTTCAGTCCAACACTATAACATTTGATGTTTCGGTGTTATGGTTGGAGGATTTCAGCACACAAGACAGCAGTGAAAAAAGAGTTAAAGGACTTGTAATCAGCTGACACTCACTGTCAAAGGATTCTTTGAACAGCTTTTCAAAGGAAACACTGTCAGCGAACGGTTCATCTGTCTGTTCCCTTTAAACCACATCTTATTTCCGCTGAACCCCCCCCCCCCACTGCTGCAGGAGACATTCCTCACAGGATGGGTGAATGGCGGCCCTGTTGCAGGTCAGCCTCGGCGGCAGCAACAGGCGATTTACAGGGTCCCTGCTGTGCAACGCTGTGACCTGGCCTCAGAGCAGTGCTCCCAGGTGACAAATAAAACACTAGCCCTCACAGGAGCGTGACTTCAGGCTTCACAATGCTAATTCAATACAATGCATCTAATTGTTGCCTATTTCAAAAAGGCTAGCAAGATGCTCTGCCAGCCATTCACAGGATTACTGCTAATTGGGAAATAAACATGTGGTAAAATAGTCTGGGATGAGGTAGTTAATGTGGAAACCTCTTAATGGACACTTAGTGCTTATTAGCTTCATTCTCACAAAGCATTGTTTGATCAGAAAGGCTCACTTATTTACTCTTTATGGTGGTTGTTTAAATGTGGTAGATTTTCTAAAAATGCACTCTTTGTATTAGTTAGGCGCCACCAGAACTCTGCTTCAAAAACATAACACATTACTTTAATTATCCTGCTAACATCATGTCATGCACACATATAACATATCTTTGTTATGTTCATAGGCCGCTTTATAAAATATCCAAAGACCAAAGTGGAATAGAAGCTTATCAGCGGTGGATTTTTTTTATCTTTAGTGGAGCTGCTTCACTGAAAGCAGACATTATGGACTCAAAGACAGTTTGTCTGAGCTCGTATACCAAAGTAATCTTTGACTGGTGGTTCTGTCAACACTTTTAACATGAATTAATGCGAAAAAAAAGTTGTTATGGAAAAAGTTGTTTGGTATTGATCCATTTGGTGTTCTCTGATGATTTACCTTCAATCAAGTATAATTTTGTCTGATGCATTTCCTTCAGCTCCATATACCAACACTCTCTGTGTCTGCTAGTATCACAAGCTAGCCAGCTGTAAATTGTATCAGCAGTGACCCTGTGGTAGCATACCAGCTGAAATCCATTAAGTGTTTTTTAAATCATGCCCCATTATCTGATCCCTTATCTGAAGATTCTCTCCACAACAAATCATTCTGTATCATGGTCTGTGAAGATCTCAAAGAAGTGCTGTTGAACATCATTACATAAAAGAAACTTTGGAAAATATTTTTTTCAGCTGAGAAATGAGAAGACTATTATCAAACATCGGGTGCATTTTTAAAGGGCTGAAGTTTTGACTAAAAAGGCGGAACTTTGCATCATTGAAGGTATCACAAATTGTTTCCTAAATCATCTAGAATAATCTTAAGATTTTGATCAGTGAAATAAAAAGCAGTATATGTGGTTCTCACAGCAACAAAAACAACTCTTCAAAGATGATATTGCACAGTTTATCAGTATCCTGCAGGTGAACTTTAAGAGACAACATGGTCACTCTCAGAGTTGAAGAAAAAACCGAAACAAGTTCATAGAACTGAGCAGTCTTGCACCTTCCCTGCAGTAACCTTTGCAGCAGTATTTGAGCCTTCCTCTGAAGCTAAATGGTCAATGGTTTGCTCATTTCAAACAGGCAATGGTACTGAATCTGGCTATCATACTGGGAGAACAACCGGAACAAGTCTTTAAATGACATTTGAGATTCTATTTAGCTCTTTGTGGGGAAATGTTCTAAATTCTAAAAGAATAACATCTCTTACAACATTCAATTTAATTGTGTGCATCAAAAACTGAAACATTGATATTGTCACTGCTTTCAGTCCAGTAAATCCTTTTCATTGCCAATGATGTATAACTTTTAAAGGAAATATTGTAGTTCTAGACTGAGCCAGAATGTAACTTGACCTAGAAATAGCTGTCCATTATGTAAATAATACACAATATTTAAAATGTATCACCCTCAACCTCAATAATCATGGTTTTCTAGCTCAATACAGGAGATGGAAAGAAAACCCTGAGAGCTAAATTTAAATCAAGTGTTAACTGTCATGGGAAGAAGCTAAAACTTTGTGGGGTTAGAACAATAACAGAATTGACCCTTGACCGAATATGTTGTAGCTGCAGTAGCTGATAAGGAGGATTACTATTTACTTGTATTCATTCATCATCAGAAAGTTGAGCCATGTTGTTGCAGTCGTGGTTGCAAAGTGTGTTTGAAAAGACTTTTTGGCTGCCAAAATGACAAATGACCTCTGTTACAAATCAGCCATTGCACCAGTGGCTCAAATAATTCTGGACTCTAGAAACACTGATTAGATTGTGGTGATAAACCGTGTCAACGCGATATCTGATACAGAGACAAATCAGCTTCTGTAAGTAATTAAAGTTTTGTAATCTTAATTTCATAAGATCTTCATACATATCTTCATATCTTCATATCTTCATTCTGCACTCTGAATTCTGTCTTTTGCTCCATTTTTCACAGCAGGAGATCTCTTCATATGTAACTTTTACTGACCTTTTACTTTCCTAATAAGCGGTGTCTCAGTTTAGCTCCAAAAGGTCACTCTGGTGGTTTTTGCATAATTTCGCAAATTGACTACAAGTCACAAGTAATTTAAATTCTGCTGACCATTTTCCAGAGCAAACCGGAGCTACGATTTGAGTGCATTCATGTTGTTTTTGAAGATCAACTCAAAGACGCCTGAAACTTAATCTACCAAGTGAGCATTCAGTTTGCCCTCAGTACTGTCTGTGTTACGTTATTGTTTCAAGGCAATGCAATTGTAAGCATGGGCGGATTTTGTGAGCCAGTGTGGTGCATTCATGTGCTGTTGGATGTCTAAGTCGACTGCTAAACAACCAAATTTGAAGTGGATTTAGCTTCCAATAACATATTATCCCTTTTCACTGCATCCAACTTTTCCTATTGTTTGTCTAAATGTATTTAAACAAACATAGGGCTTACTGTGATTGGAAGAATCTGGACTGCATTACTACACAATGACATGAAAAGAACATACGCTAAAACTTACCAATTAATGTTGTGAGCTTTCGGGCTTTTCCTGAGTTGAATATCATTTTGAGCTGAAATAAGTAGAAATCAATGATTGCCTGGAGGGTCAGAGTTAAAATGTAGTATATCGACTCAGGAGGAAATTCTTCCATCAGAGGACTCTCAGTCAAGACAACAATTAGATGATGTTGGGACTGTTACATTTTATTGCCAAACAACCTCCACTGCAGATAAAATCAATCTGATATGATGAAGACTCGGAAGGTTAATTTCTCCAGTCCTAATCACTTTATGTCTACACATATTTAATCACGTTTTGTCATTTAATGCTGGTGTTTCCTGTGAATGTTGTTGTGCCTACTCAACTACAGCCCATTCAAATCTGAAGAGTTGTACTAGTTATGTTTAGGCACCAAAACGTATCGATGGATTGGGTAGAAAACAGGGTTTGGTCTAAAAAAATACATTAACATTGACTTTCGGTTTCATAGGAGAAACATACGGCATACTGGCAAGTGCTCATGAGCAAGATTTTCTGATTTCTTAGGTAAACATCTAGACAAGGCCATGCCCATCAAACTGTATGTGATAAAGAGGACGTATTGACCTATACGTTTATTTACAATTATTAAAGCCATAGTTACTACGTATAATCGTTTTTTTTTGTACTTTTCAAACTATTATTTACATGATCAACAATGAGCTTCATAGTTGACTTTATACATAACTATCTATCACAGAAAGTTAACGCACCTTTAGGATTATTTAGCATCGCCCATATACCATGCTCGCTCCCAAACTTTCTACCAGTTCTTCCTCCACTGAGAAGTCCCAGAGAGTCTTTTACAGTCACAGAGCAGAATCTGTCCCTACTTTAAACACAGAAAATGTCTTGTCTTGTTTATGGTTCCTCTCTCATCCATCAGGGACTATTCAAGGATGGATGTCTGTGTTCTATAATTGCTACATGACATGACCTACCACACTTAACTACAACCATTACTATGGGACAAAGTCAGCCCACTAAATGCTTCATTTATCTATCAATTCTTAAAACTTGGATTTTAGACAGACTGTAGGGTCATTAAGCAGACATGCTTTCTATTGAAGTCTAGATTTCAATATGGATTCAAGGAAATTGGAGAATAAACATGCACACTGTTATCTTGAATAATAAAAAAAAACTTTTCTTTGTTACTCTGTGACACTGGTTGTAAAACACTGCAGAGCAGGCAGTGTGCTGGATCAAATGGGCAGGTTTCTCAGCATGCTATCAGCACTGTTAACTCCAGCTGTAAACCAAACCTCCCAGGAGGTCAGAGGTCAAAATGTTTGGGCTTCAGAGAGACGCCATCGACTGAGCATAGTCAGGATTTAATATGAAGTCTGACACAAAGTTACTGCCTGTGAATGGGTGACCTTAACATCCAACTGTGTGTTCTGTCCAGATGTAGATCATACAGATATAATACACAGGTTAATTTAAGGGGAACTGTGTTTAGTCTGTTAGTTGTATTTTAAACTAATGCCTTACATTACTATTAAATGGTTTTATGGCCATGCTAGTGGTATGCCTCTATGAATGCAGGTCAGTCGGAAAGACTGAGTAGGCCATGCATTTTTGTACATACATTTATGGTCTTTAAAGGCAGAAGAATACCTTCAAAATAATGTGGACATTTTTAGCATTTAGGAAAATGTCTTGATAATACTAGATGAATTGTCATGACCTGTCATACGTTTTTATGACTATCGCTTGCTGCATCAAAATTGGTATATGTTGATTTCAACCAAATATGTACTTTGTGTGCTTACAAGAAAAAATAAAGACAGCAGACATAATAAATATTAAACCTGATAAATGTTAGCATGTTCCAATTACATTGTTGGCATGTTAGCATGCTGATTTTAGCATTCAGCCCAAAGGACTGCTTGAACAGCAACTAGCAAGAACTTTTTCCTTGCTAGAAAACAGTGCTGGTACTTTGTCTACTTTCCTTTTCACTACAGATAGTTCCTGCTGACCTTAGCTGAGTGTCACACAGTAGCGCCACGTGTTGAAACAGACATGAACCTACTGTTTTTGTCTTCAGTGTGGCATACAAGTGTGTGTGCAAGATACTTCAAATCTTCGGGAGCTGGTTTCCTTGAATGTTTTTAAAGGTCGTCTTAATGATCTGGAGGCAGAAATATCTGACTGCAGATGTTTTAGCTAACTCGTGTTGCCCTTTTTGATCGCTTTGTTGCTGATGACTTATGACAGATTCTGATGAATGGTTCTTTTTGTGATTCCTGTATTTATGTTCATTGTTGTTAAGTGTTTTATGTCTGAAACCCTGTGATTGTGCTGCTGCCTGTCTTGGCCAGGACACTCTTGTAAATTAGACTTTTTCCTGGTTAAATAAAGATTAAATAAAATATTTAAAAAATAAATAAATACAGGCAGGAACTTTATGTAACAGAATATTCTAAATGTACTACACATTCATAAACTAAGTTACATGAAATGTATATAATGATGATATTGGCAAGAAAGACTTGGACTTGTATATTCTTTCTAGTCTAGTTTAGACCACATTCACGAGCTGATTGCAGATGCTTCTACGTAAAGCACCAAATTGTCCATCATTACTATTCCATTCAGACGCTGCTGGAGAAGCACAGCAGGAGCAATTTGGGGTTCAGCGTCTTGCCCAAGGACACTTTGACTTGACTTGATGTCACTTGACATATGACTGCAGGAGCTGGGAATCAAACCCCCAACCTTCTAGTTGAGAGCAAGGATTAGGTAATGCTGTGTTTCATTGGCACATGGATTACAATTTCTACAATCACCCAGTAGTCTGCAATGTTTTACCTTTACATGATACTATCAGCTGAGTTTGCTTGAAATGTAGGCGAAGGTGATATACCAAAAAGTTCCAGGCTCCAGGTTCTATCTACAACTTTTGCAAATTAAACACTGAAAAAAAACAGTTCCCCGCAGGTTGGTTTGAGCCATTGCATGCAGTGGAAATTAAGCATTAGTCTAGTTTTCCTCCTCTCCACATCTGAAATCTGCCATTGTAATCGTGTAGTGAATGTATTTTTTGCGTTTAGTATTGGGTGATTCTTTCATAAATTTATTTTACTGTTTTAAATCTCCCTTGCACAATTTGTTTTGTAAACTTTTTCATAGCTCTGTTAGACATCTTGAACAAATAAAGACAGCTACTTTTATTTTACTATAAAACAATCCTTACAGAAAAATAAACTGAGGTAGAGTTAATGACATATGATTAGCCACTTAAAGCATGCAATTGTATTTATAATCCAGTGAAATGTTTATGTCTTATGACAACATGAGAAACAAAGGGCTAATTTTGCCCCCTGAACGCCTGATGATACATTTGCTCCAGTGAGTAAGAAGCCAGTCAGGAGTGACACTGTATGAATGAACATTATATCACATCAGTAATGTGGAAATGTGTCTCCTCTGTGAGGTGTGCGTTAGGATTAACCCTGTTCAAACAGACTGGAGCGAGTGTGTCATACTGATCTATGAAGCTGCACTGCAAGATGTGACTGTGTTGCGCTCAGGAAAAGTGAGATGGAAAACAATCTTTGTTTGCAAGAACCCAAGAAATCTTACAGAGTAACTATAATTTAAAAGAGGTTAGTTGGTTTTTGGTGTTATTATTTGTATGGGTTATAAACTTTGACAGAATAATTTCTAGTTACTACAAGGTTCATATAGCTTCACAGGGATAATAGACAGAAACAGCAGTGTAAATACCAACCAAACAACATGCCTGAGTTGTTTTATATATCCGAAGAAGGCAATTTAGGCAGTGATAACAACAGATAACAAGCTTGTAATTCATTTTCATAAAACTAAAGGCTCCATTAAGTCAAACAAGAACAGACAGAGAAATAGTCTGCAGAGAGGACGGTGTTAATTCAAGCACATTTTTTTCTATTATTAGCTGAAATACTGACATGATAAAGCAGATAGTGAGTACCTTGCACTGCGGTCAGACGAATACACTTTTCTGTGCTCCGTCTAATTGAGGGTTACTTCAAATGAATTATTTCTTGAAAGAAAAATTCAATAACACCCAGATAAGAGACTTAGAGCACCCTTGCCTGCTTCCCCTTCTTGCTCTTCATTTGGCATGCTTTTTGGCAGACACCTCGATGCATTGCACTCCAGGGTGGTTTAGATGATAAAGAGAGAGAGAGAGAGCGAGAGAGAGAGAGAAAGAGAAGGACAAACTTGAAGTCAGAAAAAGAGGAGGGAGTTGGGGATGGAGGGAAAAGAGGCTGCATTATCAGGAGCTGGGAGCAGCAGCCTTTACCTGAGACATGCACCTGCTGGTTCAGAGTGTTCTCACTCTAGGACACCACGGTACATCTGGATACACTCTGAACATGAAGGCTAATTATAAGAGTATAAAAGTGTTCTTGTCTGGTATCACAGAGATTTGTAAGCACAGCACTATACTGTGGCAAGAATCATTTTATCACAAATTTGGAGGGCAAACAAACCAAGCAGGAGTCACCAAATATGTAAAATACATTCAAGCTGTGCTACATGAGAAAATCTGATTTCAAATATAGATAGATAGATAGATAGATACTTCAAAGCATCCAGTAGCAGGTTACAAAGACATACATGACATGAAACATTTGTTACAAATTAAACCACAAAGCCGACGCCCCCTTCCCATACATATATATTAACCTGAAAAAAGATTTAAAGAATATTCCCTAGATGAAACAAACTTAAACTGTGCAATTAAAAATAGACTTATACAAGAAATGTACATAGCCCGTGCAGGGATAAAAATATATGTGAAATTTAAACAAGAACCTATAAACAGTTGAGGAATAAATCTGTAATTAGACCTGAATATAAAAAATAAGAATAAAAAACTGTTGACCTTCTGAAGTTGTGTTGTTTATGAACAGCAATATTTAAAAAGCAGATAGTGCAAAATGTTGCAATGGTTCAACATTCAGTTGAAATAAGGGTATACACATATTCCTTTTTTTTAGAGAGAGAGTTAGAAAAGAGATCAATACCACCCTCAAATCTGTACATTTAATATGTAAAAAGAGATTTAGCTTATTTTAGCTAGAAAGCAGGCCAACACCTCTGAAGCCTACTATACTTTCTTTAAACATCTGATCCAAAAACCAATAATACAATTGTTTAGTTTGGTTTCCCTTTTCACCAGATTATTCATTTGAATCCCTTTTTGATGCTCACCCAGTCAGCATAAATATGAAATCACACAAGGTACCTGTTAGCTTAGCTCAGCATAAATAATTGAACATGGGGGTGAAAAGTAGCCTTGTTGGCCAAGCAATATATTTATCAGTTTATCTGAAGCTCAGTATTTAGAATATATCTTGTTTTTCTAATATTTTTCTACGTCAGTATTTTTTAAGGAACATGTTAATTGGTTTAGAGCTGCTCTTATGGAGGTTTTTTTCAAGTAAGGAGCTAGCTAGCTTCTTCCCTCTGTTCTATTTTTCTGCTGAGCTAGGCTGACACATCATTTACCATCAATGCTTCATAAATACCCAAACAGATGTAAGAGTGGTATCTTCTTATCTAACTCTCAGTGAGAAAAGGAATGCATTCCCAATGATGAAAACACATTTCATCAAGTTAATATATCTCATAGTTAACTTTAGTTAAAAGCTGGCAAATCATTTCTTCATACATCTAAGTTTGAAATAATATTTCTGTAGGGACTGATTTTCCTCTTGTCCCTCTTGTGTGACGGGCACAAGATGAGAGGTATTGTAGGGAGCACTAATGCAAACCAGATGTTAAACTTGTGTCCTCAAAATGAATGGGCCTATTGGGAAACCAAGGCGAGTCTCAGGGGACATTCCACTGGAGGCTAAGCTGATTGGTTCATATTGAAACAACATGGCCAAGATAAACTGGGATTTCAAGAAAGGGGGTCTCTGGACGCTGGAGTCTAAAATAAATCGTTAGGGCTAAAGGAGGAGCTTAGCTCATCCTCTAAGGAAAACAGTGAGTTTTGCAAGTGACTGACACACATGATGACTGTGGCGCCAGGCAACCTCGGTCTATGGCCCAGTGTGGGCTGCATGGGAAGTGGAGAGCATCAGGGGCCGTGCTTCTTTTGTGCTGATGTCACAAAGCTGCAGGGTATTACTTTTTCCAAATTGTTGTATTTATTTTCCCCTCACGACTCAACTGTTTTTGGCAGGGAGAAACTAGAGCTGAAATGTTCTTGTAAAAAGACAAAGATTACTGCTATGATCACAAATTCAAATGCAGCTCATTTGTTTAATCCCGCACAGAGGCTTCAAAGGTATCATGTGTGACTTGAGCTCTGCAAACACAGCAACATCTTGATCTGTTTACTTGTTAACATAATTCACTTTTATTTGGTTCATGGTACTGGGATAATATATTGCATAAATATCAGTTTAGATCAATTTTGTTCCTTTTGCTGTTTTGCCAGCTGAATTTCATTAAATACATTTTTAGCTCAGAATTATATTTTTTATGATTGAAAGATTTATATGTCATATACACAACTGTACAGAGTATGTGCAGGGAAATGTTCATTATCTCAATAGACTGTGCACAATGCCAGTAAAATGACATTAGGAAAATGTGTAGTCATCCTAAAAGTTAACATTTTAAATGCCAAGTAGATATTTGATCTCATTTTCATGGATCGATATTGACATCGACTCTAATAAAACCACATCAGTATCAGCAGGGGGGAGTTTTTTTTAACCAAAAGCGGTTCTGTGGCCACATGGTTTTGTTTTTGCTTTCACAACAAGGCTTCAGAAGTGGAAGTTAAGTTGTTTGGACCTTGTGTTTGCAGCCAAGAAGCTTTGGATGAAAAAACAAAAAGTCTCAAGGTCACAGGAGTGGCATTTTAATTACCATCAGCCAGTCATGGAGGTAATTGCTGGTGCCATGTCCTTCAGATAAGTCAGGCTTTACAAAGAAAGATCTAAAAAGAGAAGCACGCTTCCACACAATAGCTGGAAGAAGCAGGAGTGCGGCGGTGCTTTCCTATGTCAGTGGGCTGGTCAGCCTGTTTTGTAAGCACTTCCATCCTGTGAAAGCCCCTGGTAGACCTCCACCTGCTAGCTCACTGCTATAGTTCGTCTGCTGCAACTTCTCAGAGAGTAGCAAGCCAGCCTCTCCCCCTCATTTCACTGGCGCCAGCGCTCAATGGGCCCTGCACTTTGATTATTTGTGTTAACAGTTAATTTAGCACCACAGACACATGTGCCAAAGCTGGCTTCACTTCCTCATGCATCACCAACAAATGTGACTTTTATGAGTTCCTTTTCACAGGGCCGAGCCCCCCTCCCCCTCGGCTAAGTTCTCACTCTCCTAACCCTCTGTGGACTTCCCACACACATACACACTCACCCCTGCAGACACCAACTCCTCACCTCTTCTCCCCCCTTCTCATTTTCCAAACCTCCCGCCTCCGCTCGCTTATTTCGTGGGTTAAGCCTTAATCTCTTCCACATCTTTTTGCCTGAGAGAGTTATTTCTGGCTCCTCTGTTCCCAATGTTTGCATTATCAGGAATACATTTTTTGTCAATTTATTCGTTTGGTTAAATACCGCAAGAGAGTCGCTCTTTGGGGGATTTGAACTGCAGTTGAAAAGAATGCTTATCCCCCTAAAGAGGGTCCTCTTAACATTTTCAGGCAGCTTTTTTTCCATTTGGATTCCAGCTTACAAAAGTAACTACTGTGGGGAAATTAAAGAAATAACAGTTTCGTAACAACAGGCTCACTTAAAAAGACATTATAGACCTCAAGGAATCCATACCATTAATGCATCTGATGATAGATGATGCTTTCATGCACACTCATGGCCCAGGATGACCACTGCATGGAGTTAAGTGTTTCAGATATTAAGTAAAATCTGAGAGCATGACCTCCACTTTTTCAGTATTATGTGACACAAGGATATAATCTGCTTTTATGAAAACCTCTAGCCTCAATACCAAGCGGAGCCACAGTCTAGTGGGTAGTGGGAAAGGGAGCTCAGAGGACTTTGTCAATGCCTAGTTAGCCTCGACATTGATACTTGCAGACTGGGAAAGAACAGTGCTGAGGGAGCATAAACTAGCCGCACAGCGATGAGCTCATGCCAGGACTATGCAAGCAGAAGGCCACAGGAGCCATGGAAATATTTGGACATCTATTTTGCTCCCCCACTTGTCTGTAGAGCAATACACTGCATCATCTTTTGTGGTCCAGAGACACGTTTTCAAGTGGCCAGAGGCAGAACCTTAAAAGGATGGTCTTGCAATTTTTTTTATTTTTTTTATTGTGCGACTGCTTTTCAGCCACTCAGCAGGAGCAAATTGCGACCGCATCCCAACACCACATGATTCTTCTTCATTAATTCTCAATCCGTGCCGTGTAGACTATCACTACTCAAGCATTGATTCATGCACAGTCGTCCATTACAGCATGGACATTGTGGTGGCCTGTTTTTCAGTCAGACAGAAATTGCCATGGCTGGCATCCTGAAGCAGTGTTATATGTGCTTACGGAAACATGAGAAAATGTTATGTAAATGCTTTTGATTTACCATGAGCACCCAGGGTCCAGGTCTCCACAGTCAAGCAGCTTCCAGAGGTCATAGAGGTGTCTTTAAATATTTCATGTGATATATATTTCATCTCTGAAGAGGTTCAGGTCTTTCCTTAACATCACAACAGGTGTATTATAACACTTTATATTACCCCCCATTGAATTTATTACAAAAAAAAACCCATCCCAATTTAAGGCCTAGTCCCTTTTACTATTACAAAATAGAGGCAGGTCTCAATTAGCAGCAGCTATGCTCTTAGTGTTGAAATAGTAAACGGATCAGGTGGTATTAATTAACAAGCTTACAGATTTTCTCATCTTTGATGTGCATGAATTGTGTTTGAAAATAACTAAAGGCCTGTCTCGTATTGACACCTGTCCCATATATAGGCAGGGTCATTTCATAGACTGGGTACATAAAAGTCTGAGCTTTGAAGTTGAGTTTTAGGATATTTAGTGAATAATGTTATAAAATAGTCATAAACAGCTATGAGGAGATTTTTACTCATACATTTGGTGTAGCTCTAGGGATGGCATTGGTCCACCAGTTTGTTCCATATCAAAATTTTCAAATCTACTTGATGGATTAAGGTTGACATTTCTGGGTTTGAGTGAAATCAAAAAAAACTATTGTATAATTTATTTTAAAAATCTAGGCTATATGCCTTCATATCCCACTGAAGATGGACGGTTCTCTTTGGGTCAGAGTTTTAAAATGTCCTTAACTTCGGTTCATCACAAAACACCTGCCTAGTAAGAATCCCAACAGCCTCTGCTGTACTCTTTGGTTTCGGGCTTTCTAAAGAAATGTTAGCATTCCAATAAGCGCAACTGAAATGGTGACCTAAAACATCATTCATGCTAAGGAAAAGCATTTTATTATCGCCATTACATTAAAGGTTGAGGTTTCTTAACCTTTTCAGTTTTATATTAATATTTTGTTAATTTTAACTTTAGACACTATAGCATTTCTAGCTAAGATGAGCTTTAGCAAATGTAAGTAGTAAAATAACTAAAGGAAAAGCAGTTTTTTTTTCTATTTTCATGAAATAAGGCTGGTTTATTGTAGTTACCTAACATTTTTAGCTAGCAGTGCTTGCTTGGTTCGCTTATTTGCCTAGTAGTAAGACAATGTTTGCAAGTCTAATACAAAAAAAAAAATCTGACAATGACGAAATGCACAGCCAATCTCAAGCACACAGGTTTGGCATTCAAATCCTACTTTAGTGCTAAATCATGGCCTACAAATAACAAAAGAAAACAACAGATAGTCCCAGTTATGGGATCAAAAAAGCCAAATAGAAGAGTAAGGATATCTTCTTGTTTGATCTAACCAGAGCCAATAAAATAAAAATATGGCGCCTTAAATGAATGTTGGAAGAAAAAAGCCAAAGAGAAGCCAAGGCATGTCATCTTCTTCCTCATTCCATCCACACAGAAAGGTGAGAGGATGACAAAGTCTATCCTCGGGGGAAGAGGGGGGAGAAGTCACAGGAGACTGCTCTCAGAGACACTTTGCTGTCCTGGCTTCTGCACACAGCTCCGGGATTCCCTCCTCTTCCTTCCCAGTATTGTCTCACATCCTGCAGGGCCCGATTCTCCTCTCCTCCGCTGCGATCGCTGCCACAATAGCAGCAGCGGGCAGCGGGCACTGAGGGGTGACCAGAGGGACACCAGCAGTCAGCCTGACAGGATGTGACACACTTCTCTCAACAATTAATGAGTACAAAAGGAGCCAGCCTGACTCGACATGACAGCTTAGTGTGGCACTTCAGGCCTTAATGGCTCGCTGAGTGGCGTCTTCACACCCGACTCGAACACTCAGAAACAAAAATGGCCAATGATGGTAACACTGAGAAGACTTGCTAGAATGTTTGATTCAACAGGAGGTCATCATCTTGAAAATTCACTGTGATAGGAAGAGAATGTGAGGGAAGGAACTGATGCCCTGTGGTGGAAATTATTAAAAGTTAATCTAGGACTGTACAAATTGGGGGTTGTACTTCCCTTGACTCCTCAAATGCTGTTATAAGTAGGCCTATGTGCTACTGAATTACCAGTTGCCAGACAAACTGACAATTGAGAACAGAAACACAGGAGGAAATGTGGCCATATTTCAAGTTAAAACAACATCTTTGATGACACACTAGCTTCCTTTACCTTTAAGCACACCATAAATAACATTATGCTAACATTAAGTGAGATAGTAAGGATGGTATTTGTTTTGGAGTTTCAGCCTTTCCTATTATGACGTGATAAACTAACATACCGTATTATTAGCTTTGAGCTACGACCTAGCAAATAGTAATATTCTCTAGTAAAGCTCAGTGGCTGGTTTGTTGCTTACATTAGCTACTGTATATCTGTTTTCACTAATGCCCTTCTGAAAAATGTGGCCCGTGTAATCATTCTGAACAGGTTGTTTAC
Organism: Labrus bergylta; assembly: GCF_963930695.1. Classification (NCBI taxonomy): domain Eukaryota; kingdom Metazoa; phylum Chordata; class Actinopteri; order Labriformes; family Labridae; genus Labrus; species Labrus bergylta. The sequence goes on along the minus strand of NC_089198.1, from coordinate 23,627,439 downwards.
ATCACCCACAAAGGGCGAATATGCCTGTAAGAGGGGGGGGGCCTCAAGTGGGCAAGACATGGCATAAAAAAACGTTGCGTGCCAGTGGCAAATGAAGCAACAGCCTGATGAGGTGATAACATATTCATAATATCAACAAAAGAGGGGAGAAGAACAGACTGTACAATGAAGTGGTTTTATTTTGTGTACAGAAATCGCACGCTATACAGTCTGTGGTTGTGTGCCTGTTGCAGAATATAAAGTTCTTATATTATAAATATATTAATATTATACATTTTCTTGAATATTTCCTGCTTTGTCCACACATCGGCCTACCCCAACTTACAATTCTGGGTAAAGTAGGTGTGGAAATTTCAGGACGTTTTCAGGAGTTTGGTGCAGATACTGGGTTAAACCAATATGATGTTTTGTCCTGAAGCATATGACATAATTTACTTCCAGATAATCACATTTCATTATCTTTTTAGATATAAAATTAAAATACAATAATATAAGCTTTTAGCCATGACCTAGACAAAGGTAATACAGTCTGGTAAGAGGCTAGCTGCTAACATTAGCTGTGATAGTTGAAACGTGATTTCATGCAATAATCCAATACCAGAACCAATTAGACTCTTAAGATCATTTTCTAGCAGAATGTCTGTTTGTCAAAGATGTCAAATGTCAGTTTATTTCTACTAGTATTATATATATATTTTTTTTTTTACTCCTGAGCACTTTAAGGGATATTACCGATGTCTTAGTTTAAGAATCAGTATCAAGAAGACACAAATGGTATTAGAACATCTCTAGTTAGAGTATTTTGTGTACTGTATACTTTTGATCTACTGCTTTTTTTTATAGCTATTCAGTCTTCACACAAACCACACACGTTTATTAGTAAATATTAGCTCAACATTTATATTACACTTGCTATGGATTGAAGGAGAATTTCTGCAACATTTGATGTAAGGGCCTAGCCGAGGGAATTTATAATAAATAGCAGAAAATGACAGCATTATCAGTATTATTTCTTGAGCAAAGATAGTAATTTATCGTCCTAATAGTCAGAAAAACAAAGTACTAGTATTAAATTGTCTTTAACCAGTGACTTCTCTGGCTTTAGCGAGTGAGCAAAAGGGCTGAAATTCTGCTTCCTCTGGCGTTTGCTAACTATGAACAGCAGCTTTCTCAATATTAATAATAATATTACCGATGGCAGCACAGAAAAAGAGGGATTAGTGCTCATACTGCTGAATGAGAAGTCACCGCTTGGCTGGTATACATGTGGGATTTGACTTGACTTTTCTTTAAACACAGCAAATGGGAAGCCAAAAATCTTTTTCATTTAAGAGCAATTAAGTGGATCTCAGAATCACTGGCTCCAGCACGCTGCAGAGGCTTTTCTTTTTTTCTCCTCCTGGTTTTATTACCCATTTCCTCTCCCTTGCGCCAGCAGGAGGAATGCTCACTTTTCTCTCACAAAGCCACATTTCCAACACCAGAATCACACAGGGACCACCATGATTAAGTGCAAGCCAGTGCTTCCCTAAACATGTGAGACATTATAGACCCCCCCGCTCCTTCTCCAAACACTGGAGAAGTGTTGTGTTCCAACATTTATGTGGAGTAATTAAAAACATCCACCAGTAATTTAATAGTTCTCACCAAGTAGAGACATGAAGTCTACACAGTTTTTTTCCCTCTCTGTATAAATAACCTGGAATGTAGTAAGTACACACACACACGATTTGCTCCTTTAAAAAAAATAAAAATCCCCCTGCTTTTTTTGCAACATTTTGCAAGAAGCCCTGTTCTGTGTCACTTCGACCCCAGACGAGGTCTTGCACTTACAAGCAACATGCTGACTTTTTTAAAATCCTGTTCCAGATAGCGTGATCCATACATCACATGCCGACAGCAGATTCAAATCAAAGCCTTCCTATAACTTGAGGCTGTCTCTCTGCGAGTCTTATAGTCTAACATCAGCGAGTGTTACGGTCTAACATGACCTCAAGCACTGGCTGCAGCAGCGTATCCCAATGTGGATGGGTCTGTGAAAAGCATGACAATAGCCCAGAAAGCCGGCAGAGCAGGAGCCATGTGGTTTCAATCGGACTCCTTTCTCACAGTGACACACAAGGCCATTCATTTATCTCACTGTAAATACAGCAGTTTAACACTCAACAGACACACTGGCTTCCAAGCCTCTAAAATCACTCTATGTGGGTAATTAGCTTAAGAAAATAGTGATATAATGAACCAGATTTTTTAGTTTTTATTGATGGATAGAAAGTGAAGGAGCAACAAATGCTCTGCTTCTTATCAATGCTTGTTTCACAGAGAAGGGAGTATAATATTAAAGACCCTGAAGGGTGGTGAACCACAGAGGGGAAACACTGAAAGCTGCACCAATCAATCACATATTAAATTGACATATCAAAGAACTTAATGTAATAAGAATAGGATCAATCAGCAACTCTTAACTTCACAGTTTCCACCTAGTTTAACATCAAATTGTAGCAGCTCTGTTTTTATACTTATGGCAACAAACTCCACTGATCTGTTTCACTGTTACCACTCTCATCCCTGTGTCAAACACTAGAAGCAGTGGGCTCCAATAAAGTCACTGTATTCCTGTTTGCTCTGTACAAATCAACACAGACACAATTCATACTCACCGAGCATTATCAATGACATCCTTCCCTTAGGAAATACCAAAACAGAGCAAAAAGAGGATTATTATTGACTTACATTCTCAAGACAGCCAGAAACAAGAAACTAATTCAAAGCAGAATAAATGCTAACAACGCTACACAACGATGCCCCAAATGAGCCTTGTAAAGTAATAACATTGTTTCTGTTTTGATTACAGCTCGATGCACAATAACTAAGTGGCTCTAAAGAATCTGTTCACACAGTTTAAAAGAGAAACAACAGCTCACAAAGAACAACTCAGGCACTGATGTGTTAGGTTTGCACTCATTACCCACAACACAGAGGGCTATGAGTGATAGAGCTTTAAAAATTGCAGCAGCAGTCTAAATATTGTAAACAACACAGCTCCTGAGAATCTCAAAGTATTTTGTGAGGTGTTGTACCAATATTGGTGGGGTTTTTTTCTCAAGGTCCTGTGATGCAAGGATTAATGGTTAATTTACTTTTACTCATAAAAAATAGAAAGAAAATGAAACCAACACACTGAATTTCAGAAGAAGAATTTCAGTTATTTGACATCATCCTGGTTATTATTTGCAGTTACTTGTATGTGTTTTTGTGATGCTTGGCTTAGATTACATTATTAAAAATTATGTACAGGTACTGCTTGTGTTGGTATATCTCAACCCTTGCATGTTATCAGCAACGCCAGCATTAAGTATGACAATTGAAAGAGGCGGATAATTGGCTTTTCCATGACTTTTTTGTGCATTTGTCATGATTTAATAACCTGCCTTTCAAGTAAGCGAAAGCTTACACAACATTTGTTTTTTCAGATAATACAAGCTCTCTGCTCTTTAAAACTTCAAGGCTAAGTTATGACAAGGATAAGAAGAACGGTAAGAAATGGCCTTTCTCAGGAAGACAGACACATTCTCCCCTCAGTAGCCGTAAAGGAGACAAATCTTTTTACAGTATCAACAGACGCAAGACCTGACCCTTTGGCCCCTGGGGGCAAAAGGTGAGCACTCTGGGAGCGGAGGCCTGGTTCCAGCAGTCTGCCGGCAGCGGAGACGTATGTCCTCCTCACTGCATTCCTTCCCTTCTTAGATCACTGAACGGTTCTCTGTGGCTTCAGTCCCCTCCAACCCAAAGCAATATAACTCTTTATTTTTGCCCGGGTGGCACCTTATAAAGAAACCAAAATAAACCGGGTGCTACAAGTGTAATAAGCTCAGTGAGCCTCCAGTGTGAATTCAGCTGGTGCCTTTGTGCAGGTGCCTGAGTTTGAAATTCAGATTAGTCTGATGGGGCTGGAGGTTAAATAGTCAAGTAAGGATTTCCTACTTCCTTTCAAATGAGACTCTCAGAAGAAGAGTAGTCATCTTGAGCAGAGGTTCAGAGAAGTCTTCTGTGGAAATACATGTGGCGAATAAAAGGACTAAGCCTGTGTAACCTGGGGCTGTGTCTTTTATATTTGAGGATGACTGTGCTGCTGAGTGAACTGGCTGCAACACAAGCCACTTCTGATTTCATATTCATGACTTCCGAGAGGAGAGGGGGGGGGGGAGGATAAACAAAACAACAAGTAAAAAAGAGGAGAGTATGGCTGATGGAAGCTAGAGCTGCATACTAACTGTCACATCTAGAAAGTCAAATCTCATCTTGCTCAGACTGAGAAAGAGCGAGGTCATCCTCCGCAGCAAACACTGACTCATCTCCAACACCCACATGCACACATTGGAATAAGAAATGTTGCTTGCATTCACAGATCTAATAGCATCATAGTACAAGCGCTGCCTTTGTTATCTATCAATGTGCACAACCACAATAGCGTCATAAGGACACACTGGGACACCAGCAGAGAGCCTTTGTGACAGTGGCCTACAAAACTTGCCGGGCCCGGGCTGCGTTTCCCTACAGCAAACTGCAAAAACATGTCACTTTTCTGAAGAAGAATGACAGCGTGAACAAATGCAGCCTGAGAGCATCACAGCGGCTCTGCCTTTTCAGACAAGTCATGTCCTCTAAATAGATGCTACTTCACAGAGACCTGCCAAGGACATACTTAAGAGTAGAGCGCCCTCTAGGGGACAGAGATGAGCTAGTTGGGCATGAGAGGCAGTCAAGCAAATGCACATCAAAGCTCACCCTATGCAAATGTGGCTTGAAAATAGAAATAGTAAAAAAAAAAAAAAAAAAAAGAATAACATCGCGACTTTTGATATGCAAATGCTGCAGATTGTTAATTCATACTATTCAAAGCATGTTTTCTTTCTGTATATACGTTACTGTATCACTTGCACTTATGCAAATGTTTAATTTATATTCATATTAAGTAGGGACACAAGATGCCTTTATGGTTATTTATCTCTAAGTCAGCTGTTTTTAGATTACATATAGTTTATGTTTCTTCAGGGGGCACTTTTGAATCACCACCAGTGAAGAGTTCTTGCTATGCTGCAGTGCCGGTCTTTCAGGGCGGGTCAAAGCGTGCTCATCCAAGCCAAGAGACCAGACAAGCTGCCGGGAGTCAGCTTGCACATCTCTCTTGCTTGCATTCAGCCAGAGAGATACATGGAGGTAAAACACGGCCAGGAGGTCACTCAGGTCAAATGTGGAAGCCGCTGCAGTTCGTCATTTTTAGATGTCACACACAGAAGCCTTGAATGATTTTGAGTACAGAGATAAATCATAAGGTAGAGTTGCGTACAAAGTAGGTCCTGAAGCTTTAAACATTAATCACTGGATGTTTCACAATATTTGGTCAATTTCACAAAATGTTTGTTTGCCCTTTTTTCCCCCCGTTATCATCAAATATCAATCATTTGGGAATAAGTTCAGTCTAGTGCAGGTGGATAATAGGAATATAACTAGCCACAAATTACCCAGAGTACACTATGAATGTTTCCTCAACTACTAACTACTCTCGAGGCTATCACTTGAAGAGTGTGTAGGGTGTGTGCTGAAAGATGCTTTAGCAACCAAGAGATCAGCAATAACATTTTCACCAATTAAACGAGTGTGCTAAATATAGACGCTTACACCATCTGCAGCAAATTCTTTTAAAATGCCCATTTGGTTAATTAAACTTTATAAATAATCCAACAGCTGAAAAGCAACAAAAGGTCAAATTCTCAGAGGGAACATTACCCTCGCGTGTCCCCGCCACACTGGATATCTTCACCATAACACTGTGAGGTGTTCAAAGACTATCATTCTCGAATTTGTGCACAAGGCAATTGAGTGATCGTGTAAAAATGTAAAGAAAATGTTTTTTTTTAATCTAATAAATATGCCTTTATAAGAGAACTGCGGAATGTAATAAGGGTGCATTTTGGTTAGCTATAATGAGATGACAAGTGCACAAGTCGCATATCAAATTTCTGCAGTGGTGTCATCCAGCAGTTTCATTAACCTGGTTTCTATTACAAGGCCCAAAGGGGACAGCGAGCTTACTCACAACATAACGCATGACTCGTGCTTTCAGCTACCAACAGAAGTCAGCTGAGGCCCCCATGTGGGCACAAGTGGTAGCTGCAAGTGTAGCTGGGGGAGTAAAAAAAAAAACTTGAGTCTTGGTTTTTTTTTTTCGCAGACAGTGATTTTAATTTCAGGAAATCACAAGTTCATACACCTGCCATTTTCACCAGAAGTTAAATGCGAGGGTTTCAGAACAGAACAGGCTTCAACGTCGGTTACATGTCAAAGAGCTGCAGAACAGAATCATATTGGTATCGTGTCAAATATTAAAAATAAAATAAAAAGTTGCTTACCTTGTGACACTACTTTTAGACTACAGCCACAGTTCAATATTTAGCAAACTGCATGATAATTCAATGAACCTGCTAAGTTTTGACTAACAACTCAAAAATGTGGCCTCTGTTTGACTAGTATTAGTTACAGAACATGCCTTCTTACACACATCTTGCTGTTTACTTCAGTGATTAAACATTTGAACATGAAACTACTGGGACTCTGGTACAGCCTCTGTGTGGCATCATGCTTCCCTCTTCAAGCCCACTCAAGCTTGAACACGTTGAACACAAAAGTCATTGTCAGAGTAACTTTTTTTAAAAGGCATATATATGTGGTCTTGTAGTCTTGACTATCTTCTCAGTGCCTAACTGCAGGGATACTTTCTTTTTCAATGAGCTAAGTAATCAAGTCCAATCTTGCTCTTGCAGATGATACTGTTGATGTGCGGAGTGAGCTTCTTGATGATTTTACACAATATTTCTAAGAGAGTAAGGTATTAAGACAGAGGGTCAAATAAAACCATTACGATTAATTGCTGTAGGTTTGTCCTTCTGGTGGTTGTGGAAGCTTCATATTTTCTTTGGACAGCATTAGACGCCTTAACTCTTGAAGAACAATTTTAATGCTATAAGAATTCTGCCATTTTGCTAATATTGGTATGCTACGTGAATCCACCTGTGAGAGAAAACAAAAAAAAAGGACACCAAATCAATCATAGTGACAGGCCTGCTGACAGTGATGTATTGCATGCATCACGTCAGAGCATCTCACAACTGCAGGACAATTTCTGAGCTCTACAAATGATTTGAGATAGAGCAACACTCATACATAAAGTTGTCAAATTTTTCATGACACTCACCATGCCGTTGGAATTATTTATCCCATTCATGCTAATTTTTGTTACAAATCTAACAGTTGGGGCTGACTCGGGGTATTTGGGTCCACATTCCACTTTCAGACTGTATATCCTGTTCTCATAATTGGTCTGGAAAAAGATTAACAGAGAATTAGGAAAACAGGAGAAAAACATTCCTACACACACATCAGTGCTAAGTTGTCTGTGCTTACTCTCCCTGGTCCAATGATCATGCCTGTCCACCGTGTGAGAGTCATGTCTTCGTCATCCTCAAGGCCCCAGCTGACTGTGCCGTCGCCTTCACCCTTCTGCCCCTCTTCAAGCTCCTCCAACAAGCGAAAATTGCGTGGAACTCTAACTCCTAAAATAACAATATCACAATATGAATTACACAGAGTTTATGAAGATACCACTGACGTTGTATTGTTTTCCTCCTGTTCACCAATACAAAATACATCAATATGAATTGGTCCAATAACTTTAAACAAAACAATAAGCAACACTTTTCTGGCTGACATGATTCTTCAATATAACTACAACTATAACTACTAATGTTTCAATGAATCCTTCACCATCCTGAAGGAATGACTACTTCAGCACCACAATTGATAATAGCTACAAATCAGCTGATTATAGTTCCATGATAAGTTGTCCCTTATTTTAAGAATTATTGCTCAAATCAAAAAGTTTTGTAAAAATCACTACGCCTTCAGTTAAAAGGAGCTTAAATATCTATGGTCAGCATTTCAAAATAAACTTCTTTGGAAAGGATCAATCACGGACTCGTGGCGAGGAGTCACAGCCAGTGCAGAGAATTAAGACAGCTCTGGAAGACAAAAAAACTTTTCTTATTGTAGGTTTTGATGTTGTCGGGATTTGTTAAGTTTAGAAGGTAGAGAATCTGAAAGAGGGTCATAGTTTGAAAGATAACTATCAAAACAAATAAACATTCAGTTTCAATATCACATTTTAAAAATCAACAATTTTATTTGTCGAATAAATGCAAGAATAATAAGAATACTTTTTTAAAATTATAATGAGGTTATTTGCTTCTGGTAATAAACTTGCTTAGACAGAACAAGCAATTCATATTTCTATTTTAAATCTATAGGGGGCTCTGTTACCTGTGAATCCAAACCAAAGGCTTTATTGAGTGAGCAAAAAAATACTGCCATATTAATAAATATAGTAAAAACAGCTTTAATAAGTTATTGATTGAAAAAAAATATTTGTAGCTTATTTTACTCAAGACTGATTTTTTTTTGTTTTTTTACATATTCATCCTCAGAAAGTTTGACTGTCTTGAAAAACAAAAAAACGATTGTGAGCAATTAAGCAATTATGACTGATATTGTTTTAATGATTTACCAGTGAGGAAATAATGGTAAGTTCTGGCTCTAATTATAAATAATTGTTAACTTATGTACCTAAATAGTTCTAAAATGACAGTTTTCCTGTGAAATAAAACTGCTAAAACATAAACTTTTTTAACATGATCAAAACTTATATAGACACACTTAAAAGTGTTAAACAGGTGCAACTCGGTACTCTGGCTCTGTATGCATGCTGCATGGAGCCACAGCCCTTTCCAGGTTTATGTGAAACTGAATCCAAGTTGATATCTTGTTCTAAAGACACTTAAGAAATCTGACACTGCTGAAGTCCATAAATGTTTGGAAACAGTCATGAGATTTTTCAGCACGTGGGCCAATACTGCTGATTTACAGCAAACAGTTCAGGGTAACATTCAAACATCTTATGAGTGTAGTAACCACTGACAGCTCATGACACGCGGAGTGCTGAAGGTTGAGGGGACAGCAGTTAGGTTAGTTAAACTACTGCTAGTCTTCAATTTGTCCTGAAGACAAATGTACAGTAGAGGAAGTGAAAAGTCATTTTTAGAAAAGCCCTGAAGTTGAGACAGAAGACATACTGTGAAAAACATTGAAACGTGTTTGTCATGGTGTCGCACCTCATTAAATCTCAGCTGACATTTATCACAACAATCAATCAAAACCCTCTAATATGAAAACTCCACATCTGGACTGCACGTTAGAATTAAATATCTCAATCAGCATGCAAACATGGTGAGGTGCAAATAAACTCACTAATTTTAGCTAGCTGTAGTTTGTGGAATCAGGGAGCATTATTCAGATGCCAAGTTACAATACATGCAAGAAAAAATGTGCAAGATGCTACGTCAGCAACTTGCATTCCTATTATAAATTAAATCAGCAATGATTTTGTCATCTCCTAATCTTCACCTCGAATCAATCCAGTTATACGCCTACAAAAGGTTAGAAAACAGTGAACATTTTCCTTTCGTCCAGAATAACAATAAAATCTTTATTTTGGTCTAACCATCAGACCAAAATAAGATGTCTGATTATCGCAAAGCCTCACATTTTTATTTTTTTAAGATTTATTTTTGGGCTTTTTGTGCCTTTAATTGAGAGATAGGACAGTGGATAGATTTGGAAATCAGGGAGAGAGAGAGTGGGGAATAACCTGCTTGATACATGGTCTTGGTTGTATACCTTGTTTAGATATCATATTTAAGTGATCCTAAAAGAGCTTTGATAGTTTCTTTTAATGACCCAAAAAGTGTATTCATTCGTCAATTTTGCAGAAGTGAAAACCTCATGCAAGCTTAAGTTAATATCTGTGCAAATATGGTTAAGATCCCAATTATGCATGAAGAGGGAAAGAGTATGTCAATATGTTCAGTGTCTGCCTCTCATTTCAATGCTTTATGTTTTCCCCAGTATTTTTGTTAGTGGCCGTCCTAACTATGCCCGTTATTTCTGGTTCCTCAGTATTGTTACTGTTACAAAAAAATGCATGGCTGTTTTCCCCAATAAATAATAAACGTATCTACTTTAGTTATCTCATGGCAATGATAATACACAAAACAGTCTTGGTATTAGCTGGCTACATCAGGGGAATTCAAGAGCAGCACAGCACCTGTTGTCAGGCAGTCGTTTTCAGCTCGTGTTATCTATGGCACTTGTTACTTGAAACTTGCAAGGTTAAAAAAGACCACCAGGTCGCTCCATCTATGACGTTAATATTACACCCCCATATTTATTGCTTTACAATTGTCTATCTATTTACTCAGTCACAGCACTTTAACTTTAACGGTGTATTTATTTATTCATTGCACTAAAACTGTTAATTTATTCATCCAGTCACTGCACAATAATAATTGTATATACTCTGTCACTGCACCATAACTTCACTTATTTGGACTATATATCTCTATATTTATATTTGTTTAATTAATCAGTCACTGCAAAATAATAACTGTATATATTCTTTCAGTCACCATAACTGACTATTCATTATTATCATTCATTCACTGAACAGCAATTGCTGTGGCCACTTTTTGCATATTTCTCTTTCATATCACCACAAATATGTTTTCGTTGTTGTTTTTGTAAACGCCGCTGTTTAGGACTGCTGCTAACAAAGTTTCGTTGTGTCCTTGTATACAAATGATAACAAAGATTCTTATCAGTTATGTACATTGAAATACAATCCTGAAATACCAACTCCGCTGTCACAAGGACAGATACAAGAAATCTTTCTTACCAAAAGGCCATAACTCTGTACAGGAGCTCACCTCATGCGAGCAGAGAACTGTCATCATGATAATGTCTGTCTCTCCATACTGTAATCTGTTCTGCACTCATGTTCACTTCATTCGGCTGTCTATTCGCCGTTATGTTGTATAGTTTCTGCTTATTATATGTCTGCACTCATGCACTTTAACTTATGTCAATACTGGCCATTTGCAACTCTGTTTTTGCACATTTACATTTAATGTTTCATATTTAATTTACTACCATTTACGACTCTGACTCTGATTTTGCACATTTACATTCAATCTTCCATATTTAATCTTCCTATTTAAGACTAGTAATGCTTAGTTAAATCCTGGTTGTATATATTCACATTCTTAGTTTTGATATTTTTAGTACTTATTTACTTTGCATTTAATATTATATTATGTTTAGATTTACTAACACTGTGTTTGTTTTTTTTTTTTACTCATATTGTGTGTTTGGATAACCTGCTGCTGTAACGCCACAATTTCCCAGTTTGGGATCAATAAAGTAAATCTATCTTATCCCCCGTAGTGTATGTTTAAATGTATGCAAAGGGGAAACAATATGCAGGCTATTCACGAGGTAATCACACCCTTATCAATACTTTATTTTTTGTGCAACAGTCTGAAAATCTGTTTGTTGATTGTTAGTTTGGGGACCATGCTTCCTGCTGTGCACTAACACAGCTATCGGTTCCGACTATTTGCTGAAACACAGCGTGTCAACTACAATGTTTTATTTGTCCTGCACACTTTTCCTCTCGCCTCACACTACAGTATCAAACACTGAGCTTTAGGTGAAGATCATTTTATTTCCCGCATCCTGTATTTAGAGTTAAAGGTGCAGCGACCCTATTGAAATAAGACAAGATGGAGCAATAGTCACTAAATTAAAACAATATCGTTACATTTCTGCATAGTATTTATCTATAATATATTATAACGAACTAAAAAAGATGGTGTGTCGAGGCAGTCAAGCCTTAAAATAAATAATTTATGAGCAGGCGGACACAACGCGGTGCTGGAATATTCTAGTGCTTAGCCACGCTAGCTACTGTTGTTTACAATCCCCATATTAAAGGGGAAACTTAAACAGCCGACAAAGCTTTATAGCTTTATAGCTGCACTATAATACAGATTAAAGTCCGCAACTGGAAAAAAAAAAAAGCGAGATGTATTTCAGGCAGCTTCCCCGTTATTCGGTAGCTTCAGCTAGGTTAGCCCCACACAGTCACATTAGCTCCATGACACAGATGGACCTCTGTTTTCAGTCGAGGAGACATTAAAGAGAGAAAACACACACACACATACACACACGCACACACACTGCAGCTCGGCCGGCGGGTTATGTAAAACAATTTTAAAGTGGGTAACTTTTTTGCCACGTTTTGCCTGTGGATAAATAAACCAGTCGCCAGCCTCGCCCACACTTTTGCATCGCCGTACATGTTAAGTTTTTAAAGCCCACTAACCTGAGACCGCCATCTTCCTCCAGCCGAGTCCAGAAACACACACACACACACACACGCGCGCACACACAGTCTATGGCACACACACACACGCACACACGCACAGAGTTGTGACGTCACAGTGGTTAAAAAAAAAACCCACTGCAAGCTGGTTCGGTTCACGCCTCAACTAAAAGGCACCAGTGGTAACATGAAGTTGCCTTAAAGCCCAGTGAATCCCCCTATGGTTACTCTTTTCTTTACACGCAGGAACTTTAAAGTTAAAGTAGGCAGGTTTCATCCCATCCACTGTCTGCTTCTCACATCCCTTTATGAACTTCATCTCTCCTTGTTTTTAAATGGACATTTCAGGGTTGACAAATGTAAGCACTATGGATTCAGATTGGGGGAAAAAAATAAATAAAAGGCACTGATGGAACTCACTCACCTGTGTGCGTCTGTCAGAGAAAACATTGAGAATCATCTTGACATGCACTTTTTGTTGTTGTTGCGAAAATGTGATTAAGTGGCCTTCAGTGGAGAAAGCATGACATAGTGCCCTCCAGCCAGGATGCCCTTCCAGTGGGAACTATTTTTTGTCTTGTCTCCTTTAGGAGGAGAAAACATGACAGTTCCCATAAGTGGAGTGTGTACATACATTAAAGAAAATGTGATGAAGGGCCATATAGTGTGCCCTATTGGATACCCAATGATAGAAAAAGGCCTGGACACTGGTTCCTCACTGAATCCAACATGTCCTTGTTATATGTGGCCCCAACAGCTTCAGTACATCACTTCCGAAAAGGTTAGAGAAACGAAAATCCAGCATGATAACAGTGTCTCTATTACACTCTGTTTTTATCAGTCTATCAGTGGAGCTGGTGGATTAAATGGTCTGGAGCAGGCTAGTGAAAAAAAAGAAGGAATTCTATGAAACATTGAGAACAAGATCTACGTACAAGTTATCAGAAAAAGATGAGAGCATAATAAACAGTATTTAGGGAAAATGTTGTAAAACACTTTTCCACACCTTGTGCCCATTAGGTGTTACAAGACTGACCAGCTGAAAGACTTCACAATGTTGTTAATATGACAAATTGATATGAGTCAAGGTTGAAGTGTTCAAATAAGAGCCACCACATACCTTTAGGATAGAACTTCAGTTTGGAAATAATGTGAGGGTCAGGTCAGGCAGAGTTGAAGAAAAGTTCAGTTCAGGTTTCCTACGGTTGATGTTATCTCTTACAGTCCATCTATGGATCTGTCAAAAATCACTGGAGGCAAACCTGTAGGATATGTAAAAAATTAAGCCTCTTATCCCCATCCCTCAGCTCTCAATCCTTACAACCCACCAGACGGTTCATTAGTGCAGACTGCCATCGTTGCATTTGTCACCACTAGCTGAAACACAATCAGAGTTTCAGAGTCACAAACTTTCAAGACACTTGTAGGAAAATTGTTATCCAATTAAACCACTGACGGAAAAAAAAAAGAAAATGTCCAAGAAGTTTTAGGGAGCAACATTTTATTTTCTCATAACAAGCTGTCAATGAAAGCTACAATGAATAATTCACTCATGGGAAATAAGTACTCCATTACCAGACATTGCAAAGATCTTATAAAAAAGGAACTTATTCGACTTTGCTTTAACCTCTCCCCACACAGAACAAGACAAAAAACTCTTGGTCATCATAACAATGTTGAAGTCATAACATAAAGGGACATAGCTGTTAGCATATCACAGAGCACAAAAACAATGAAGGTAAACAAATGAAAAACAAGCACTTTTAAATATTATCTTTAATAATAACTGGTATAGATGTTTTATTTTTATTTATTTTTTTAACCATACCAGGACACCAAAGGATGAGACGTGGTTACTCTGACTTATGTCCTTGTACCCAAGTGAATTCTCTTTTACCCCCAGAAAAACATATGGTGATTCATTTATACAAATATTTTCTCTACAGCACAAGAAAAAAAAAGAAAAAAAAAAAAGGTCAATACGGGATAGGATGTAAAATTACAGTCTGTACATAATTGCAGGGTGTGCTTTAAGCAAGAAGACGAACAGTCTTTCCAGTAACAGTCAAATAATCCTCGTCAGCCAGCGCCCGGAGAGCCTCGTCGAACAGCTCTTTAGTGATCGCCTGAAAACAAAGTGATAGAACCAAATCATTACGGAAAGTCGTGATTGTGTTTATAGACAAATATAATGTAGAACTTTACATTTTACTTGGTAGGAAAGTGAATCAGAAATGCATTGGTAGCTTCTCTTTACTGTGGCTGACTATAATGGAAGGGCCAAAAGTGTTGTCACCATAAATTACCATGACTTAAAGGTTGCATGTCCTTCTGCACTTTGGTGGCTGCAGCAGGCTGACCAAATATCTAATGAGGCATAACTTAAGCTTACACAAATGTCATGTACTACCGAAGAACTCTTATTATAATTATAACACCTCAGGATATGCACTTGAAATAACATCACATTTTCTCGTGTCTTAAGGGAGAAAAGTTAAAAGTTAAAAAATAAATATTTACAGTTTCAGACTGTCCTCTGAGGTCTTCAAGCAGCTGCTGGTATTTCATGGCCGGTGTCTTCCCCTTGGCCTGGATCAGTTTCTTCAGGGCCTGGGCCACCTCCTCCTTGCGCTTGCGAGCAGTCGCGCTCATACCTGAAATTACACATCAATACACTCAAATGCACTGCAGGGATAGCAACCAGTGCACAACAGCTGTGGCATTGAGATCTACTATCAGACAGACATGCAGAGCACCAACGACAACATGCTGCTGGAGCTATTCTGTCAGATCATCTCAGAGCCCTGCTTCAACACACTGAGAACCAAAATCATTTAAAGTTTCTTTGTTTGCTTGTTAAAGTAAACCAACAGTCCAAACATAAAGATCTTGTTTTCAGCTTCTTTTGATGTTTTAGTTAAGTTTATATATATAGTTCCCACCCGGTCTCAAATCACATATCACCTGCATTAATAGTCTAAAATCATCCCACAGGGTTAATATCCAAAAGGCTCATACCCGTTGTGAGTATAGAGATGTCAACAAATCCTGTTCTGGGGTCAGTTGCGGACTGTTTAAGGGCCTCTCGGTGCAGCCTCTTGGCCTCCTCCACATCGATGGTCTCCACCTTCTCAGAGAAGCGCACCTTGGCGTGGGCCTCTGCCAGGCGGATCAGGGACTCCAGCTGTCTGGGGTAGGCGGACACCATCCCGCGACCGCTGCCTATCTTCCTCATGTCCACGTAGGCCTGATGAACAACATACACAAATTAATATTGTGTTCCTCAAAACCCCAAAAAAGGCCAAAGAAAGCTCTTACAGTAAACGTTGTGGAACATCAAACCTCAATGAGGAACTGGCTGGCCTCCTCGCTCAGCCTTGGATTGATGTATGTCCGTGCGTATGCGATGTAGTCCTTCAGCACCGCCATGTCGAGGAACTCCTCCTCAATCTGCTCCTCGCTTTGGTAGTACAGGGACACCAGGTGGTGGGCCAGCCTGCGGTCGTAGGCTTCATCTTGAGGATCCAGCATCAGGAATATGAGGTCAAACCTGATGGAGGATGCAATGCAGTGTTAAACACAAACTGACATGACAACTGAAAGACACAATGACAAACATTCAGATCAATGTTTATTTTTAGTCAAATGTTGTCTGACAAGTTTTTATTCAGCAGTTTGCCTGAAACATTAAAATTCACAAGTTGCTCATATTAACAATGATACAAATAAATGTCAGGATGTGTAGTACAAGTACATGTGTGACATGTACCGTAAAATCCAGAATATAAGTCGCACCCTGTTTTGAAGGTCTCAGAGAGAAAAAAATGTTTGAACCGTTTTCCTGCATGACGATTTATGTTGTGTTCACCGATGTCTACAATGTGCATTTTCTGTGCAGCTGTGTCGCTCTTGTAGTTCCGTCTGTTTTCACTTTGGGGAGTTTGCGCTCCTACTAGCTACAGTACGGTAGTTGACCTCTCAGCCTGCTGCTGGGAAAGTTGTGAGGCACAGACTCCTAGCTTGCGAGTCGCGCTGCACGATTCCGCCGGTCACTCTTTAACTTTAATATAGGACTCTTTAAATCAAAAGAACACTCCACAAGGTTTATTTACGGAACAATATACCACTGTTTTCTGTAAATGCAGGATTATGACCTCGTGAGGGAGAAAAAATTTGAAAAAAAAAAAAGTGTGTCGCCGTCTTTTCCAGCACAGCGTGCACTCAGCTTTCAATACACGGGGATGGGTTTTTAATCACAGTTAGTGGCTACTGCTCCCGCGGTAATGACGGTGCGTGTTTCAGTATTTTATACCGGTATATTGGTCGCACCGATGTATAAGACGCAGCCAACTTTTAAGACGAAAAAATAGGATACACCGGATTTTACGGTAATCAGTTGCGCAAATAAGATTGAAAGAGGCTAACAAATGTGTCAGGAAAACACCGCATTGTCACCATAACCTGCCAAAAATACGCTGTTCATGTATCTCTTCTATGACTATGATAATCAAAATGTTAAATGCTTGTCACAAACCAAGAGGTCAACTTTTTAAGAACACTCACTCTCCTTTGAATGTAAGGTAATAAACCTGCCACAGTTTGGTCAGCTGTGATAAGATTGTTCTTTTTGTGCTTTAGGACTTGCCATGTTCCAAGAGTTTCACCTTCACTTCAGACACAGTAAACTTGTCCTCTGTGGGGCGTTTGCTGCTTCAAGGACTGTCAAAGTGAGGCTTTCTTAAGGCTGCCAATAAGTGAAACCAACCTCTAAAATGTATGTGTTGAATGAAAGTGAACGTTTTCCCATCAGGCGTCTCAGTGTCAAAGCTCTTGTAGTTGTGCTCACCTGGACAAAAGTGTGTGAGGCAGCTGAATGTTCTCAATCGTGGTCTTTTTGGGGTTCCACTGAGATTCAATGGGATTGGCAGCGGCCAACACAGCAGTACGGGCGTTCAGCTGGCAAATAATTCCAGCCTACAGACAGAAACACAAGAGTCAGAATCATCAACACATTTTCTTCCAGAGCCAAGTTCTGTCCCCTAGTTTGTCTTTCATGTTGAAAACATTTCAGACATACCTTTGCAATAGAGAGGGTCTGCTGCTCCATGACCTCATGCAGCACCGAGCGGGTGCTGTCGCTCATCTTGTCGAACTCGTCGATGCAGCAGATGCCGTTGTCGCTCAGCACCAGCGCTCCAGTCTGCAGGACCAGCTGCCGGGTCTCTGGGTCCTTCATCACGTATGCGGTGAGACCCACAGCGCTGGAGCCCTTCCCTGACGTGTACTGGCCGCGGGGCACCAGGTTGTAGACGTACTGCAGCAGCTGGGACTTGCTGGTGCCGGGGTCTCCGCAGAGCAGGATGTTCACCTCTGCTCGGAAGTTTCCCCGACCGGTCTTACTGAAGTCCTTACGGGTGCCGCCAAACAGCTGCAGCAGAATTCCCTGGAACCAACAGAAGAGGGGATAAATACCACAAAACAACAAGTATCAGTTTATCTCAAAAATACAGCACACATGATGACTGATAATGAAGGGTCATCTTAAATTTTAATAACAATCGGGCATCTTTAGACTCAGATTTCGAGGATGGAAAGTGTGGTGGAAAGTGCCGACATTGATCGCAGGACTGATCACTCTCTCTGCCTTAATTTTCTATTTCCATGATGAAGCTTTTCTTTTCCTTCCTTTGGTCTTGTGGATATTCTCACATGGTAAGAGGAAGAGCTTACAGTAGTTAAATATTTTGATGAACAAGCCAGAAGCTGTGTTGCGAGAAATTAGGTCATTTTTTTTCACTTAAAAAATAAATATATGAATATGTGACAATACCACTTCTCTTGGACTTTGTCTTGAAGATTAAAAAAACTGTCTATATCTTCCATGTCAAATTATAGACAAGATGCAGTTTAAAACTCATGAAATGAGAAACTGTTATTATCACATCATACATCGTATTAAGCCTAAGAGTTTGCACATCAGACTGCTATGTAAGGGTTTAAAGCACTATGTCTGCTATAAAGAGATCTGCTAATACAGGAAGCCAGTGAGTATTATTACAAGGCCCTGGACCTAGCACACGTAAATAAATGAATGAAATTAGTCATTATTGTTACTGTTAGTAAGTATTTTTCCTGTTGTAATATGACAAAATGCCAATTTAAACTCATAACTGCCTTTAAATGGGAGTTCATTTAAAATGCAAACACTTGTATGTTATCGTCAATTCATGAAGCTCAGTGTGACTGACAGTTTGTGTTTGCTTACTCCAAAGTTCTTCCAAGTCTTGCGCTAGTCACACACACCTTTTTGATGTCCTCGTGCTCATAGATGCTCGGCGCGAGGGCAGAGGAGAGGCGTTCATAAACGTCTGGCTTCGCTGCCAGCTCCTTCAAAGTCTGAACTCGGTCCTCAGTGAAGAGCTTCTGATCGGCATCCTCGTCCAAACCGTGCAGACGCTTCTCGTCTGTCTTGCGGAAGTGGATGGCGTCGATGTGGGTTTTGTACACCGACTTCACGCTGTTCTGGCGTGGGTTCATGCGCATGGGGACAGCTCTGTAGACACCTGCAGGGACATTTCGAAAAAGATGTTAGGTCAGGATGTCTACGGGTGCAAACGAGGATTAGTTGACTGTCCTTGTTAGAGCTCTAGTCAGGTTATTGGCGGGACACTGGTTATGTATTTGGTCATCCTACATTGCTGAGATTGTGGAAATCTTACCCGTGATGTTAATGCGGTCTCCGGGCTGCACTTTATCAACCAGGTCATTATGAGCATAGACAATAGTTGTGTGAGGCGTCTGACCTGCCGGCATGTCTTCAGGAGACTCCTGAATTTTAACCTGTAATGAAACAAGATCGATAACTGAACAGATGTCCTGACCAGGAAAAACACATACAAATTACTCCTTCACAATTCTGAGGGTTAGGTGTCATTGAATGTAAGCAACACGCCCCCGTTACCCACGCTCTAACCCCTCTGACTCTCACCATCTGTTTGTCTGAAAAGACTGAGCGATTGTGAACAAGGGCCAGGCTGTGGGTGGTGTTGCAGTGGCGACACACAGCCGGCTCAGCGATGCGACCGCGATCCACCTCCACACGGGTGCTGTAGGCGCACACTTGGCACTGGAAAAACGCCTCCTGCATCTCCGGGATCAGCTGCGAGGTGCGGATCACCATGCCACTGATAGTGATCAGCTGATCGATGTCTGTAGGGGAAACACAGAAGGCACACAGATGCTTAAGACTCGAGCTGATGTCTCACATTTTACCCAAGTATCAGACAATATTCACAAAAAGCCCACACTAAATATGTCTGGGTATGTCAGTCCTAATAAGTGTGATTTCACTTTGTATACATCCAGTGACATGAGCGTGCCGAGTTCACACACCTTCTGGGTTAAGGCTCCTCATGTTCCTGGTTTTCAGGGCGTTGTAGGGGCGGACTTGGATCTGGAACTCCAGGACAGAGTCTGGAAAACGCTCAAAGAAAAGCTCATTGACTGCCATGTCGAAGGTTGGGATGACTTCCTGTAAAGATATAAATAATACTCACGATAAGTACAGATGCACTATTTAAGACGACAAGGTGTAAAGTATTATTCATTTCAACAACAAGACAAAGAAGTTTTAAACTTCCAGAAGACATAAGAGTGACAAAAATAAACCAATTAACTTGACCTAAGAGTTCATCGTCAATCTTTATTTGTGTAGCGCCGACTCATAACAAGTGTTACCTCGAGACACTTTACAAACAGCAGATAAAAGACCTTACTCTTTGTTATTTAATATTACAAATACCCAACATTAATCCATCACGAGCACATCATTTAGCAAAAGTTAGTGGCAAGAAAAAAAACGTCCTTTTAAGAGACAAAAACCTTGAAAATCTTGGAAGCTTTTTAATGAATCCTCTCATTTCTGTAATGAGGGAAGGGAAGTCATAATGACATCAACCTCCACCTTTCTAAACATAAGTGTTATTGTGATGCTTTTTAAAGAACATTTCAATTAAATCCTTTTAAAAAACAAAATATGAAGCCAAAAATAGAGATCCTTCTGAAGAAAAATAGGTCAAATCATTTGTTCAATCAGTCTGTTATTCGTGCACAAGGTCTGCAATTAAGTTCTGAATAATTACAGGATATTACCTGTGGGTAGCAGATGAGCTGCCTGTATAGTTCTGCATCAAAGGACTGCACATGCCGACAGTTCACGCTCAGCACTGGATCTCCGACAACACTGATCTGTGAAACACAACAGAAGAATGAGTAAGTTTACATTAATTAATGGTCTAGCTGAGGTATTGTTCAGGTTCTCAGTTAGTCCCACTCAAAACCTTTTCACACATAAGGAAATCTCCTGAAAAACTCCGGAGATTTGGCTACCCGGAGGTTCTTTAAGCTATGTGTGAACGCAAACAGCCGCATTTTTCTGCACGGACTTTACACGGAGTTTCTCCGGCCAGACCCCTAGTGTTTTATCCGCAGAATATCCGAGTGAGCTGATGTCTGAACGCGGCCGAATATACTCTGGAGATTTCAATTTGAGCCAATAAGAAGAGAATGACGTTTATATACAGTGACCGGCTAAAGTGTCTGCCCGCGACCACTACGATCTCCGTGCACGTAATTAAACGGCTGCATAATGTTTTCTGTTCGTCAGTTTGTTGTTCTCCTCTCTTTTGTGGATGTTGTCATTCCATTGGATTACACGTAGCATTGATAAAAAGGCAAATATTCTCATTATAGCGTCGTGTGGTGGACTCTGTTGCTTCGGCCGCTACTTCCACATTGTTTATTTACGTCACGTCTTACGTCGGGAAATCCCCCCCGCTGTGAGGAGCATATGTGAACGGCTAGTTCGGGAGAATCTCCGGAGAAGTCCTCCTGTAAATATCTAGATATTATCCGGAGTGCATATGTGAAAACGGTTTCAGACATAACTCAATCAAATTCACTGAATTCCCTACCTCCTCCAGCTTCTGCATGTATAAAGGCTCGTTCAGGTCCAGACCAGCATTCTCGTCTTCAGTGGATGTTGGGTCGATGAACCTCAGCAGAAACCTCTGGAGGAAAAGTGAAGCAAAAATGTCAACAATAACTCTTCAGTACTAAGAATGTGGACTTTCAAATTAGGCTGAAATGTACCTGAAATTTCTCCTTGCAATTCCCGACATTAACGTCAGTCCCCCAAATCACCAGTCTCTGACCCGAGTTCGGCTCACTGGCTACGGCACCCTCAGTACTGGGCTGCAAAATAACAAGAACATTTTAAGCTACTGTGGTTTCAAGTTTGTCTTTGTGCTAATAGCCCTGGCCTTACTCAATCATTAAAACAAGTGGCACAATCTGGACAATACATTTCTTCCTGATGACTCCACTGACCGGCTCAGACTGAAGATCAACTTGTGGAGCCTTCCTGACTGACCCCAGATCAGGGCGCTGTCGAGCTGGGGTGCCTCGCACTACACTGCGTGGGGTCCCTTCAACCCTGGAGCTGGGGGTCCCATACATCAGAGGAGAGCTCATGTCCACTTCATTGGGTAGGACTGTTTAAAAGAGAGACCAAGAAAATGAAAATAATAATAAATAAATGAGACTGAAATAAACCAAAATAACTTTAACCCAGGACTTGTTGGGTGGTAGGTACCTGAGGGACGTGGGCTAGAGAACAGAGAGGTGTCCTGAGGGGCTGCTGGACTCAGCACGTCTGTGGCAGGAGAGGTCGGCATCGGCATGAGGTCTCCAGTGGAGGAGTCATGGTCTCTGCGCCTCTGAGAGGGAGGGGAGGTGGGACCCTCACTGCTAGCTGTAGGTACAAATGACGAAAGTTATTACTTAGATTGACAACTGTATACACAAACACAGTCATGTGACACAGTCATCAGAGCCGTTACTTTTCATTTAGGACACAGGAAATGTCTTAAAAGAATTAAAAGAAGATGCATACGTGTGGATGGGTTTGTGTTCCTTCCACGTTTGCGGCCAGGAGTCGATGTTGGAGAAGACATGGTTTCAGGATATCTAAAGCGCAGAAATAAAGTTATACAAAACCAAAATAAAAAGGTAGCATAGTAATTTGTGACCTCTGCTAAAAAAAAAGTCAAAACAAACTCTGACTCAAGGGGGAACACATCTATTCACCAGACCTCAGGAACAGTAAAAGGCCAGGATGGAAAGATGCATCTCTATGAATGAGTCTGAGCAGCCAAAAAATTGCACAATGCTGATTTTTGCAGGTGGACCTGCTGAATTCTTATAAAATTGTACAAACATCCCAAATATATCTCTTCTTTGTATCATGCATGTGCTAAGGAAAAGTGGGAATTTGGTTCCCCCAGACTAAAAATGATGTTCAATGTGACTCTTTAAGACACAAAGATCCAAAGTGTGATTATGTTTCAGTTAATCCACCTGTAAAGTTGAAGGGTAGCATTGTTTAGCCAGTGTGTCTGAACTTTTCAATAACCCACAATGGGGAAAAAAAACTAAAACTTAAAAGTCTATTTTTCTTGAATTAAGAACTTGAACTTTACCGTAACAACGTGCGTTTTAATTCACAAATATATCTTACGCTAAACTTTATTGGAGGCACTGATTCAGTCGAAAATAACCCACAACCACCATTTGACATGTGGGTGCATTAGAAACAATGAGCGGAGACTTGCCTGCAATGTTTGACTTTATTGAACTCTTACAATGAGCATGTTAACATCACAAAGGGCACACGCAACCACAAAACGAGCAAAACAACATGAACTTTCAATCAGTTGAAATAATCGATACGTTTATGAAGTTATACTGAAGAATAAGAACGATTTACCTCTTCTTCTTCTTCTTCTTCTGTGTACGTCCGAGTCCTGCAGATCTGGCGCGAAACTGCGGATGACGTAGTTTTCGCGGGGAACTTTGGACCAATAGCAGGAGAGAGTACACGTTCTCTTTCCGGCGTATGCCTTCACTTCAGATGGGGGGGGCTTCATATTGGATTTCACTCGTTGTGACTTGAATTTAACAGAGTGACTCGTTAAAGGCGTTAAAAAGTGTTTTATAAAATGAAACAGAAACTACACACTACCTGTCTATGATCATTCAAATACAATCTGCGCTTCCTACTCGTAGTCTTGT
Organism: Labrus bergylta; assembly: GCF_963930695.1. Classification (NCBI taxonomy): domain Eukaryota; kingdom Metazoa; phylum Chordata; class Actinopteri; order Labriformes; family Labridae; genus Labrus; species Labrus bergylta. Next base: position 23,603,978 of record NC_089198.1, on the reverse strand, counting down.
TCTGGTACTTACCCTTAAGCGTATTTGGTTCGGTCCGACAGTAATTTTCCTAATTTTTTTTTTTATCCCCCTAACTTTCTTTATTTAAAAACTTCTAAACACAATCAACCAGTGGCCTAAATTGTTATAAAATGTCTCATACTAGTCTCATAGCAGTAAGTGTATGCAATGGGTTGAATCCAAAATACAATAATTAAAGAATACTAAAAGATGTTTTTAAGGAAGACAATTTTCATTTTAAGTCGTTTATTTGTTGCGTAATGGGATATATGGTCTCGAATACGAGGCCATATATGCTATTAGGAAAAGTATTGGAAAATAGATTTAAATTAAAAAATAAACTTTCAATTTTTAATAGAGTAACTGGACTAAATCTACAAATGGGAAGTTTGAATAGGTGTCACCTTAATTCAATAAAACCTGAATATTTACAGTCTATCAATGAATCAGCTTTCCAGATGGTTAAGAAATGTTAGAAATTTCTGGTAACTGTATGGGAGCAACCGGAAGTATTTTTCCATCAGATCTGCATCTTTCCCTGCAGGTGCGTTGATTGACCACCAGGTGGCAAACTTTCCATTTCAAATAGAGGCTTTTACAGCGGAAAAGTACAGCAGACTTCCTAACAGGAAAACATGGGAGTGTTTCCGAGAAGTGTCAGGACATGTGTTCCCAAAGAGGGCTGTTAAATAATAAGTGTTTTAAGATAAGATAGTCAGCAACATCTTTTGTGTTTACCTTAAAAAATCATCAGCCATATTCAGTTAATGAATCGGTGTATATTTCTATATGTAGGCCTACTCAAATTTTTTTTTTTGCTTTAATGTGAATTTCAAATAAGTGCCTTTTAATGAATAAAGCTTTTTATATACTGAAATGTCATTGTCATGCCAAACATATTCGTTTAACAGCATAAAGCAGCTTGATATCGATAAAATGTTTGTTCCAACATTTATGAGGATATGCAGTCACAGTTTGACTTTTTTTTTATGTCACCTGTGTATAGCAGCCATACAGAAGGTTTACATTAATTTATTCTAAAGCATCTTTGTTTGTGTCCTGTTGTGTTTTCTTCTGTAAATATGTTCTGCCTCTGTGTAAATGAGATTAACTCAGAACAGAAGATGACATCTTGTTAACGCTGGTTTTGTACAATTGAAATAACTAAACAAAGCATTGATGTTTGTCAAAACAAAAAAAGCTAATATATTGTTCCATTTGTCATTTCAAACACCTGTCCTTTTATGGGTAAATAAATTGCTCCATTGTAAACATATTTGTCCGATAAAGCTGGTATCTTTAAATAGGCCTACATTCAAACCTGTGCATTTCCTCTCAACTGAACACTCAGAGGTCAACATCAAGTCCAGAAGCATAAGAGTGCTAACCATTTGAAGTTACACATGTGGCAAGGTTTTAAAAAGCATGTGTTGCTTTCTTCAAAACGTGTTATTTTGTAAATTAGACCTGTTTTGGACAGAGCTCTTTAGGTAGACAGATGATGACTTTAACCTCACACATAAACATTGGTATACCAAAAAAATAAATGTCAACATGCGGTAGAGTAACAGAAAAAAAATCCAGTCACTAAAATAACTAAATCTTAATTTAAAAGCAATCTAAAAGTATTGGCTAAACACTTAGTGCAGTTAATTATAGTATAAGGCGAATAATGCACAATAATATATTTTATAGACATTATAGACAATAGATTATATAGACAGTTTTTACAATTGAAAAGAAGTACTTTATTTTCCCCACAAACTACCTTCATCATAATATTTTCTGTATATTTGACACATTTTGTGGTCAATAATTGAAGTTCATTAAACACTCATTTCTTCTAATTCTATAATATGTTCAGTTAGCACTTCCAAAGTGTGGTTTCGTCACTTTAACTTCTGTAATGGCTCTTTGAATACATTCATGGGACTTGTGACACGGAACAAATTGAAGTGCACCTTCAGTATGTAAACAACTCTGAACCATTCATACAATCGTAGTAAAGAGTGGGTGGCACAGGCAACACGCCCCTCTCTCCTCAAATGGGAAATTGACGGACACCACGTGACCCCCGTTTTGAGTTGACTGGCTCGTGAGAGGGCGGTGCGTGTGACGTCAGCGGGGAGCCGATACAAAACACTCCGCGAAAGTACAGCTGCCTCAGACAAGTGTTTAGAGGTGAATCAGTCGATTTTTTATTTTTTTAAGCGCACCTGCAGAAAAAGCAAGTGAAGCCGCTGTAGAGTCATTTTATGCAGAGAGCTGTCACATCTGTGGGTAACACTTCACTAAGTTTCTTTCCTTTCTAAACCACGTGGGAAAAAGTCACCAGGGTTCATGTGTGACATATACAGCCTGGACTCTCACTGCGTGTCTCCACAATGCAACATGAGTTGGGCGATGGAGCCTGCTAACTTCTACGAGAGCACCAAGCTGGGCGGCCCGCAGCAGGGGCTCTGCAAGCCGGGCAGCAGGAGCGACGCTGCGGGCGAGGTCGGCACCATGGTGGAGCTCAGCACCGCCGCTGCCATGTACGACGACGAGAGCGCCATCGACTTCAGCCAGTACATTGAGTCCATGACAGCCGTGCCCAACCTGGAGCTGTGCAACGATGAGCTTTTCCTTGACCTGTTCAACACTGTGAAGCAGGAGAAGGCGGATTTCTACAACCTGCAGAGCTCCGTGCTGCCCAGCAGCATGCAGCAACATCAGCAACATCAGCAACATCAGCAGCAGCTGTCAGCCGCATTCACTGCCGAGAGGAAGACTGACAGCGGGCTGTCTAAAGGGTTGTTCAGCGCTCCTATCAAACAGGAGTCTGACTGGAGTGACAGTGACGTTTCCTCATCCTTGCCTTCCCAGATCGAAAACTGCGCTCAGACCTCCGTCAGCCTCCCTACAGGGCAGCCCACTCCTCCCACCACCCCGGAGCCTGTCTCCAATGTCAGCTCTGCTAAGTCCTCCCCGAGGAAGATGGGGAGGGAAAAGGGCAAGAAGTCGGTGGATAGGTACAGCATGGAGTATCGACAGAGACGAGAGAGGAATAACATTGCAGTGAGGAAAAGCAGGGACAAAGCCAAGCTGCGTAACTTGGACATGCAGCAGAAGCTGCTTGAACTGAGCTCTGATAACGACAGGCTTCATAAAACTATCGAGCAGCTAACCAAAGAGCTCACTGGGCTCAGAGATTTCTTCAAGCAGATGCCCAATTCGTCCTTTGTGGGGCCCTCGAGTGCAGAGAGCCGGTGACAGATGAATAATTACTCTATGAACTGAGTTCCAGAAGACATACCTCAGCAGACAATTTTTCTTACCATCTGTACCAGATGTATTTTAAGCTTACCATAATGGCACTGGAAAATATATGATGTTGCTGCCATATTTTTGTGGGATTTTTTCTGTATTAAATTATTTTACCACTGCATTTACATATTATACCTGATATGGTACATGTTTTATAATTCCAAACTTTGTATAAGAGCCAGAGCATGATCTTTTATATAGTTTGTATAAAACCTTGAAAACATTTTGTTTATGGAATCTATAATAAAATCACTGAAAATGTGAAGAAACATCCTGGTTTGTGAGTAGTCTTTGCAAATGAGGGTTAAGTTGAGGAAGGGTGTTGTTTAAAAAAAAAAAAAAAAGAACTGCAACAGGAAATAGAGAGCAAAGTCAGCAATAATACAACTTTTATTGACAGTGTCAGAGATCTTACACACAGAGGTAGATTAGTTGGAACAAAAGGTGTGGAAAGCCACTTGGGTTCACAGCCAGAAGTCCTGTTCAAAGAGTCACAACGCATTGATGAACCACGTGGGCTGCTTTGACAGACTGCATGCGACTGGTCTACCCTTGGGCTGTCAACTCCCGCTCCACAGGATCACATATCATTAACACAAACAAGACCTTGTCTTCTTGCAGTTCAGTTCATTCCAGCACAGCCTCAAGCTGTCAGGGAGGCCTTCAGAGGGGGGCTGAGGGTAGAAGAGGCTGCACAGGCTCAGACCAAAGCCTAGTGTGCAGATCTGTAGAGCCAGCTGAAGCCTGAGGATTGATATCCATTAGTTACTTGTCCTGACGGTCTCCTCAGAGGCAGATTTCTTCCAAGCCGATCCAGATGGCGGGTTTCCTGGTGACCACTCGGACATAAGCAGGGATGGGGCCCACCTCTTTTCCCAGGACATTCTCCACATCGTAACCTAGGAACTGGAACAGTAATGGTCCATCAAAAAACTCACACTTTGCACACTTTATTTAGAACTTTAAACCTCTTGAGGCTGATCTTTTCGGGCATTACTTGCACTTTTTTTTTTTTTTATCTGATTATGTCCGAGTGGACTTAAGGCCCTGACCTTTGCACATTGCTCAGCAGTATTTCTGTTTATCTAACAAATGATTCTGCACTTATGAACTACCTAAAAAAGCAAAACTGTGTGCAAAGATTATGAAAAACTTCCCCACCTACAGGTTGTTAAGGACATTAATCCACAGAGTAAAACTGCTAGGAGGTGGAGGAAGATTACATCAGTATTTTGGCAGCGAATTGCTTTAGCTGTATTGATGACTCAGAGATTTTAGTGTTCTGTACAGAACAGACTGACATGAACAGATGACTGCGCTTTCAGGACTTATTGACAGAAGATCGATGCACCAGTCCAGCCCAGAGTTATGTAAATGTTTGTAAAAGCAGACCTACCTCATTACCCTCCAGTGCTGTGGTGTTTAAGATGGACATGATTGTCTTTTGCTGCAGCTGTCGGAGATACGGAAGGGTTCAGAGCCATCAATACATTTTTTTTAATGATCAACCAACATGTTACACTGACACAGTGTGCTCACTGATGACTAATAGACCAATAGACGGGGTAAATAACATCAGTTAGCTGATAGGTGCAACTGATAGTTTTATCTATGTCCAATACTACGTGTCTTGATAGCAGCAGCAGGTATCCAATAATAAATCTATTGTAACTATCAAAATGCTTCAAAGGTTTATTTATTCATTTCATTAATGCCTGGAAAAATTATGTAATCTTTATGAATCTCAAGTTACTAAGGCACCTTGGTGAATTAGAAGACTATGTGTCTATACATTGAACCTCCTTTTGCTTATTTTCTTTACTTATTAAGGCAACTGATTGATTTTTTAAAATGTATTTCTTAAACGTTATTTTGCTTCAATCCCTTCATATGAAGCTTCAACCTGCAGCTGATAGCTTATCTTAGCTTTGTGGAAAGACTGACTCTCTCCAAAGGAAACCACTCATGCATGCCAAATCCCCCTCTGTGTCTTTCTAGTACAGTATGCATTCCACATTAGACATACTGTATGTACTTTTCCTACAGTAAACATACATATTGATATATTACTTCAACATAATATTGCATCTTAAGTTTTGTTAAATAATGTACACACAGTAAGTATTATCGGTCAAAATAGACTCAAAACAGCATGCTAGCTTGCATAGAGCAAAATGTGACCAGATGTAGATTTTCTTTGCATACTGTAGTTCAGTTCTTTTACATGCATTGGGACATTTGAATCTTTTTCAGATTTAATAAATGGTAGGGGACTTTGAGTCTTGGAAAGCACACAAAATCAGCCAGGTGACATCTTTAAAGCCATGTTGGGAGAAAACCTGAGAACATTCCAGGAAATTATCAGTCCCAACAAAGAAATACTTCATCACATTAGGTTCAGTATAAAGAGTCCAGTATAAATCATCACTTTTACACTTCGGCTGGATATGGCGCTCACTTAGAACCTTGAAATGCTGTTCTCACCTTAACCTTTAAAGTGCAGTTACTTATTGAAGTGCTCAGAGACACTTCCAGTTGAATCTTCATGTCAGGCGTTTCTACAACTGTCTTGCAGGAACCACAGTGCAAGTTTTGACTGTGGAGAGATAATACAGAAAATAAAAAGTGATGTTTCATCAGCATATCTCACATTAAGCTGTTTTGCTTTAACATGAGAACTTACTTTGTTTCAGAGTACGTCTCGAGGTTGTCACTCCCACAGTGGTTGCAGGCTGGCCAGGAGTAAGCAGTGCTCTCGTCCACACCAACGATCACCCCTGCAGGATAATCATAAATAAAAATTCACACACAAAACATCTTTGAAAAACATATACGCCAACATAAAGTTCTTCATATCTTTCAGAATTGTTTTAACTGGTGGATGTCTAAAATAAAAAAATGATGCCAAACTGCAAAAAACACTGGAGGGGAATAAAAATTGTAGGTTTCAAAACATATGTTTTTGAAAAGGTGGAAGAGAAAAGCACACCCCATTAATTTGTATCTGCGATTGGGGTGATAAATGCAGCAGAGTGCGCCCTGCCTTCACACCATCTCAAGTAAGAAACCACAGTTCCTTCCTCAAACAAAAACATCAGACCAGAACTATGATACTGAATTTAACACAGATAAATCTCTCTCGTATTTTCCGGTCTGAGCTTCTTTCGTTTTTTCCACCGGTTATTTCCAGAAGATAACATTTGTGCACAAGTCCAAAAGATAATAAGATTGTTTTATTTATTTTCAGCCACCTGACCAAACTTGTTGGGCCAGAGGGGGCTGAAACAAGAGGGTTCACAGTGTGATCTCTGCCCTCCGGTGTGACATGAAGTCGACAGATGCAGATTGTTATCTGATTTTGTGTCGCTCTATACTGCAACAAAATGTCATAAGCAGAAAGAAACAGTGATTCAATCGAAGATATTGGACTGATGCAGCTGATGTAAAAGAAACAGTTCTATATTTTAATTTAGTTGCAAAAACTTCACCCAAACTTCACTCCCCAGCTAAGCGGTACTGATCATATCTCACAATAGGGAAATCATAATGATTAGAATGTGCACAGCCTATGAGATTTGGGTTGAACAATGATATGAGGCCTGCAATTTAAAACTGCTGAACCTTCCTCTGACAATTAAAGCCTTATGTGGAGCAGGCGTGTAAATTTCCCTGGGAATGGGGAAGAATCCAACAAAATTTCATGTGTTTTTATTTCATACATTTCTGAACAATGACAGCCTAAGGACACTAAATAACAAACAGCAGAAAGAAATGCTTTAAAGCCACATCAATGCCTCCTGCTGAGCTGTAAACTCGTAGATGAAACAAAAACAAACAAGTGGTTTTCTTCCCCTGAGAAAAACACCACATCGGGCATGTTCTTCAGGAATTGTTCAGATTGTTCAGATTAGGCAAGTTATAGTGAAACCACAGGGCTCAATGAAATGGAGGGAAACTGACCTGTGAGAGAGCAAAGAGAGTTGGGTGTGATCTCAGGACTTAGAGGATCCAGTCTCACAGGTTTGGGCAGGGTCTTTGCCTGGGGCGCTGTCAGCGACTGTGAAAGTGACTCTGGCCCGGCTGAGGACGACTCAAGGTTGCAATCAGGATCCTCAGAGTAGATCTTGACCACTGACTGCTCCACACACAGGAGAACACCTACATTTGTATAAAAGGAAAATTTGATTGAAAAGGCAAAATGCATAAAAAACTTGAGCCCTAATTTTTGCCGATTCTTTATCAAGTACTCTTATCTTAAAGTACTACTACAACAATTGAAAAATACTGAATTTAGGTAAAACTCCTGAATTTAAATACTACTGAAAAGAGTACGTCAACAATTTAGCACTGGACTCAAACATAAACACCATAGGTTGGGAACCACAGGACTAGACAGCATTACACTAAAAGGACTGAACAACAAAGCTGCTACAACTGTAGAGTGCTGCTTATCCACAGATCTGTACTGAATCAACCATAACAATTTGACATATTTGTACCTTTGACTTTGTTGTAGCAACTTATTAGCAAACGGATACTTAATTACACTAGCTGGAGAGCAACAACATCCTGCTTCTGAGTGAACCATCTGGCTTTTAATCTCCACAATGTTAACCAGCTAGTTGGAACTATGCCGACCTGCCGGTGGTGTTGAGAGGTTGTTTACCTTCTGTCATGAGTATGAGCATCTCTTTGAGATATTGTTACATTGTTTTCACATTGTTGTCTAGGTACTGCTTTTATGATCATACCCTCCTTCATTGAACCATTGCAAACATATGCAGCTTTAACAATCTAATAATTTGATGCATTAAAAAGAAAATCAGTTAGGGGCAGTTATTTGTACGCCTACTGTTACACTTTGAAACTGCTTTTACTGAGGTACAATTAGAAATGCATGACTTGAATTAACATTTGTGTATTGGCACTTTTAGAGTATTTGGTAAGAACAGTTGTCACATAAATAAGTGGAATAGAAAGTCTAATATTTTCCTCTATTTAAGTACATCTATAAAGTAGTAAAAATATGTGAATACTCAAGTACTTCAGCTTGGACTAACTTCTTTCCACCATTGTTAAAGTGACGTGTACACAAAGAATGGGATAAGACCCCCAGATAAGACAAGTGTCGGATGGTATTTCAGGTGTGAATAAAACTCTACCATGTTCTTTGATGGCATCTCTAAATGACATGCGACAGGCGCCGGGGGAACTAAGGGCTTTGACGACAGAGGAAGTGAGCACACAAGAAGCGCTCACACACAGGGCCACTGTTCGCCTGCACGGCCTCTCGGGCTGCTCCTCCTGAAGACTGGGGTCTGTCAGCACCAACCAAACCTCACCGTGGCCTACATCACAGCTCTGCTCCAGAAACAGAAAAGCACACAAAGAGGAGGATAATGAGAACATGTCACATAGAATAACCTAGAAACAAACAGCTTAGAAGAAAACCGCACAAAGGACAAAATTATGTGTCAAAGAACCATGGACAGGACTTTTGGTTTTAGATTATTCATTAAACAAGCTAGTGCTACACACTATGCTGGTTACTAGTACAACAACATGGAGAGGTGGTGTGAGCATGTGGCAAAGTCCATCACTCTGTTGAGAGCTGCTATCTCACCGTGGTCAAAGTTTAAAGGTCCCATCAACCAATGCTAAAGAACTCTTAAGCCCAGATTGTCATACACACGGCGATATGAAAGCCGCTCTCTGCGTCAGAGCTCAATCTTATCTGTTAGTTGGTTCAAATGATCTGAGAAAGATGACTAGGAAGCTCTACAGGACATATTTTATTATGTAATTAAGACTGTACTCATAATAAATCAGTATTTCCCCTAAAATAAAAAAGAGAGAGAAGTACCTCTTTTATTCTCTTGTATATGACAGTTGCAACAAAACTGCAGCGACAGGTTTTATTCTTGCTCTGAAAAGAAAAAAAAAACAGCTTTGAGATAAATCTACTCAAGATAAGTTATCAAGATCTGCTGCAAATTACAACAAAAAGAGAGAAACTGTTGACCTGCAGTATGTCTTGCAGTGTTTGACATGTGCTGGGAAGGTAAAGCGGGGACACATTCTGCTCTTCAGAGGGTTCAACTGAGCTCTCCTCTCCAGACAGCAGGTAGCAGAAACTGGGAGCTGAACCTGCGGGCTTACATTCCTATAAAGACAAGATGTGTGGATTAAATCTGCCTGTTAGAGGAAAATACAATGAATCTGATGGTTTTTGTGGGCACCACCATTTTGTGATAGCCGCCATAAAAGTGGGGGCATTTCAGCATCTCCTGCTGCCTACAGTCCTGCTGGCTGTTACAGCAGCATAGCTAGTTGGGTTAAAAACAGCTGACAGCTGCTGATGAAGGTACCTTAATCAGGCCATCTTAACTTGATTCAATTAGAAATATAAGACATGGTTTGGAGACATAGAGATCAAACTTGACCATCCGCTACATGTTTGTAATGAAGTGCTGTGTAATTGAACATCTCAACTAGCTAGTTAGTAAAAATCAATTAACAGCTGCATGTTGTCATCAAACACTAGTTGCAATGTGAATTACGTTTCACTAGATATTCAGCAAGCACATATTTTCTTTCTTTTTTTTATGCTAATGCTACTGGTTGATAGCTATTACATGGTATCATGGCTGGTACAGGAACTTTAATTTAGACATCATTTAATTAATCGACCAATAGTTATACTATTATAGTCTATAGAAAATCTTAATTCTGTCTATGTCAAGGGTCTGATCTCAAACAAGGGGGGCTCATAGTGAAGCCCCCCCCCCAGTTTGTCACAACTGTAAAAGCAGCTGAGCACTCCACAGGTTCTTCTTCATCATGTTTTTAAGCACATTATGTAAAAAGTAGAAAATTGTTCACTGCTCAGTACAGCTTGAAATCCGACTCACAGATGTTGTACGGAGACACCAACGCAATAATGGCAGCTTGTCAACACCCAGTTTTCCCCAGAACTATTTATTTAGACATATTTCAACTGAGTTGTATTCTCAAGAGCCCATGTGCCCCACATTGCCATTTTTCTCACCATATTTTTACAAGAAAAAAAGAAAAAAAGACAAACCCATGTGTTCCTGCGTTGAATGTGTTTTCTGTTTTTGCAGCACAGTGTATTCTGCTAAATTTTGTGGTCAACTTAGTGAATTTGTCAGTTTTGCACGTTTTATTTCTTTTCAAGATTCTCAGTTGTAAAACGGGTTGAACGTGTTTCCTACATTTAAAGGACTTCTATCTTTGTGATCGTTGTTGTATTTTGCAGCGTGTTGCGCCTCTCGGGACAATCACAGTGTTCTGCATGTTAGCATAACTGGTTTCACATTCACCTCAGATTGTAGTTTGTTTAGCGGGTGGACATTTCCGTTGTAATCTCAGTAGAGGCGAGAATTAAAGGTATTCAAGTTAAAAAAGGAGGGATTTGTTGCTTTTCATTCTTTCATGTGATTATAAATCTGAATGACTTCTGAATGAGGCTCTGGGGATTTTCCTTGGAAAGGCAAGCGATCTGATGTCATTATTCATGAGGGGTTTCAGGAAATCATCAAGGGCATTTTTTTTTCAAATTTTCTGACAACAAATCAATAAGGACAATTTTCTGAAGATTCACTTAAAAATAACATAATCATAAGTTGCAGCTTCATAACTTATTATATAATTAAAATAACAATATATATATATATATCCCAAACCAAGTAAGGACTTACAGTGGACGTACTGGGGGTGTTTCCATGATCTTTAAGGGGCATCACTGGGGACCACATGCTGTCTATCAAGCTGAAAAGCCTTGAGCGCCTGAAGTGAGACACAAAAAAAAAAAAAAAGAGTAAAGAGGAGTCACTGCAGAGGGTGAGAAGATAGGAGGAGAAACTTATGAATAAGGGACTCTGAGGGAAAGCTCTGAGAGCCAGTTTCACTTCCATTCGAAGATGAATTTTCAAATGTAATCTTTGTCACTAAGTATTAACAGACAGCATGCTCGGGCTGGCAGAGCAGATATACACAAAAACTGTTTTTACAAGCGGGTTCTGGGACACCGACGGTTGTGGGTGGGAACAGTGCTCACACCCTTTGTAAAACAAAATCTCATTGTGGAGCTAAAATAACAAGGTTTAAAAGGCCAATTACAAGGGATTTGATCGAGCATGTTTATAAAATGATACTTAACTTCTTTTATCACTTTCTTAATCTCAGGGCGAAAGATTTAAATCAGATCATACATGATTTGCTTTTGGTACTGGAAGTCACAAGCAGTAATTCCAGCAGGAGGAGACGTGCTGGTCTCATGTCTCTTTTCTAAGAAGTACTTGTTGAGTTAAGGGGGGGTGGGGTGGGGGGTGGGGGGGGGGGGGGGCGCGGTCAGTGGTACTCGTTCATCCATGTTTGCTGCCATATCAGTCACTGGTTAACAACCTGTTAGTCAGCCTGTAATCACAGGGTTTCTTTGTGTGGAACTGGTTCTGCAGCCCGTTCAAGTCCAGTGACGCCTACTCGAGGGTGAGTAACGACAAAACAGGACCCATTCAACCTAGTGTGACACTGAGCCTCAACATAAGTGCAAATGTTAGTGAAACTTTTTATGCTTTAAAAGATCAGAATCAGTACCAGAATCGGGTTTATTGCCAAGCAGGTTCATACTAACAAAAGAACCTGTATTGGTTTTTTTTATTTGAACAATAAACACAGAAGAAGAATGAAAAAATAAAGGCTACTAAACAGCAGTACATTTAGAAAGCAATTGTCAAATGTCTCTTTCTTTAAAGAGCTGCAGCGCTTACAATAAGGACAATATTGATTGGACACTAATCATAACTGTGGCAGAGTGGTCTTTGATTATTAGTTTTAAAACCCATCTTCTCTCATAAACTACACTGTTATTGTTAAACACTGAGATAAACACTTTGTGAAAAAAGAGAAGACTGACACCAGCTAGCATGTGTACGCTAAGTAAAAAGTTCAAGTTGTGCAAAATGTAGCTTGACCGTAATCAGGGGGGAACAACTGGCTCATAAAATGTTTCAATCCACCCACCAGCACCTTTAAATATGTATTAACATACAACATCCAGCTAGTTTACGCTGTGTCAAACAAAGTCGTGAAAATGACAACCTGAGGTTAAACTAGTGATTGTCAAACTGTTTGACTCCATGGAGTGTTTTTTAAAAGCAGGTTAATCAGTAAGCTTAAATGTATGTTTTGTCCACTTTGGACGGAGCCATGGTATCTCTTTCCGTTACTTTCAGTCATCATGCTAAGCTAAGCTAACAGTTGCCTTTTTGTATTCTATATTAACCATTCAAATAACGCTAACCACTCAAATCACTAAGGTATCAGTGGCTAAGGTTTTTAATGGTGTGATAAAATGTCCAATATTTACTAACTCTAAGAAACTGAGTGGCTAAAAATGAATGCCTTATTTACACCAGCTGGACCCACATGTTTTCCCACATGAGCACATATGACAGCCCATGTGCAAGCACTGAAGACAGCGCATCACAGTGTGACCGCAGACAACCTCCTTTGACATTATAGGCTGTGGTGGCATTGAAAACACCAGAGATGTAAACATACCCCCCAACCCCGTCTCTAAACGTTCCCATGTCAGTTCATCTAACTGCTTCTAATCTGGGATCCTGACTATGGAAACTCACGAGGGACACCGAGTGTTCACTTTGGTATCACCTTACATGTAAACACTGTTGCATTGCTGGCTGAGCAGCATAATCAAGTTCGTATCAGCTCACATTAAAATCACATTGTATTGTCAGTGTGTGTGTTGATGTTTGAAAAGGACACTCAAGGATAAAAACGGGTAATTTGTTGTGGTTTGCGAAACTGGAGATCCACACATTAGGCACTAAAGCCATCATTCCACATATGCTGGATGATTCAGCTTGAGGCCCTGTGCCTCTTCAGCACCAGCATTTCATATCAGCACCCATCTATCACCTGAATTCACCCGGGGCTAAAAGGAAAGATAACCTTACTGAAGTGTGTTTGAACCACCTTATTTGCCTCTATGAAGGTTTATTCTCTTGTGGGCCCACTGCCCAACAGACCTGTAGTATTGCTTAATATGTAAATTATGTAACCTGAAACTTGTTGTACTGTATGCGATGGGCAAAATAAAATGGAAAAACAAACGCGGCCATGGCTGTGAACTGAAATACAGGTGAAAAGCTACAAAGGCTTAGAGGGATGGAGGACGACTGTGCAGGTCTCACCTTTCTCGAGTGACCCGCTGCACCACTTTAATGCCTTTCAGCACACAGGTCCTCCCCTGCCACATGTGGATGTACTGGTGGAGGTCTTCCTTGCAGGGCAGGAGGTGGAGCTGGATCTCGCTAAACATCCCGAAGCTGTCTTGGACAAGCACACAGAGCCTGAGGAGAAACAAATAACAACATCAGATCATATGCAGAAACCAAATCAGGCTGATTTGAAGCTAACATTTTAATCATGGTAAAGTGAATTAAAAGGCTGCACTCTCCAAATGTAAATCTTGTCTACATGTCTTTATGTTTTTAGTTATTTATTGTTATATTCATTATTTTTGATCACTCGTCTTTTTTTTTTAAAAGTGTATCCAATAAGTAATGAACCTGCCATATCACATAAACAGAGACTGGACTGTAAGCCACAGTGGTAGTGAGAGCAAGTGGTAATAGCAAGCAAATAAATTCATAGTATCAGGTGTTTTCTTAATATATCATAAAGATATCTTAGTTACTCCATTATTCACCTCCTGTTAAAAGAACAACACTGTAAGGGTCATCTTTAGCTGTGCACAGCGTTGTATTTACTAAGTCAAACACTTTGAGTGAGCTGAAACCATCTCAGGCCCTCACAAACATATTCTGTTCCACATCCCATAAAAATACATGTGACAGTCACTGCCTTAGTGTATAAACAGGCTATTACTAATCGGTTCTGTCTCCCTGTTCCTAGAGGATTTGGCTGGTCCAATGTAGAGCACCTGGGCCTGTTGCTCTCAGGGAATTAAAGCCCAGCCCCAGGGGTGGATCTCTCTCTCTCTCTCTCTCATGCCACATGGACTCACATCCTCCACATTTCAGACATTGTTACAGTTTGCTTCACAACACCCCACACATGCACAGTCACACTACTGACCTTAATGACGGACACACTCAATATTTGCGGTTCTCATGTCACTAGAACAATAAATTATTATTATTTGCAAGCGACAACTTCTTTTCCTGTGACTTTTAAAAAGGTCCCATATTGTGTGTTTTTCATGTATCCTGTGCATGTTTAGGCACATCTATGTGCAAAAGAGGCTGTGGCCCTCCAAGCGGACAGCCCAGGTTTGAATCCCACCTGCGGCTCCTTTTCCCGCATGTCGTTCCCCACTCTCTCTCTCCCTGATTTCCAACTCTATCCACTATCCTATCTCTCCATTAAAAAAGGCACAAAAAGCCAAAAAAGAAATCTTTAAAAAAAAATGATAGGTGGTCTAAAGTTTTATAGCAGCTAAGTAGTCTTTCAAAAGAAACGAGCTAGCTGAGATGGATGTTTGAGTGAATTCATCAGGATTCTCAGAACCTGCAACACTCTCCTCTGTATGACTTTGTCTTGGTTTGTTTAGTACTCTGTTGCAGCTGGATGTGCAAGAGTAACTAGACAATTAACAATACACATCAACAATAATACATTCAAAATGGCTGGACTACAAGCTTTTTTTAATTCAAATATTCAAAAACTAAGTTATACAATTGATCAATAACTGCTCCCAGAGACACACTAATGTACACAGTGAAGAACTTAGCACTGACATTTAGAAGTGATACTGCTGGTGGCCGGTTTGACAGGCTGCTGCTGACAGAGAAGACCTTTAGCCTACAAAGTTGTGAGGGAGTGAACTGCTGTGTAGTCCTGCTCTCTGCTACTCCCAGCAAGCTCGGAGCTGGAAATGCTACAGGATCCAGTATCTGAGCCAGTCAAGCCCAGACACGGCCCTGCACCAGCCCTGAGAGTAAACAGTACAGTTCATATCCCATGGTTAGACAAGCAACGGCCAGGAAAGAAGAGGAGGCGAGATATGAAGTAAAAAAAAAAAAAGGAGTAGGGAGGAGGATTGTCAGCGTGCCCATCATGCATGTGCATGCATGCGCATATCCCAGACATTGGGAAAGTTTTGAGACTGTTTGCCACCACCTGATTGGGCCTATAAATGTCCTCTGTTGGTAAACACTGTGTCTGTCTGTGTTTGTTCTGGGAGACCTGGAAATAGATGTCCAAATAACATTCCTGAAATGACTTTTTATGGCACAGGTCAAACTTTTAACCAAGATTATTCTCAGTTCTCCGCTTTCTTCCAAATCTAAAATCAGACCTTGACACCTCATTACAACAACAACACATTTTGAACATGCTCGACTGGTTTCTGTAGATTTTTCGTTTATAGATCTGTAAACACAAGCGTACGAGTTCAAGATGTCAAGCAAAGTGAGCAAACCTGAAACACGGATGGTTTTTATCAACTCAGGACTCTTTGTTTGTCCAAGTCAGAAAAGAAAATGCCTCAGGAAGAATCTCATTCCTGAAAGGGGGACAGGCTCAGATACTTCCAAGAAGAAATAATGATGCTTACTTAAGGGGAGTGATAGACAGATGTCCTAAAATAAACCCCTCTTAAATAAAAGGAGTCATGAAGGTGCTACTTTATAACATCTTTTTTTACATTTTTGACTGATGTGTTGTGGTGGAAACTCTTATTCGGCTTAATAACTTCTTTGGAGTCGAAGTGTATGAAGCAAGAATATTAATGATAATACAGTCGTTGTCATTTATTCCACTAAATACTTACAAATCAGAATATCTGACAAATTTCCCTTTTTAATATCTTACACATCATTGTGCATATGCTATGTAGTCTTGGACATATATATATTGTCTTTTTGGACATTTTAATGAAAATATTTGACTGTATATTGTTAATAATTAGAACGATATAGCATCTTAATTCTATGTTTTGCCTGTTGGTTGCTTCAGGATGGTTGTTAATGTAGTTTGCTTTGTTGATTTTTTTTTCTAGTTTTTTAAATGTTATCGTATGCACATCTTTCATTTTCTACAACTGATTTACTTTTCTATTTGTAACTTGGGCATGTTGGGTGGACTACAGAAGAAAATGAGCGTAAAGATCTAGTTCTAGATCTAGTCCATTAAATAAATCACACATTTTATCTGCTAAATAATAAACTAAATTAAATACACTGTATTTTGTATTTAATCCTTAATGTGAAAGAAGTATACTACAGCCATTCTTATGAAACTGTCCTAAACCAGTCAATCAGTCAACACACGACTTTGCCTACAGCAAGAATACAGCTGCCTAAGTTGTGTTTGGTGAGAATTTAAAAACACTTTCTCTTTTAGTGAAGCTTGTCTGAACTTGAAAGAATTATAGTGAGAAATCTGGTATGACTTTTTGACAGATAGACAATAAAAACAAGATCAGACTTGTGGTGGTACCATCTTGATAACAACACCCCCCCCTCCCCTCCACTCCCCCCCCCAAAAAAAAAAAAAAAAAAAAAATTAAAAATCCAGTTCCTTCTTTTAGCAGTTTAAGTCCCTACTTCCTCAAAAAGTGACCCCTCACTCCCCAAAAAATCCTCTGCTATTGGCCAGTTTCAGTCACAGACAGTTTGGAGGAATTTGTTTTTGTGAACCACCACAAAATTCTGAGCAACTCAGGTTTTCTTCCAGGAACTACGATCCGCTGAGCCTGTGCAAACACACACACACACACACACACGAACGCACGCGCACACCGTGTGCACATGCAAGCCCACGCACATTTCTTGGCAACGCAGGGAGTAAGTGACCCACACATTAAGAATACAGCAGAGAGGCCTCATTGGTTGGGGGTGGACAGGCAGGACTCCTTACTATGTGTTGTCCACCAATCAGTGCGCGCAGAGTGATAAACATGGTTGTAACAGGATCCCTGCAGCACATTGTGTTCCCTCTCCGCAGAGAAAAAAACACAACTCTCCTTACTTCCTGCAAGCAGTTAATCTTCTTGTTTATTCTATTGTGGATTTACGGGAATTTAACATCTTCTTCAGGCATAAATATCATGCTGGCGTCTCTCTCCCCTGTGTGTGTTAACGCAGTGGCTAAACAACAAAAGGATCAAATAAGCACGCTGACCAGGGGAGTGAGTCATAGAGGCTGGGGAGTGGGGACACAACATTAGAGGTACACACTGTCCTTGTCTTTATACAGAATGGGGCCAGCGAGCTGCCAAGTAAACTACCCTCTCCTCTCCACAGAGCAGACATGCATCCTGGAAAAGTACTATAACAACACAATGTGCTGAATGTTGTTATTTCTGCTCAGATATTCAGACCAAACCAACTCATAAAAAACATTCAAACTGTTAAGTGTGTAAGGCACATAAGTCATTTAAGCACCATATTTAAAAAAACGTGTTGATATATAAAATAAAATGTAGAGAAAGGCTGGTAAATCATACAAAATTAGAGATTAAAAAAATAAAACAACGCCCAGTTTAGATCTGTCAAAATACACATGTGGGGTCACTCTGATGTTTTGAACTCAAGTCCTTGAGATAACCTCTTAAACCCTGCCCTGCCTGTGGTCCTTCACTAAAAAACAAACCTGTTTAATCTGGTTTAGTTTGAAACGGAAGAAAAAGTAGGCGAGTTTCCGGTCAGAGGGCGGCGTTTGTTTACCAGCACCGAAAGCAGCATGGCAGGAGTGAGTGTCATATTACAACGATGCTCATTTAGTCGGTTTAGTCAGCTGACCGGGGCTCTCCTCTCTCCACCACAGAGTACCCCTCCATCGCCGCTTGACTCGCAGAAACCCATGCTTTTCTTTTATTACTCAGCAAAGGACAAAAACAACATGCCTGCAGAGGGCCAGGGAACCACAGGTCATATTCGCTGGATTTGCTTCAAGTAGAACATTCAATGAGTCATTAACAAAAACAAGACCACTTGACTAAACCTCCGAGTCCTTTCAATAACACAGGAAGTTTTAAACAGCTCAAACAGAGTCTTTTAACAAGACGTTAACTATTGCTGTAGTTTTGTTGATGGGGGAATCAATGTTTCTATCTCTACAAAAACAATATGAAACATAGTTTACTCTAATGTATGACAAAGAAATGGACATTTATTCTTCAAATAGAACAGAATAGCCTTTTCATTTCAGAACCAACAAATGTGTTCTGTTCCAGTGAATATTAATGCAATGTCCCGAAGAAACCAATACCAAAACAAACCTGACCTTATTACTGCATTTTTATCTTTAAGTTAAGACTGACATGCTCTAGATTTTGACACCCTAGTTAAACAGACCGTCAGTTTCTTTAAAGCAGTTATTCCAAAACAGGTACCGGTAAATGTACAGCAAGGCTGACAATGAATCTATACCAGACATCACAACTACTAAAACAAAGACAAAAAAAATATGACTGGTCATAATTCCCATGTGGGGCTCGTGTCCAAGGGGGTTTCAAGGTTACTACAATGGGAAGGGCGTTGCTAGGCATAAAAAAAAACAAAAAAACAATGCACACTGTTTTGCACTATCAGCAAAGCATGACAAATTTTGAGAGAGGACTTCCAGATAAATGTAAGGCTGACAATGAATCTACAAGCCCCCCCCCCCCCCCCCCTTGTTCCCCTATCCCTCTTCCTGCATCTTATCCCATCTCCCCTTTCACGCCCGACGCAATCTCGGTAGATGGCTTTTTGTCATGACACTGAATTTTCCCAACATTTCTGTCTCTTTTCTTGCCACCGTAACTTTTGCTAAGATGTTGCTAAAGTGCTACACTCATGATGGATTAACGCTGGGTCTTTGTAATATAGCAATGAGTATACAAATAAAGATGGACTGATTGATTGATTGACCAGACATCACAAAGACTAAAACAAAGACTAAAAATATGACCGGTCGTATCTCGCCCACAGCTTCACCTGTACAGCAGTGGTTAATAGAGAGAGCCACTCTCCTTTCTTTTGCCACAGCCTACCTATGTGAGAGGGTTTTCTGCAGTTAACTCAATCAACACAGAATACAGCCAAAAGGGGGGGCCCAGCAGAAAAGGGTTTGGGAACCACTGCTTTAAGGTAATGAAAGAAGAGGCAAACCTCTTCTACACAGTGGATTACGAGGGGACACTAATTCATCTCTGGGTTGCTGGTGCAAAACATTCTCAAAACCTCATGTTGTCTTTCCAGAGAATTGGCCAGAATCACACACAGAGGAGCTGGATTCAATTAGAAATGTTTGTGTCCTTTGTCAAACAATGCCATATGGCTGGAGACAGTATGAGCACTTTGTGGGGCCTGCTGCGTTGTGAACAATAGCTCGACCACTGAGACACATTGTACCACGGAGGGGGAGCATGCAAGGCCTCAGACCAGCATGCAATTTTCACAAAAAGAGCAATTCATACTGTGGGAGAGACGCACAAACAGCAGATAAAATGTGATTTTTATCCCCCCAAAGACTCTTCTGGCATCAAATGACAAACTGAAGGCTTTTATCAGCTGGTCCAACAGTACCTCGTTTTGCCTTTTTCTGAAGAGGGAGCAGCTGAGGACGACCTGAAGGGAACTCTGGGCTTCAGGATGGAGGAGTCTGGCACGGGGGTAGAATAAATTCTCTGGACCACCACCTCCACGTCCTGCCCCACAGAGCCGGCCTGACCCAGCCCCTCAATTGCTTCCAGGAGA
The DNA here is from genome assembly GCF_963930695.1 of Labrus bergylta. Lineage (NCBI taxonomy): Eukaryota > Metazoa > Chordata > Actinopteri > Labriformes > Labridae > Labrus > Labrus bergylta. The sequence continues at coordinate 23,583,918 of NC_089198.1, read as the reverse complement.
GAAAGGCAGTGTCTCGTCAAAACTCCTGAGCCCCCGAAGCCACACAGAGCATCAGAGGTAGAAACCTGAATGTCGGAAACAGAATCAAGAAGACTTTACTCAATGAAATGATGCATTTCACCAAAGAGGTTTAACGATTATCCAATTTATCAATGAGTTAACTAGAAGAATATTCATCTGCAAGAGTTTTAGAAAGTAATATTCTGGTAATGGGATTTTTTTTTTTTTTTTTTAAATGTAGTGTTGGCATCTTAAACATGAACTGTTTCTGGTTTCATTAGACCAAATTTCCCTCTGGGATTAATTAAGCATTTCTGATTTCTACATTAAACTTGGATTTGGAAAATAGTGATGGCAAAAACTAGCTACTACACCAAACAATTGAAACATAAACAAAGAAACTAAGAAAGGTTGTTCATAAAGATCATTTTGAGCTGCAGTTCTGAGCTCTATTTTGATTTAGAGACAAACTGTTCGGGTAGACTCCTTTCTTCTCAAAGAGCTTAGGTTTGTGTGGCTGTTGTGTGTACAATTCATAACGGAGCTGCTCTTGTAAAATGTTATTTTAATTCGATGATAATTCTACTATACATTTTTACAAAGCCAAGGTGAAATATCCAAATTACTTCCGTTGTCTAGTAAAAAGTCCTGAAAGAAGAAGAAAAAAAAGAGAGAGAGAATAATCAAAAAGAAGAAATATGGGCACGGCTGAAGCTGAAGTTACTAAATACCTGTCAGATGTGCTTCTTGGATAATTCATTGGTATTGACTCAAAGCAAATTGAACTTCAAATTTAGGACATCAAGGAAAGACATAAACTAACCCCACTGATATCACACTCCTAAATCAGACAACCTGTCAGTGACCGCTTTGGGTTGAACAGTCCAATGAGACTTTTTATTTTTCTCTACAAAAATAGAGTAAATAGAAACTGTCAATCCCTGAGGGAAATAAAGTCTTGTTTGAATAGTTGACCTGTGTTTTACTACAGATTCATGAAAATGACTCTAATAGTATACATTCCTTATTAAATTCATTTTGATACAAACCTCCTTGTAGGATTATTCAACATTAGCATGAGTAAAACGTCATGGTTAAAGGCCAACACAACATACTCTATCTGTTCTGAGTGTTTATGTTCAACTTATTTTCTGTCATAAAACTGAGGGGTTTAAAACGGCTAGTATAACATCTAATATAATCTTAAAGTGCTATTTAATTTATAATTCTAGATACATGTAATGCACTTGACTCTAATGATATTAAAGCGTGCTAACCTGCTTAGCATTATTCTCCTCTGAGGTCCTGCCCATCTCCAGGAGTCCAAAGGTTTTACACAGAGGATACGGACTGCACCTTCGGGCTGAGAGCAGGCTTCCTGGAGAGGACATGTTTCCTAGTTTGGATGCAGAGAAGACTTTCTGGCTGAAGTGTGTGTTTAGAATAATATCACAGCTGAATCCGTCTATAGAGAGACTTTGCCTGCAAAGACATAATGTTCACAAAGTTTTAGATTAAGAGTAGAGCAGCTCACTGCCATTAACAAAATATTATACGTAAACTCGACACTCTCTTATTGCATGATGCAAATAGCTGAGTTTGTGAACTGATCAAAAGTGAAACATGTGTAAGGGTGTTAGGCAATGAAAGACATTTTTGTTTTGCAATCAGGTTAAAGAAAGCAACATTTCACATTATACGGCACATTGAAAATAGATTATTGCACAAACATAAGGGGGCGAGAACTCCAGACAGTTTGAATGTCAATCTCAGATAAGGTACCAAACACCTCCACAGGTCTCTGTTCAAACCCAGCTCGGGGTACGAGCTTGTTGCGTGTGTTAAGCTGAAAATACACAACCAATGCATTTGATATCTTTTACTGAGGTAACAAGTATATTTTCCATGTTACTGTGGTTCTTAAAAGACAAGACCACACAGCGCTGCACAGCTCAATTAAAACACTTTCCAAAGGTGACATCATGTGTGGAAAAACACTTCAACGTCTGTATCGATCAAACAGGCTGAGAGACCGCTAACGAGAAAAAAACACAAAAACACAAAATCATAAAGTATTTGTGGAGTTGCCTGGAGTAACCTTGAACCAGTATTTCATTTTTACCAGTTACCCTATTGGTTTAGAGGTCACTGGTCTGTTTCTACCACGAGGGAGATTCTAAAGAGATTCAGCTACAAAAGAGGAATAAACACCTTTTTGATTCTTCATTTCATTATGTTAAGGGTATAGAAAAATGACAGCATCTAGGTTTAGATTGTTTCCATTGAAGAATTACTTTTCAGGTTCAATTCTGCCTGTCACCAGGAACAGGGAAAAAAAAGCCCTGTTGATGGAGGAAAGAAAGAGAAAACTGAGCTTTATCTAAAATACAAACTTATAAGATGGTTTCTATACTGATTAGAGCTCTCAAGAACTGCCGTCACTGTTGTGCTTTGCCTCTGGTCACTTCCTGTCAGCACCTGTGTGTCCAATCGGACTCAAAGCTGATCGTTTGCTCTTACTGACATTGTTCCCTTTTTTCTAGATCCTTGCTTGTGTTGTACTTACTCTCTGATGTACGTCGCTTTGGATAAAAGCGTCTGCTAAGTGAATTGTACAATTGTGGAAAAAAACCTAAGAGAGACATTTAGTGAATGGAGAGTGCTTCAAAACTTTCAAAGCGATCAAAGTAACATTAGGTTGGCTTTCATTCATGAAACACATTTGACCTGCCCTCATAATGACACTGAGGTCAGGATCTCTAGTTCTAATTTGCAGTCTTAGCGTTGGTTCTAGGAGTGTAAAGATTAATAGATCAATTAAATGATCGTTGATGTAATATACAAGATGCAAAGTGAAGACATATCCTCCATGACAGAACTTTACTTTAAAATGTTAATGTCTAATCTGTGTCAATGTTTTTATCACGTCCTGAGCAACTTAGATGAACATATATTATTTCACGTTGTGTGTAGGCGACTGAATTGAATAGCATGAAAATCATATCTTGGTTGACTTTGTGATATCATCTAAGTTCATATGATAGTCCACAGAATCATTATAATATCTAATTGACAACATTGACTGACATTTGGGATTTGAATGAAGGCTAAACAGAAATCTATACAGTTGTCTTTTTTGGCAACGATACCACTTGGCAAGCTAGGGCGGAAGAAGTGTCAATGTTTCTTTTTCCACATTCAGGAACATGACACACACCTCAAGGGAGCTGAGCCTGAGAACAGAAAAACCTGAATAATAACCAGGTAATTGTAAGGCAGCTTGTTTGTGGTAAATTTGAATTACGGCTTAATACTATCCACAACAGACACGGATAAAAGTGTGATGATTACTTATCATCACTGACTCAGAGCCAAGAGCACTCTGTGACTGGAACTGCTGAGCGTGTCAATACTCGTCTGAGACGTCAGGTGATAATTCAACCTGAGAAATCAAACACACACATCAAGTGGGGAAAAACCTTGTTTGCATGTGCTACGATAACAGGAAGAATACAACTTTTTACAAATCTAGTCACTTGTAATCAATGCTATGTTTAGGTACCCGTAGCTATAACACAATGGAGTCTATTGCAACCTTCGGACATTTTTTTGGGTGTTCATTGAATGCTTGAGTCATTTTGGAGGCTGAACTTTTGAATGATTGAGTTTTATTGGCAGTTGTGAATATTAAGTCTTCACTCATTGACTTTAATGGGTTACTGCGAAAACTTTGTCCTACAGATCAAACAAAGAACATTCTAGATAACTGTCATTTATTGATAGATAATATAAGGGTAATAACTAAAAGTGGATTTGACACAATACACACACCCAGAAGAGTCAATCAACATCCAGGACAGTCCAAATAAAAATGTCATGAGGTTATCTTTAAAATGACAGTGTTTATTGCTTCATTGTTTATTGCAGGGTGATTGTCTCGGGCTGTGTTTAATTGTACTCACGCACTGTATGCTTTACCATGCTGCTGCAGACACTTACATGACTCATCCAGTCAATCAAAGAAGATTTGATTCACTGTCGTAGGGACCATCAATAAGCCCAGACATTTTCCAAGAACATTCACTCCATACACTTTGAAAAGTTCTTAAAGGTTGGGCATTTCGACGAGGATGCAACATATATTTTTATGAACGTATAACTACTAATTGTATGTTACAAAGGACATTTAATAAAGTCAGTTGTGGAAAGTGTCATCAGTACATTGCATCAAGTCGTGTATTGTATGGAAGCGCTTTTTGAGTTTTTTTTTTTAAAAATTAAAGATTATTTGCTGGGCTTTTCATGCTTTCATTGATAGGATTGGAAAGTGGAAAGAGTTGGAAACAGGGATGAGATTGCGGGTGATTAGTTGTGGTAATTGGCTGAGGGTGGGTGTCAAAACCCGGTCCTTCGCTTCCAGGGCAATAGCCTTTGTACAATGAAACCACTGAGCTAAACCAGTGCCTCTTCATTTGAGGTATTTATTTGAGTATTTCCTTTTCAAGCCACTTTAATCCTTCTACTGATCAACATTTCAGAGTGAATTACTGTACTTTCTGCTCCTCTACAGGCCACAGTGACATTAAAGCTTTAATTATTAACTCATTTTCAGATCAAGATTTCACTTTTGATAGGTTCATTTAACAGGATGAAACTTCATACAATAGATAACCTAGAGGGATGAATAAGACAAAAACTATAAGCTCCCATTTTTATTGTTAAAATGGTAATGCATTGATTTCAAAGGAAACAAATGACATTTTTATAGCAACATTCTTTGTTTATTTATTATTTTATTTGATTTATTTAACTCTACTTTTTTTGTGCTCACACCTGCCATGAAACTAAATCTTCTAGACATGCACTAGATGATCGTACATGTTTGTCTAATTCGGATTTCTACATTAAACACTGACAGAGGGACATCTCTGCATGAGTACTCAACTTAGAACACTTTCTGTTGTCTATACTTTTTACCTTTACGTCAGTATTTTGGATGAAATGCTTTTAATAGAATATTGTGCTTTGTATTTTTTTTCTCATTGTATTTACTGTATACTGTTGTAGTATTTACTGTATGGTAGTTATTTATTTTATGAAGTAAAGTGAAAAAGCATGAATACAGTAAGAGGTACCAATAGAGAGTGCGAGTGCTTTATCCATTCTGTCTTATTAACCCCACATAACACTGACTTGAAAAAAAGGCACACATGTTATGATTAAGCCTGATCGCACTTTTTAATCAGTCAAAGATCAGAACAGAGATCAGTAATCAATGAGCCTGACTCTTATGTTAGCAGAGCAGAACGTACTGTACATGAGCCGTACAGGAAGTGTGACCCTATTGTGTACAGGTGAGTAGGCCGCTTTCATCATCAGACAGGTAGCCGGGTTAAGGAGTGGCTCGGGCTGCTGCCGTCACAGCTCATGGGTGAATCATCCCTGCAGGTATTTCCGCACAGGCCTCGGCCCACTCACAGTGCGGCGTGGGAGGTGGGAGGAGCCGACCTACTCACTGCCGGAATTATGGAGGAGGTTAACCCTTCAGGGGTCACACCGGAAACTGATAGATGAGAGGAATTTTATGATACGGTAATGATTCTCTAAATGTCTGTGTTTTTCCACTCTTTGCTGTGTCCTTTGCTTCGGGGAAATTAAACTTGTCAGGACTTTTGTTTTGGATTCTGTGACTTTTTATTGAGTAACAATATGATTGATCTAAATTGTAGAACAAATGCTGTAAGTGCTCGAAGTTACTCAATAACACAGTTTATTTATTGATGCCTGTGCAGATGAAAAATAATTCTTCGAAATAGTGAAGGGGTGTGTTTGCTGAGAGCTCTACTCTATCTTGTGAATTCAGGAACACAATACAACAGGGACGTTGTTGAGGTGCTAAAGCCAGAGATACTCTCAAACCCGCCATGTGTTTTCAATCTCAGCCCTTTGGCTCCCTCCTCTCTCTGCTCCCAAATGCTCCAGAAAATAATCTCACTCTGTTTTTTCCCCCGGCTTGCTGGAAATGACCTAACTACTGCCAGTAAGAGGAATGTGAAGCATTCCCTGGAGCTGTTTGTGACGTCGGAGCGCTGAGGAGGCCCCTGCTCTTCCGCCAGCTTGGATATTCCAGAGCATACTCAACCCAAACTCCCAACAGCTGGAGTCAACTGCTGCCTTGCTCTGACTCCAAAACAATCCCAGAAAGCACACACATGCTCCCACCTCCCATCCTCCCTGCCCTGTATGTGTTCCTCACATCTGGGACTTTGCTCCTTATTTTTTTTGAGCTGAGAAGCTTTTTGTATTTAATAACTAATCGTAGAGTCATTCATTTAAAAATACAGAAATCATTTTACGTCACCATGTTTTTATGTTTAATGTATATTTCTAACTCTAGTATTTTGTCTTCCAGTTTGCCTCCTCAGCATTCATTTTTAAGACCCTGATACTCTTTGTTTTGCATGTAGAGATCCAGTGTTGCACTGATTAAATTCCTGTGAGTCTTTTACGTGTGGCTTTGTTTGCTTTTGGAAATATAATTCACCACACCAATAAATACAGAGAAATAAAAGAAAAGGACTGACTAAGAAAACATGAGCAAACATTTTTTTTTACATGTACTCTTTTTAGATAGGTAACATGTTTTCTTTTGAAACATATCTATGCATAATCTAACTTATCATCAAAGGATCAATTGACAGATTATTATAGTTGTTGGCACATATTAATTGTACTAAATGCACTGTAGTACATACATCTAAATCAAAGAAGATGACATTTTTTTAAGACATGCGGCACATAACATGGCTTGTGTGTCACTTTCAGGTCCAGTTTCTTTGTGTGTGCAATAGAGGCTTGAAGTTTCTGTTTCACAACTTTGGTCTCACGTTCTGATGTGATGTCAAAAAAATCATACTTGTATGTTTAAGTGTTAAACTGAGATCTTAAGGGGGTGACTGTGAAAACGTTGTCAACGTTTGTATGTATGCAAGTGTGCACGGTGACGGCAACACATTCAGGTGAGGAAACATTGAAGAAAACACATTTGGTGCATTGCATGCTCTCACCATGGTGGGTATATGTGGATGACATCTCTGGGTGAAGGATTCAGCTGGGCTGCAGTCTCTCTGTTGAACAGCACCAGCATACAAGCCCTCTCCTCAGGGACCGGGTCACTATGCTGGTGGCCCTCTCCGGGGGGCTGCTGGTGCTCACACAGGGCCAGTTGCATGCTACACTCCTCCTGAACCTTCAGCACCTCAAGCACCAGTTTGCCAGGCCTGTCCACTGGAGAGCAGAGCAAAAACAACAACACAGATGTTAAGTGTTTGTCCATTTCAGTGTGTGACTGTGTGTGTGTGTGCGTACAGATTGTACTGATGCTCTCACGGACTCTTGCTCTCTGTGGGCCTTATTATGCGTTATATGAGTATTTCAGTTTTAGCATGAGAACAATTTGCACTGCATAACTGTAACAGTTTCTGACTCAGGCTGTGTTGGATATGAGATGCAGTGAATCCCACTGGGTGAGTGTGTAAATGTTTGGAATTTCACCATGGGGCTGACTCCGCTTTTGTCCTGAACAATTCATCAAAGTCATCATGAATAATTACGGAGGGCAAATCAAAACAATGTCCTGAAGCTGTGACTCAAACCCAGATAATAAGAGAAACTTGGCTGCATGTTCAGTTTTGGTGTACAGTTAAATGCAAAACAAATAAAAATGCAGCATGAGAGAACACACAGTCAGTACATTTCAGTGTTTGTGCACGTTAGCGAACTCTATAAGTGGCCAGAGGGGAAAGTTTAATAAAAAAATGAGTAAATCATTTCAAAGGGATCGCTTGAGAGCTGCAGAGTTACAACATGCATTTTGCCCAAACATGAGAGTTAAGTGTTTTGTTGGCACTCTGTGCATTCACGTCACAGATCACAAAATCATCAGAACAAATTCAAGGCAGAGCTGAAATCCTCCTTTTTGATCTATAATGATCTGATAAATATCAGGAAGAGCTTTATGTCAGGAAATAATTCAAGGCCTCCTACACGTGCAAGTGCACTTACATCACACAGCCTAAAATTACTACAACCGAGATAAACAGGTGTGTCGCAACTGAGATGTTATTATAATCATTCACCAGAGACTTTGGGCACATACAAATGAGCTTTACCCTATAAAGTTTCAAGATTCAATTGCTCATTACATGTTTTGTCTAATTTGTTTTAATCTAAAACAAAGACAGAATTAGAAGTTTATATACGGTTTATACAAAGTATATCACATTTACCAAACCATTGATTGGCCACAAACTCTTAAGTATATCAGTTGGGTGTTTTCTTTTTCCACAATCAACTGCCGATTTTAAGCCACTGTTGTGTCCTATTATAGGAAGATACGTAACAACAAAACTTAGTGGTTTGGTTCACCACGGAAAAGAAAATAAGACCTAGGCAAGCAGTTTCCTGTCACCTACATACTGAGTTCACAGTTCAGGGGCTCAACCTACAGCCAGCACTTCCTCTGCACAGCCTCTAAATGAATAAAAAAAAAACAAAGGCACTGTCTCCATCCCACACCCAAATCAAAGTTCATCATTTATTACAAACAGTGATTCAGAGGTGAATACAGAGGAGTGTTGTGGTTCATACGGTGGGTTTACTGTGAGGATCACCTGTTGCTGTTGAGGTGTCAGAGATGAACTGGTGCCTCCAGAAACTTACGGCTGACCTCTGTCTGCACTCGAGTCGACTCAGCCTCTCAGCAAGACCCCCACTGTGAAACAAACACACATATACATGCACGGTTGTAGGAACAATAGATGATTCTACTTGATAAACTCGCATATCTTTAACCAATGAATATGCAAAGTCGTTTATCACTTGAGACTTGCTACACACACACATATATACTGTAGGCACATACATGCACTGTATACACTGTATACACACTCAAAAGAGACATTTTCTGATGCAAAAAGAAAAATCAAGCTGTTGAAGACTACAGATAGCCATCTGTCAGATTTGGGGACCTTGGAAATGGCAACGACATTTAGCACCCACATCATGACAGCAGGTGTCCCTTTTATCATCAGTTCTGCCGTGGAAACATCGCAGCCAGAGTTTGACTGTCATCTGGCAACAAGCAATATGAAGTTTTACTTTGTTTGCTTCTACTTGTGAGGCAATGATCTTGATCCGTACAGTAATGTACGTTTGGGATCAGCTTCACCCCACTATCCACATTAGTGTCTTGATTTATGTCCTAATAAAAATGTGTTTAAATTATAAGAGGGATGGTGAATCAACTGGAACATTCAAACCTTTTAAATTTCCTTCTCTTTTTGGCGGAGTCTTCAGGAGTCTTGGACTGCCTGTTGAGCTGTTTCGGAGGCGTCTGCAGCATCACCTGAGCAGTTCTGATCCAGTCACTGACTGACCTTTTGCTGCTCTCACCAGTTTGGAGGAGAAAGCTCTCAGAGTCCAGTCTGCTGGAGCCCACAGTGCCGCTGGCAGCCTCGCCATCGGACATGTAGCCTGAGATCTCTAGTTCTTTGATCTAGGGATAAAGTTACATTTATTATATTGACAATTATTCATTGACCCAGTTTTTTTTTTTTTTTTTTTTTCATTTTTGTGAAACAACAGAGAAAATTCAGTTTTATCCCGGATGGCAGTTAAATGATCAAATTGTCTCAGTTTAGAGTCAATTAATAACAAGTAACTGAAGTCATTTAAATAACATTAAATAAACATATAATGTTGAGTTGATATGGTACACTGATTCCATGTCACAAGAAATTGTAAGACAATTCTTTTTTTGCTGTCTGACTGCTCACTTCACCTGAGGGATTCAGCTCTCATGAAAAAAATCAACAAGTAACCTGAGTCCGTGTCATGTGCAGACATGACCAACATACCAGGCTCTGTCAGCCAACGTGCGTTCTTATTTGAATCAACTTGACCCTGCTAGGCGCTCTGCCAGCAGACGTCACACTCTAAACAGCTACAGAGAATAAGGAACACTATGTTCCTGGCTTCAGCTCAAAAATGTTTTCACCCTGCACTGAAAGCATTGTAAGTACACATGGCTCTTTGCAGCCTCATCCACTCACACGTTTTCCTGAACAAACAGTAGTAAAATGATGTTTATAGCCCTGCTCTGTTGACATGGCCCTGATCTAGCTTCAGCCCTGATGTGGTGGGAGGTTGGTGACCTTGATGTTACAGAGCTTCATCTGGTAAGAGGCCATCCTCTTTGGCCTTGAAATGCAAAGTCCTCCATGTAGCTCCGCCTGTCCACTTTAAGCACTGGTACCATAATACTGAAATCTGGCAGCCATACATCAAGTGACTCAGATGAACATTTATCTGGAGTAATAAACGTTAACTTGGACTGGGATATCTTCCCCTGTATCCTGTCAGGTCCGGTTCGATTTAAAACTGGCAGTGTGTTTAGCAAGCTTTCCAGGCAGCACAGAAACTAGGCTGTTACATTCTGCTATTCTAATTCAATCAAAACTTACTTGTATACTAAAAAAATCACTTTATAATAAACTCAGGATATTCAAGTGCTGTTCCCATTACTGAATATGCTGACTAGTGGGGGAAAAAAAACTGACAAACAAAATACCACATGCATACATTTTAGAAAAACCGTCACTGACAAAGTAGGACCCCGAAGAGTGCGTCTTTAGCAAGCCTCTGACCACAAGCCTCCTGTTCGGTGATCTTTGACCCCAGAGAGCTGATAGCAGCAAATAAAGTGTGACAAGAGGAAGTAGCTGGGTCTGCGGGAGAGATGAGAATCTGTCTTCAGGCTTCCTCTCCACATACAGCGTTCAGTCTCACAAGAAGACACTGGTTACAAGTTTCCCTTGAATTTCGATTAAGAAAAACATGAATTTAACGAGTGTTTTAAAGTTTTGTACAGTAACTAGATTATTCAGATATTACTGACATAAACCAACACTATCCTGCTTAAGGATATTTGCATAATCCCCTTTCTATAACGCCACATCACCTCAGTAATTTTACCATATCGAACCGATCAACAACACGTTAAGTGTGCTGCAAAACGATCAAGAATTGTGTGCCGCTTCAACCTGAGCACAACACCTTCAGCACCACTCCTTGTACATTCTCTCCATGCCAGCCCTACCTTTAACAAACACCGAGTCTGAACAACCTCTTAAAACCAACAGTGCAATCAAAGTCTACGCAGTGTATAGAACGGCACGGCCTACAAAAGTCTGGCTATAACTATAACAACTACCGGTTTATTATTTAGATAAATGCATTCATGTGAACCTAGTTGTGTATGCATCTTATTGCATTTTATTATTTGCATCCTAATATTTGACACTGAACATTTTATCAATTAATAGTGTTGTCTTGAGCTGTGAAAATTCATTAACTCATTGATTGGTCAGGTATTATTAAAACTCGCTAACAGTGCAATAAGAATTCTCATTCCATAAACGACATTTTCACTCAGCTATACTAATTACCTGTTTCATTTTTTTTAAATCTTGTTAACTGAATATATCTGGGGCGTGAACTGACAAAACAAGAGATCTAATCTTGTGCTTTTAAACCAAACATTTTTCACCGCGAAGCAGTGAAGTGATTAGTCTTGAAAATGAAATGCTAATTAATCTATGAAAATGATGATATGTTCCAGTCCTAGCTTTGGCTAAAAAAAAGAGAAGAAAACAGTGAGCCCAAGCTGCTTTCGATAACCTCAAAAACATTACATTTACTGTTATTTAACACATTAGAGGCTATCTTCTTCTACATCTAGGGTGCAGAAATCATTACATATTTGGCGTTTTGGCTTGAAACTGATCCAGGAGTTAATAATACTTCATTTATGTCCTTAACATGTGCTACAGCTCAACAGTGTTTTTACTTCCATAAATAACACTGCTGTAAAAGGTTTAATCCTTCACACATCTCAGTTTGAGAGACTACTTTACAAACTATTTAAAGAACTGCTTCGCACTGGTGAATAATTAGCAGCACATTCACTCAGTGTTTTATTGCTACCTCAGCTTGTGAACTTTGGCTTTTTGGAACATGAGTGAACACTAGAACACTAGTTTGAGCCTGTGAGGCCCTTTCAGGACATGAGAAGAAGACTGCAACACTCCCCCTGCTGGTATAAATGCTAATCGCACTATTAAATCAAAATATCACTCAAGTTAAGTCTTAATAAGGAAAAAGCCATTATTATTTAACAACATACTTAGACATGTCAATTGATTTTGAGTAAGAAACTGAATCTGAAGCTCTTTAGATGTGATAAACACAGCATACAGAATTATACCTAGTGTTAGTCACTGGACTCGAGAAAAAGTACAAACACTTGAGTCACTACTTCGAGTGAATCTGCATTCATTGACAGTCAACTGAACACTTCTAATTAGAAACATACTCTGGGCTCGAGCAGCCACATAAAGTTTAAGAGGATGTGTGGCCCCATCTAGTGTTCACTCAATGACATAAAGAAAATAATTGGGGTAAAGAGTGGAGAATGAGACGCACTAAAGGAGCCACAGGTCGGACTCGAACCCAGGACACCCGCTTGAAGGACCAAAGTTTCCACACCTGGGTTGTGACCTAACTGCTAGGCTATCAGCGCCCCTACAGTTGCTGTCTTAACCAACAATTGATCCGGTCCACAAAATGACTAGAGTAGACACTTTGTGAGCAGACCTCACAGGAATGACTGAATGAGCAACTACTTATCTCCGTCTCCCCCTCTTACAGAGCCAGAAATGTTAAATTAGCTAAATTACGTGGTGCAAATGGCCCTGTCCATGTCGAAACTCCAACCGGTTTTTCCAAATAGGACCCAAGCTGACTGGCATACAACCTCATACTACCCCACATCAGAAAATCTAAACTAACTCACTCACTCACTCTCAGTCCACATGCTCATAGGTGTTTGGAAAACTTGAACAACAGAATATGCCAGGATAGGAATAGTTCACTCACATTTTCAGGTTTATTTAGCGGTATATCTTCAGGGTTTTTTACATCAAAGGGCTCTGACTCACAGTCAGAGATTTGTTGCCCACTGTCCTTTTCATCATCTTCCTCAGACTCATTCAGATCACTCTCTGTGTCAATAACAGGGAGGTCATCTACAGAAAGAAAAGACATGAACTTCATTTTAAAAAGAAAAACAAGACGTTCAAGTTTAACAAGCTTACTGCTAACAAGTTTTTCAAGGATCTCTGTGAATAGAGATAGCTGTGCTGTGAGGAAGCTCATGACAAATGAGAAAAATCAAGATAAAACGAGTAACTTTTTTAACACACATAGACACACCCCACAAGCCCCATTCTGTGGGGGTAAATATGAAGCCACAGCCTGCAGCAATTTAGCTTTGCTTAGCACAATGACTGAAATAAAAGGGGAGACCAACAACTATACTGGATCCGTTTTGAAGATCATCATTCCTAGTTTAACACAGAATTATGTGCATATCTTTCTTGATCAATTAACTTGCTAGGTTACCTTTCTCAGTTCTCAGTGTGTGCAGTGCTCTAGTGTAAGACTGACTGAGAGCTGTGGGTCTCGCTTGTCTCGTAACGCGTTGCTCATGGGTCTCATTATCCGACTGCTCACAATCACTGGAGCTCCACGCAATGTTCACTGCATCCTCATTACAGTGATCAGCACTGGTCTGCACTGGGAAAACACAGAAGTACAGGAGCTATCAAGAGAAGGTGACGTACCTTTTAATTTTTGACAATTCAAATCTTCCAACACGTCCATAGAGCTGAATGGCTATACTGCCACAATATTCAATCCCAAATCCTTTCTTTCAACTGTCTCTTATAGGAATGAATTACAGTCTTAAGAAATGAAGAAAATATGAAAATCGTTTCCTTCATAAAATTGTATAAAATTGTGAATTGTGTGTTTAAATAGGGAGATATCTGATCAAACTTTCATGCAAGGATTTCCTCTTTGTTGGAAAGAGCAACAAATAACTTAAAGCCTTAAAGGAGCTGGTTTCATTCATTGTATTTTATGTAATTCTAAATCACTTTTAAAATGGTGATGCATTATTTTGTTGCCTCATTTTTATTATTTATTTAGTAGTTTATGTTGTAAAATGTCTGTCTTGGCCAGGACAACGCCGGGCGGCTGTCGCTCAGTTGGTAGAGTCACCGCCTCTCAACCGGAAGGTCGAGGGTTCGATCCCCAGCTGGGCAACATGTCCGATGTGTCCTTGGGCAAGACACTTAACCCCGAATTGCTCTCCCGCTGCTTCGGCGGCAGTGTATGAATGGCATTAGTTACTTCTGATGGATGATACTACATAGCGATCATCACTACCATCAGTGTGTGAATGGGTGGGTGTGACATGCAGTGTAAAAGCGCTTTGAGTAGTCCGAAGACTAGAAAAGCGCTATGTAAGCTCAAGTCCATTTACCATTTACAACCTTGAAAAACTGAAGTACAGAAATGCCACTTTTGCAGTAAAAGAAATCGATGGTTAAGTCGAAATATATATGACATACTATCCACACTAACTAAATCAATTGACCCCGAATTGCTCCATGATGTAAGTATGTTAACATTTAAGATTTTTTTTTACTGATTTACTGCACAGCTCTTAATGTATAAATACATTTAAACCACACAACAAATTACCTGCCGTAGTGGACTGAGTCAACTTTCTAAAGACAGACAGTTTTCTTCCTGACGACTTGAGGTCCTGCAACAACAAAAGAAGTGACACTGTCAACACTGTAATGATGAATAAGAGTGAGGGGGGGGGGGGGGGGGGGGTAATGTAAGTGATGAACATTCAGTCATGTCGTGATGCTCCTCAGAAAACCACCACAACCTTAATCCCTGGAGACTCAAGAAAGCTGTCTCCACACTTCTCCCAGCTCTTTGCAGAGGACACACATGAAAGCGACGACGATTCCCGTGCCGCTTTTCGGAAACCATTCTCCACATCATCCGGGAAGAAGACACACTTTATATCCTTGGAGTATCGTTTACGCTGCGGAAACAGAGCAACACTTATCTTAAAACACTTTATCTGTGGCCAGGGCTGGATAACTGCTAACTAGCCTGTAGCTTAAAGTAAGTGTAAACAGGCTAACAGGATAGCTAAGTGTTAGCGGTTTCTTACCTTTCTGGCAGACATGGCAAACATTTAAAATACATACAAGCCACTGTTGTAGTTTATATTGGGGTCAACACGACGGGATCTAATTAAATGTTTTCTTTAACCCATTTTAATATATTTACGGTTTGCCGGTAGTTGCTACATAACTTAATAATAGTCAAAGCTGACTTGCTGTTGCTCAACCTGAGGGGTGTGTTTGATTTTTGAACCGCGTGGACCGGAGAAATCTCGCGAGTGTTTGTTTGTGTGTGTGAGAGCACCTCTTTAAAAGTCATGAACACTGCTACTATATACTACTGTCTGAAGGAATATTACACTATTCACTTATTTTTGACATTTTTAGCAACCAGCTACTTTGCAGTCAGACTAAACATTAGTATTTGTATTTTATTTGTAATTTGTCTTTCTCTTACCTGCCTAGAGACAACAGATGGAAACTAGCACTTCTGCTGTAATCTGGCATTTATACAGCTGTTCATTAATATGCACTGTCCCTAACAAATAGATAAGTAAATAAAATATATATCAGCAGATACATTATGCCACATTTTAAGGGTTAAGCCATTTAGCTTTTGAGGAAGTGGTTAAACCTGACCTACCAGCTGCCTCACTAAATTGATGTACACACTTATAATCACATTTCCACAAATATGACAAATACTAATTTTAAGTTTGCAAATCTGCACAAGTACTTTTACTTTGGGTATTAGGAGTAAACATAAACTATACTTTTCAACCGTGGCATTATAGTTTCCATTGAGATGTGGAGGAGTACAGTGTTAAAGTAAAATACTCAAGAAGTTCCACAAACTTCCACTAGAGTGCACTACTTGAGAAAATGCAGCAGGAGTTCCACTAGTCATTACATTACTTATCAGATTAATCGTTTGCATATTCTAAAAATAATGATCAAGTTAAATAACGCTGAATACAGGGAACTTTAAATTAACGTTAATTTTTGTCAATGTCAGTTTTGTGTCTTTACTTGAACAAAAAAACAAAATTGTGGTATTGCTTATTTTGCCCAGGTATTTATATGAATTCAATTTGTCCAGTGTGTTTATAGAAAGCATACTAAGCAGAAAACTAATTTCAAAGTGCAATCTAATAAAAAAAAATAACTCTACATGTAACTTACTTAATTAAGTTCTTCCAATTTTAAGTCCATTCCATATACCATTGTGTTTGTGACATCACAACACCCCTGTGAACTTAAAATGTAATTTTTATTACAGCAAATCCATCCGAATCTCCACAACTTTCAAATAGCAGGTTAAACATACAAAAAGCTCACTTAACATACTTGTTTTTTTTTTTATTAAATATGTAAAAAGCAGGTCAAGTTATTCACAAATAAAATGCATACATGCAACACGTTTTTTGGGGGGAATGCATAATGAGTGGGACATGAAAAAAAAAACATTTACCATTCATTAATTATTGACAGAACATGTTTACATTCCTTTTCCTTTACACAATTATATATGACTAAAGCATTATGGTGCACTGCCCAGTTCAATATTAGTAAATGCAATATTAAGAAAGGGTATACAATGTACTTACTGGAATATAGCATGGCAAATGACTCAGTGAACCAACACCCAGAGACCTGGGGTTTAAAAAAGAAATACTCCGAAACAAACAGCTGAAATCTGAACAGACCACAAGTTCCAGCTAAGGTTAAAATATAAAATGTTGCACCATTATAAGACGAGTCCACAATAGTGTTTCTTCCTGCCCTATGTTTATGATATAAAAAGTAAACTATCATACCACATTGTATGGTGTGAAGAACACATTGGACACACTGATTATCTGAAATCTTGAAATTTGTGTGTGGATAGCTGTCAAACAGTCATAAGTTGGCATTTTACTACATTGCATTCACAAGTCATTGACTGTATTGTCCTCCTTCACGAGGATGCAATGCAGAAGCTTGCACTATTTCTAAGGCTTAACAATAATAATAATAAATATGGTGAGTCTATGGACAGATTGTCCAGTACAGAGTCAAATGTCAGTGCAACTTGTGGAAGGAGGTTAAATAAGAGCCACTACGAGCCCTTACAGGGCTTTGCTTATTGCATTATGGTGATTAATATTTTTTTTAAATGCAAATTACAAAACAAAATAAAATGAAAAAAAAAAAAAAAAAAAAAAGGACAGAGGCTGGGAAGTTAACACTTGCACCGACAGATAACAGTTACCTGTCTAAACTTCAGCATTTCATCACATCTACTGTAGATTTTGAACAGACTGTCCACCCACACAATCCTCGGAAACTTCTGTGATGGTCTGAGATTGGAGGTCATCTCCACAAACCCACCACAGCAGTTCACCAATAGTCACAAAAAAAACATCAACAGTGAGCAGTGGAGAGATACAAAAAAATAAAAACTGTGATGGTGCTTGCATTCAGGAGGTTGCTTCATGTGCTCAGTCTCAAAGAGAACAAAAAAAGGAACAATGAGGAAAAATTAAAATCCGTTGAACAGTTCTCACATATTAAAAAGAAGGGGGTAACTGTGGTGAGGGGTGATGATGATGGCAGTCAGTATTCATCCTGCTCCTCCTGTTGATCATCTGTTGCCTCCTCTTGAGCTTGCTGTTCCACTTCTTGTCCGTCACCCTCAGCCAGCTCTGCTCCCTCCTTGAAACCGAGCACAGACAGTTTAAAAGAGTGCTACTGAATTATTCTCCAAGGCAAACACACTTGATTACACACAAAGAATGACTTCTTATCTCTTTAAGCAGTTTAGTTTACACATGATTTAACCACAAAAGGGTACACACATATTTTACTGGTGAACGAGCCGCTGCAAAAACATAACTAAGGCTGACAAACAACCTCCAACTGAACGGCATCCTGTTGAGCTCAGCCTAGAGGTCACAGACCTACCTGTTCGTCTGAGGCGTAAAGGACCTCCATTAGCCGCTCGACAAACGGGCCGTTTTCTTCACCCTGTTCCTGGCACAGCAGCTCCACCTCTCGCAGCTTGCTGAAGTAGTAGTCCCTCTCCTTCTCCACGCCTTCCAGTGCCAATTTTAACGTGCTGACCTACATGAAGAACATCCATAGAGACTCGTTTTTGCATTGCTCAGCCATTTTTATAAATACAGTTGTTTTGATTATAACTATGTGATAGCCAAGGAAAAACAAGCAGGAAAATATACAGAGCACAGAATAGAGCACAGCACATATCAACATTTTAACTCCACAAATATGGAACCTACAGTCACAGGGGCGTGTCCAGATGGGTGGCATGGGACCCCCCCTTGAAATCTGATTGGCCAACCCAGATGCCACCCCCTAAACTCTGATTGGCTATTTGCACTGTCAGAAGCTAGACTTTTATTAATACCAAATATACCAATATCTTTTTTTGGAAAAGCTGATTATCTTTCTTTACATATCAATTAGGGCTGTCGCGCTGAAGGAATTTTCACCGCGGTGATCCAAGGTGGCTCAATAGCGCAGTGAGCGGCATTATCGCATGTCCACCCCTCACCTCTTTCATTTATATATTAAGCACATTTGTTTGTGAATCAGGGGTCAGAAACTGGCCTGCCAGCAATGATATATGGCCCATAAGGTTATTTAGATGGGACTTTTACTTATTTGATCATTTTCTTAACAATAACGCTGTGATAATAAGTGACAGAGACCAACACTCCCGCCACAGAACAGAGCAGCGCTGCAGACAGTAGACAGCGCCTGGTGCTGAAGTGAAGCACTGTCACAGCAGCAACAGGTATGACCAGAATCACCTCCTCTTAAGCCTTTTGACTACGAAAAAGCGCACGACAGTTCGTTTTTTAAAAATCTGTACAGTATGATTTGACAACAAACTATATACGAGAGAGAGAGAAAGGGCGAGAGAGCATGCACACTGCTACAAGGACTTTACTGAGTTGTGCGTTTTCTCATTTACTAAGTACTCAGTCTACCGTTATTTAGGCATATCCTGTAGCCAAATAATTCTGTACAGGTTTTAAAGAGCAAACTGTCATGGTTATAACTGTTGCTGCCATGATGATGTATTTCAGCTGTGCTGTGCGTGCGCGTGCGTGTAGTGTCGGCTGTGCTCAGCTGCTTGAATGCACACTGCTCTGTATTTCTTTAAATCATACTATATGGCATGAAAATGACAAATTGAGAGACAGACGAGGGGGTCTCATGTTTTCTAGTTTTTTCCTTTATATTCTTGATTTTTCTTTTGTAGAGATGACCTACCCATGAGTAAGTGCACACAGTCTGCTCTCCCACACCCTGTGCTGAAAAGTCATTCAGTAATGTTACCATGCTGGTTTTGTTTGTTTTGATTAGCATAACTACACAAATTCTGCTTACGGCCTCACCATGACCAGGGTGAAGCCCTGAACTTGTGTTAACATCACAGTAATCAGCAAAAGAAACCTCTCTGTCAGAGCACAGACACGATCCTGTGTGCAAAGTAACACAACATGCTAGTTGAGCCACCATACCAACATAAAACATGACTTTGACAATAGAATTTCTCAAGAAACAAAACTTGTATTTGGGACCCAATCAATTTCCCAGGGTCCCACTCAAAAAACCACACGTGGATCCAGGGGAGTCACTTCATTGAAAACCTGTCAACATTACTGACAGTTTCCTAACTTAGATGTATCTGATTCTGTAGTTTATTAGAGAGAAATAATAACAGGAGGGAAGACCTTGAAAATGTCATAGCCACCTTTGTCACAGAACATACAAAGAAACCGTGCCCATTAAAATGTCTTCATATTTTTACCCTTCAACACATGTGTCATAAGTTGTAGGTCAACCGACACTTGTTACTTTACTTTGGAGTACTTGAAGCAAGTTAAGACATGTAGCCAAGATGGCTCACCACTGTCCTGTTAAAATCAGTTGTCGTTTTCCAGTTCAACACCAACTAACATCCTCATGGATAATTTCAGTCTTGTGGGTCAACTATTCAGATTCAGATTCAGAAATACGGAAATCTGTATAAATCCAAATAAATCACATCCCTGATAGATATGAAACAGATATAACAATGTGGACTTTGGTAACAGACAAAAAAGCAACGGATATGCAGTCACAAGATCAACAACCAAATGAGTCACGCACACACTGCTTCATATTAAACAGATGTGAGCTTCATTATCAGAAACTGTTGAAGACTTAGATAAATCAATTTTAAGCAGAAATAAAGCTCATTCAATGTTTACTGCATTAACTGACTGTTTTCCTTCAGCTGTTGTCTGGAGAAACAAGTTGCTAACACATCAATTTTAGGATGATAGAGTGACCTTGCCAACCAACAGTTGCGTACCTACACATACAGCACTTAAGATGAAACATCATTTTGTTTGTGTTCACCTGGAGAATGTACGTCCAAGTAAGTGATCTTTACTCAGCTAATCAGTGGTCCCTAATGTTTTATTTTCCCCCTCTTCTGCTCAGCTGTTTAGAACCTTAGCTAAGCTAGCAATAAACAACAGGTGCAATCCATAACTAATGGCCGAAGGCAACAATTTCAAGAAAACCAAGTGAATTGATGCTGTAGATTCAGTGGAGAAGAAGTATTATGTTTACAACACTGTTAGGCTTTTGCTGCTGTGCAAATATTGTGAAGCTGGTAAGAGTTTCAACACCCCAAAAATCAACACCATGAGAACAATGAGAGTTGAAAAAAAAGTGAGGTTAAAGGCTGGAAAACTAAGAACCAAACAAAGTACAGATAGTACTTCAGATTAGGCTGATCATTTTCTGTAGGTCACATCACAAAAAGTCACGTCATCTGCGATATCATTTACATAAAGTTAAAATTACAGCAACTTTAATACTAAACATGTTGAATAAATTGCACCAATCCCGTGTGACAAGGGTCCAGAGTAAGCTGCTTTATTGGTTTTGTCTATGGATTGTAACTCAGTTTTTCTTATCGTTGTTTATATAATCTATTGATCTATTAATCATTTGTCAATACATCTGCCAGTTACAGCCTCGCTCTCTCACATGTTTAAAGTCAATACTTATTATGTATACAATGGCCCAAGGTTTTTCTGAGCTGCACGTTGCACATACTTAGTTCAATAAGTATTGAACTCAGTTTCTAGTCTTGCTACAAATTCTTAATTCAGTAGATTAAATAGCTAAATAGGCAAAAATAAGCGGTCTTCTAATTTTCATTCCATTTATTTCATTGTTTAAATTCCACATTTGGAAGAACAGTAGCCACAGAAAACACAAAACAGTGAAATAATTAGTTAATAAATGTAACTTGTTGTCCAGCTTTGCACCAGATGTTCTGCTGATTGTCTGGTGGAGTGCTTTAAAGACAAAAAACTGCAGCACATACACGAAAAGGACAGGATAATAGACTTATAGATACTTTTAATGTGGGCACCATACCATATCAGTTTAAGACCAAACTACATATTACTGACCCCCTCAACAAAGCAAATTTGTAGCACATTTGTTTACTGAATACTGTTGTACTTGGACTTCGTTATGGTTAAGAGTTGTGTAAAAAAGCAGACCAAATCTTTGGTATTATGAGAATGAGAGATGCAAAAAACTGGCCGCAGAATGTGAGCGAAATGAAGTCGGAACTTAGCTTTTCTGACGTACAACCAAAATAATTTAGCTGTTCATAAACCCACCTCTTCTGTTAGATGTGTGACCTGTGCGTCCAGTTCTTTCTCTCCTTTGGCAGGAGTTGCTATTGCAGGGATCTTTTTGGCTGACGAGGGTCTGGATGTTGGTGTTGAGGACTTAGGAGTTGTTGAGCTCGACCTTGATGCTCCTACAGCAGACAAAAATGTGTTGGATGAATGATGGCATGATAAAAATGTCTGCAAACATTTCTCATATACTTTGATAGCAGAAAAACTGCTTCCTTTTTTCATCATGTTGCTAGGACGCGTACCTAGCAACATCACTGTGGCAGAAGAAGATTACCTGCGGTCGGGGAGCTAGCTGCATGCTGGGACTTCTTTGGCAGGTTGAAGATCTGCTCACCAGGGTCAGGTGGGGGGATGGCATCCTGACCCTGTCTGGCTGCAACTGGGTCATAATCTTTACCATCGTAATTAGCATCAAAGAACTTCTTAAACCATTGGATGAAATCGAGATTGTCCTGAAATCTGCCTTTAACCAGTTTCTCTACAGGAATAATCTGAATAGAGGAGAAGAAAAGAGAACAAAAAAAAACCATAAATGCAAGCAGTTCATGCAGAGCTCATACAGTGTGGAACCAAAATAACAAAACTTAATATGCTGATCAAGATTAATGTAAGGTTAAGACACTCACCTTGTCCACATTCATCCTTTTGAAGGATGCCTGCAACAGTTTGAAATTATGAATGTACTCATGCTCCAGCTTAGCTTGAAATTTGACCTTCTTAAGACTGATGCAACCAGGGAAGAGCAGATCCATGAACTGGCAATATGCAGCGCCTAAAGATGTGGCAAAATGTTAATTTAGTACATAAGACTTTGCTCTAAAATGATACAAAAAAATATGGAAGACTTTGTCAAGATACAGTCAAGGATATATCACACCCACCAAGGCCCAACACAAACAAGAGAAAAATGTGTTTTTTTTAAATCCACATTATTGACCTTGTTTCTTGAAGAAGGAAACTTTTAAACACATTCTCAGTAACATTACCAACGTTAACTGAAGCCTTGTTAGACCTTAATCCAATTGAAAAAGAGGACAGGACCTCAACTTGGGTTTATGTGACTTGTATCTGATAGCGGTCACCAACAAATAGAGGGCACACAAGAAGTAATCAAAGAAGTAGATTACACCTTAAGACAAGCAGGGGGGCTGTGTGTGTTTCTGTAGTGACTGAAATTGGATTACTTGGTCACAGCAGAAGTACATGGCAGGCTACAAGTTTATTTATAGACAACTCTCTGCCAGGGAGAGGTGAGCTTGTTGCCACAGGTTGTTATAACTGCCAGCTTACATTAAATTGTATTGGAATCCTCTACTGGTGAAGATGTAATCTATGAAGCAAGCATTCTTTGCCCCATGAAGTGCAAGCTAAGGGAAGGGAAGGGAAGGGAAGAGGACGTGATAAAGAGCCATATTTCTTTCACTCTGTTCTCACCTGAGGAGAGCTGCTCCACTTTCGTGTAGTTTAGGCAGAGAATATCGTTAACCCAGGCAGTGATGTCATGCCTGCTCATAGTCTCCTGGGTTATTGAGGTAGAATATACGTTGACCGCCATCCCCCAACTGCAACAGAAGAAAGACAGCACATCATAACAAGGGCAATGCATTTGGAAGGACGTTGTTGAAGCTCATCCTCAGGTTTGCTCCTCCTTCACAAAGAAACCTTCAGGTCTTTAAATTGTTTTATTTAATTATGTAAAAAAAAAAAATTTTTAAATATGGCTAACATTTCCTGGTACCTTCAACCTACGACATTAACCACAATAGAAGACAGTGATGAGTTTCTGTATCCATTCTAAGACTGACCAGTAAAGATAAACACAATACAACAGGACTAACTGCAATATACTTATCTTTATTCAAAACAAACCAATCGGCTCATACTACATTCAGTTATCATGCATCAGATTTCACTGAAAGCCCAACAGCAACACAGAATTAAGATTTACATCAAGATATGATCTTTAACATTTATTCAGGTGGCCAGACCGACACAAATAGAGGAACACAGATGAATGTCAACTAAGCCTCTTAATGACACAACAACTCCCACCTAAGCAGGTCGCCAGTACTAACATCTATTGACAGTTATCTAAGGTGCCCACTGAGTACAATGCAGACGCTGTCATAAAGGATTAGGTGATGTCAGAAAACGGTTAAAAACAGCCATCATGATTTCTTAGTTCCCAATATGACATCTGTCTAATGACCAAGAGTCCAATAACCAAATATATTCACTTTACAATCATAAATGTTCCAAGATTAAGTCCTGCATTTATACTTGAAAGTGTGGATCTAAGTACATTTATTTTAAATAATAAACATTTAAAATGGAACTTTCTATGGAACCAGAGAATGTCCTTTTTGTCTTTTTTGCATTAAAATAATAAAATGGTTTTAATGTTGTGTTCATGCAGCATGGTGAATCAGCCAATTCTTGTATTTCAAAAGATATGTACACAGTGACACAGTTTAAAAACATGTTAATGCTACAATAATACACTAGACCTGTGGTACTCAACTAGTGGGTTGGCACCCAAAAGTGGGTCGGGGAGCTGTTTTCAGTGGGTCACGAAAGTGTCAAGAAGTCTTTGAAGCGCTCTATAAACGTGTTTGTTTCGTTCAGTGTCTTGCACATGTTTCGTACAGTCTGAGATCCAATCTGCACAATTTTCCATCCCAAAAAAATCTGATCGGTTTAAAAATGTCAGAAATTTAGGTCGGTTTTCTCATGGGGGTGTTGCTGGTGGGACCTGAGGCTAGATGAGTTGAGAACCACTGCACTAGACGAAAAGTGCATGAATGAAAAAAGATTTGTCGATAATCGTGTTGTGTTGCTCGCGTTTTTAATCTAACGGAAGCGGAGTCACACATCAGACCACACATCTCCTTTGCTTATGGAAAAACAGAAGGTAACATTTTCATATATTGGTTGCAGCCGACCACGTAGGCCCTCTTTGAATTTGTACCTTGGATGCAATAATTAGATTTTACTTTTACGTCAAGATGGATGGAGCAAGGATGTTGCAATTTCCACCTGCATCACCCAGGGTTCTCTCCAATTTGCCCTACTTAGGTGTGAGAATTTCCATGTACCAAAAATTAAATCAGGGAACTCAAACTTTGATACCTAAACCACGGATTAAGAAGTCACACAGCTAGGCCACAACAATGTGAGTAACAGCTTACTCAATTGTCTCAACCATAGTAAACAGAAATGTGTCTCATTTCTTGTACCTACTCCAACCAAACACAAAAACATCAATGTCATTGATCATGCTCAGAAATGTGGACTGTTAAGTCTTACTAACACAGCATTTAAGTTTGCAATGTTCAACTGCAATGCAAGCAAAAGGGTATGTTCAAGATTTGAAACCTAACCAGTTACTCATATAACATCATAAAGTATGCAGTTTCCCTCTTCTGATCAGATTTTTTTGGGATGGAAGATTGTGCAGTTTGGATGTCAGACTTCACAAAACATGTGCAAGACACTGAACAAAACAACATAGTATTACTAAGTTATAATCAAATGACCATCAAAAGTAAGCCTTCTGCTTTATTTCACATGCAGAAATGTTCCTGTACAGAAATAAAGGCTGTAGCACAACCACGTCTGCCTCCTTCACTGACAGGCTCTATTAAAACACCCTTCTTCTTTTGTAGCTTGTGGCAGCGCCTGATATGCCATTTAAACCATGCTTCAAATCGTCATCATCATGTCTAGCTAACACCAGTCTACGCAGGGTAATAACCCTTCAGCAGTAAAGTTGGGCTATCACAGCACTGCACTGTACGAGCAGAGCCTCGGTTCACTGATTCTCCGGCAAGGACAGGGAGGAAGAAAAGTGGGCCAGCCGATCCCCATGTCAACAAAGCGGATGTAATGTTGCTGCTGCTAGCATGCTTTGTTAGCCGGGCAGTGATAGCACAGCCGACACCAGGGCTGGGCTGATGCCTCAATTCAAAGAGAGGAGGAGGGATCAGTTTTATGTAGCAACTCGTGAAGGTTTTCCAAGCTGTAATACTGTCGTATAAATACACATAAAGTTTGATTTTCGGTGTCAGGATTGGGAGTGATTTAGCCCCAACACGCAGGGGCGTCTGTCGGTGTATTCCTGTCATTTGAACAAACCAGTCCTCCAAAAGAAAAAAAAAAAAAAATCTGCCTGAGCCACTGCGCAGAAACCATTTCACATTCAACTTCTGCCTGCAATAACCTTTACGAAGACGAGGCTTATAAACCAGATTAAGATGAAGAAGGGTTTTATGCTATCTTGAGAGCGATTTACGCCATTCAGAGAGAGCTAAGATGACAGGAGAGACAACAGGGGGGGGGGGGAGAAAAAATAGCAGATGGGTGCAAAGCAAAACCAACACACGACGTGGAGGAGGACCAGGCCAGAATGCGGAGTTGTTGCAGGAGTGTCTTGTCCTTTTTTTAAAAAATGATTTCACATCATAAAAGTCAAATAGGACGTTTCACTGATTTTACCTGTATGCGCGCTCTCCCCGCACTGTATTTTTCCTGTAAGGAATGATGTTGGATCCGTTGTCCGGGACGATGTCGTTGTTATTCTCTCCATTTGGGGAAAGGGCTTGGGTGGGACCGGGCATTTGGGTCTCTAAAAATGTGGAACAGATACTCTGTTCTCTGTCTGGCCGGGAAAACAGCAGAAAAAATAACAACAGGAACGATGCAAGTGGTAAGAAAGTGCCGCACCTCCGGGGCTCTTTGCTTCTGTCTGCTTATTCTTCACAAATCTCTGCCCTAATGACGTCGCTGCACCCTGTACCACGTGACTGATGGGACTGGCTGCCTGTTCCTTAAGGTGGGCTATTTCAGTACAACAAAATACATTGATCACTTGTTTGCTAAAAAGGAATCATCATTATCATCACCGGCCAGATCTATCAATACTCGCTGATAATACAGAAGTATTTGTAGACGGTGTGGCATTTATCAAAAAAAAAAAAAAAGGAAAATGCAGCAACCACCCAGTTTCACCTTCAAATGTTTCAATGATTATTAGATCGTTTATAGGCACTACAAAAACAATCTAAAAACAGAAGAAGCAGGCAGATCCTAATGGATGGATGTGTTTGGGTAATATGGTGTCGTAAAAATGATTTTGCTTACTAACTATCAATTTAAATTTCCCAACAAAAACACATCTCGTCGACTGCTCCAGCTGTATGCTCATTTAAAATGTTTCAGGGCTGCAATCATTTGTCAATTAATTGATCTATGTATTAGTTATAGGTAGTTTATGTATTAAATGAGTGTTTAATTTTAAACACAATTTGTGGTGCAAAAACTGAAAATGTAAATAGTTTATATGGTCAATGACTCAATGTCTTTGGGTATGCATGTTTGTGAGACAAAAGAAGTTTATTAACTGGTTATAGGAATTTGTGATGGGCATTGTTTCACTATTTGCTGAGAACAAAAATGAATCTGTCAATCAAGAAGATAGAGTATAGTAATTAATAAATAATAATACAATAATCATCATAAATAATTAATAACCATACTAACAATAATTATTATTATTAATCCATCTTCTCACTATTGTGCTGGATTAAAAAAACAGTAATGAAGATTTGGAAATTGCCAATAAGCATTCTCCAAAGCCCAGGGTAAAGTCTTCAAATGTTTTGTTTTGTCAGAGCAACAGTAGAAAACTCAGATATATTACAAGTAATATATATATATATATATATATATATATATATATATATAACTATAACCAGCACACTTGTACCTGAGAATCTAGACCATGTAGTTTTTTGTAAATAATTTATAAATGATCAAATAGGTTGCTGGTTTGTTTATGTGCACCAACAAATCAAGTGATGAACTAATCTTTATTTTCCTTTTTTTTATTATTATTATTTTTTACTTATACATCCTGTCTGGGTGTTGTCTGTACATCATCTGTTCATTCAAAGACCTAATTCAATACACATTGGTGTTTGAAATATGAACAATACAGTCCTGTGGTTTCTTGGAATCTTCTGTATGCGTATTCACATCTGATGTTTTTAGACTATAAACCACAGCTTTGCTTTGTGTTGCACTGTGGAACTGTTCTCAATGTGTCAGTCCTGACTAAAATGGCTCATTTGAAGCTTGTTGACACATTTTTCAACCAAAACTTAATTTAGCTGTACTGGAAGGGATGCTTCAATCTGACACTGATATCAGATATTGGTCCAATACGTACTGAAATAGCTGAACTGGGGATAATTGGGCCGCCCCCCCTAATATAATGGTAGGAGAAACACTGATGAGGGAAGATGGAGGAAGCTATACTGGCAACATTTAGGGAGCTAAGGTGTTTTCACCATGCCTACAACACCAACAAGTTCTAGTGCTGCTTGCAATCGTTTCAAAGTTAGTGTTTCCATGGGTGACGCTGTGGCAACACTGCCAATGAAAGACCACATCCTGAAGCAACATGCTAATAAACGGAACACGTTCAACCAAAAATTCTAGTTGGTTCTGATGAAGTGAGATTAGTGCATCCCTAATTAAAATGAAAATGTGTGCAAATGCAATCATGTTAAATTGTGACATGACAATGTATCTGAAAGTCCCATGACTTACCACACACCTAATATCAAATCTATCCCTTAGTGACATGGTTAGTAATCAATAAGAAGAAGCTACTGTACAGTATCTAATCTGCATGAGTAAAACTGACACAGCTTTAAAACAGCACTGGATCACACCACAAGGAAAATACACCATAGCTGTGATGTCTCATGCAAAAATATGCAAAGTCATGTAAAGGGCCTATCAGCAAAGGTCTAAGGCCAATAATACCGCATTTACCATGACACTGTACTATTATTTTACTGCCTTGGTTTACCCCCCCGCCCCCAACACTGTTTTATTAATCATTGTGTTGCATTATTTAAAAACGTTTTTTTCTTTTTTTTGACAGTACCACATTGACATACCTAGGAGTTATATTGTTTTGTTGACACTCAAAGAATGGACAGGTTTTGAAGTCTTCACAGCAATGCATCTATTCACTTTCAGTTAAAGGTCAAATCACATGCGGCTCGAGATGCCTTAACTTATTTTGTGTGAAAACATTTTTTCCTGGTCATAATGAGACTAGTGCTGCAACGATAAGTTGATAGACTGGTCAGCTGTTAATTAATAAATCAGTTTCAAGCTATATTGATAATCGGTTATTACTGACAGTCAGTCATCTTGTTGGGGTCAAGTACAAGACATTTGAGGACATCTTTTATTTTATGGACAAAACAACAAATTAATTAACAGATGGGTCTAAAGAGTCATCCTGTTGGTTTTGTCACTTGGCAAATGTTTTGCAACACAACTTTTTCCGTTTCATCAAAGCCCTACCGTTGTGCCATCTTGTAGAAAACCGTCACAGAGCCTATTACACCTCCACTTCCAGCTGCATCATCAGCAACTATTGCTGTCAAGAGGGCAAATGCCATTAATGCTTTAAAGAAAAATGGGCATATAGTAGGATATAAAATACTCACACAACTTCACTACTTAAAATTGTTCCTCTGGTGCCACCATCAGGCCAAAGCTTTTTATTGCAAACAACTTGAGGACTTGAGTATAAGTGAAGGAAGAAAAGTAGTATTTCCTCCATTTTCAGTCAATACTTTATCCACGACAGCAGCATCATGGTTCATCAACAGGACCTGGTTCTCCATAAAACAAAAGATGAAGTTGCTTTCTTTGACTTAATAATGTAGGCTTTCTTGGAACGCTTTTGCTTTGGAGAAACTGCCAAACATGTTTCAAATTCCAACAGTTTTTCACTTTAAAGTGTTGGAAAAATATTATCTTAATTATTATCCTTAAACCAACCACACAGGAGCTTATCATACTCACATGTGAGTAAAGCGGATATATGTGCCACAGATTGAAACTTGATCCCAATAATTCACTGACAGACTAAAATCATGCTAATCAAGCTCATGTTTTAGGTGTTTTAATATAATACCAGAAATAAACCAAGGCAGTGGTATAAAAATCAATCTTTCGTGTGTTTTTCTCTGGAGGGAAAGATAATCAGGAATGCCCTTCTAAACAGGGTCAAAAGTTTTCTTCACACAAATCCTGCAAAGCCCAAGCACAAGGCATAACCAAGCACTAATCTTATTAAATGACCAAAGTGTGGACACACACATGTCTCTGCCTAGAATAAAATGCATGCAACACCACATTTATACAATAGCAATGCTAAAGGAAGTTTCAGACTGGAAAGTGACAACTGCATCATTTTGGTTTCCTCACGAACAACTGCAAGCACTGAGGACTGTTTTGTATCTCCAGGCAAAGTATATCATGGTCAAACTTCAGAGGCAGTAGGAATTTGAGAAACTCTGTGCTTGTTCACACAATCATGGGGGTTGGCTGAGTGAAGCTCAAAGTTAAAAGGTACAAATCAGAAATTTCAGACCCTCAAACACTTAGTCACATCTTGATTCTAGCTATAAATGCAATCACGAAAACATTTTATGTTACAAAAAATGTGTCCTACATGAAGATGGATTTACTTCAGACGCGATGCAGAACACAAAATCATTCCCCTTTCACCCATGTCCGTACGGTATATTTAGCGCCTCTTGGTATCGTGAGTCGAAACCAGGAGTGAACACAAGTGTGAACCGAATCTTTTCATTCAAATACTTAAAGATTTGTGGTTTACATGTGGGGTTTTCCAGACCCTACTACAAATGATGTTGAGAATCAAGCATTTTTTCAAGGAGGAAACTTGAATTCAGCCAGACCTTAAAACAAGATAATTAAACGAGGTATCATGCAGAGTTTTAACACTTTGTACAAACCCAGAGATATGGGCAGCAGCTGCATTCCTCATTCTATGCTGCTGCTAGACTGGGTACCAAAGAGATGTCATTTTCCAGTCTGACAGGCTGCAAAGTTTCATCACAGAGGTGAGGCATGCATGTCCTGCCAACATTAAAAATGAGACTAAGGGGGTGCTTGTGGTGCAGTGGTTAGAGTGCGCGCCCCATGTATGGAGGCTGTGGTCCGACCTGTGACTCCTTTACTGCCTGTCGTTCCCTGCTCTCTGACTCTGTCCACTGTCCTATCTCTCCAATAAAGACACAAAATGCCCAAAAATAGATCTTTAAAAAAAAGAAAAGAAATGAGACTAAGAGAAGCATATGAATGAAATAGGTAGAAATGATGCCAAAACTAGAGAGACAAAGAAACCCGTAGAGGGGTGGTCCGTCTTTGCATTCTTAACAAAAAAGACAGGCAGCATTTATGTGCAATGATACAAAACAAAATAGGCCAACATATCTTAAGTTATTTCAAAGGCATGAGAGCTTTAAACATCTCCTTCAGAATATTTTTTTAAACATATATTTGAGCTGAGCACAGCAGTGTTGTTTCAGAAAAAATGAACAAAACACATTATACAATGACGCAGAATTGTACAACTATGAAAAGTGAGGCCCGTGTGCGTAGACATTTTGAACATACAGTACATTGCAGGATAAAGCTGCCCTGAGGTTCAGCAGTAATTAAGTCAAAGGAATTTAGTTTTACTGGACTGTCTGGAATGATTTAAGGGCTTTCTGCTTGAACAAGGTCTGACTGTTGAGATTTAGAAAAGATCCAGGTTAGGCTTCTTTCAGGGACAGATGATTTGTTTTTTGTATATTTTTAAATTATGCAATTTGTTGTGTTCAAGTTGGGTTCATGTGAATATCTTGCCTGCATCACTCTAGAAATGAAGCGTGCAAGCAAGATTAGCTTAAACAGATGCTCAGACTAGCTTAACTGTTAATAAGCTTGCTTTTTTAGCTGTGTGAAGGTGGTGGGTGCCATGTTGGCAATGCACAGCTGGATGATGACGATAGTTTAGTCTTTACATAATGCTTTTAGGCATAGGCTATTACAAATTACTGGGCTGCTGCACATAAAACTACATGACAGGAAATG
This sequence comes from Labrus bergylta, assembly GCF_963930695.1. NCBI lineage: Eukaryota > Metazoa > Chordata > Actinopteri > Labriformes > Labridae > Labrus > Labrus bergylta. Next base: position 23,552,114 of record NC_089198.1, on the reverse strand, counting down.
CAGCTTTCCTTTTAGTCTGGGTAATCAAAGGGTTGGTGATTGGGTGGGGGTTGGCTGTGGCAGCTCAACCCAACAGATCCACCCAAAAAAAAAAACACAGAATAACAAAAACCAAAAGGAGGACACCCTTTGCCCAGGTCCAAGTTGGACGGGATAACACTTTTGCCATTTACTTGCAGAGAAAAGTGTCCAGAAGGAGTCAGGGTAAGAAGAGGGAACCTAAAATCTGAAACCAATTAGGGAAGGGAGATCATGCAGAACTCAAAAGTGGATATATAACTTTAAATGGCATCCTTAATGCAATTCCTTATAGGTTCCATATAATAACAGTCGCAAGTGAAGTTTCCTGTTTTAAAAGAGGGCAATTTTGCATCCACTACAAAAAGAGCGAGGAGTTCCCCCCGGTCACCTCCTCTTCTGTCCCCTGGTGCCTGGTCCACGCCACTGTTCACAATCAGCTCGTACAAGAGTCTCAGCCTAGTTTCTGAGATTTCACTCACTAACGGGGCAGTCAGCTGCAAGTAAATACAGCTAATTCCGCTTCGTCTCTAAGGATTGACAGTTTCAATGGAGAACAATACACGTGAGTGAGTGCAAGCTAATACACAGGGAAACAGTCCCAGAACCAAATGAAAAGACTGTTTTTACCAAAATTGACGATACTTACAAGTACCGGTGGTACACGTTGTTCAGCTGACCGCCAAGTTTCCAGTTAGCTAATTTCGCTCCCGTCGACATTGTCAGAATAGTGACAGCCGACATATGCTCTGACCCTGGGTTCACCATCATCACCGTACGAGCCACCAACACGTACGTTCATTACGCTCCGCTTTTTTCGCAGCTAAATACCACATTGTGCAGTTCAATTCAAATGACACGCTGTAATAGTTCAGCGAAGAAAAAATGGGACTCACCAGTGAACTTCGATCCGCAGGGTTACAAGGTGTTAAAATTTTTTGCTGTTTTCCGGCTGAGTCACCCCACCCTCAAACGCCCATTCTCACAAGACGATGAGAAGACAGCCCGCAGCTCATTGGACAATGCTTCATCGGTGTTGAAGCTGATTGGTCGGTTTCTGACATCTGTCGCTATTTTGTCCAATTAGGTGTTGATGCGTTGATCATTCCGAACATCTGACAGCGATCCCCTTTGTCGATCTTTAAAACATATATTTTATTTTAAAAAAAAGCGAAATACACTTCGTTCAAGTGCGAAAACACACCTTCCGCCTATTTCCAATTTTTATTTTTTTTTAAGAATGGATTTATTTGTAGGCTATATTAAATTAGAGGAACTCGTACATGAATATCAAGTGGACATTTCCTGCTTTCTAATTTTATGGCCTCATTGAAAAATGACAAATTTAACATTTTTGTTGTTGTTGCAAAAACATTATTTGAGTTGCCCCCTTTTTTTTTTTTAAGGCTGTTAATGATTTATTTTATCAGCACTGACTTATAATTGACATTACATATAGACTAAATAGTTAATCAAGTAGGCTACATACATTGACAACCATTGACTGCTGGAAAATGTTAATTTCTTCAATTGTACCCATAGACTGTAAATATTACGATTGTACCCCATTAAACAGCGGTGTAATTGAGATCAGATGAAATAGCCTAAACATGCCTCTTAGAATGACAATGGGTCTTGCCAAGACAGCAAGATTCATTTGAATAAATACTTTTCGAATTCAATAGATTTTAACTCAACATAAAGAGCAAATTATTTCAGTACTGAGGGGGAAAACGTTTGAATTTTACATTGAAAACGTCGTTGTTCAGCAGCTGACACAACTGCACCACTTATATTTCGACACTAGGGTGCAGTGAAGATTTGTGAAAAAAATCATCAGTATTATAGCTGCTCTTTTCACTCTGTTGATAGAGCAGACCAAAAATAGAACAGATAAAAATAGATGTTGTGGAAATAATAACTTTTGAATGTGGTGATGGATGCTGTAGGTCAAGTTTTTAAAGGCTTGTATCTGTTAAAATGCAGTATCCTTGTAATTACAATGTTAAAAACATTTTTTTATTCAGTTAGATATATGCTGATAATAATGCCTGAGGCTGTTTTTATGTTACCTCAGATGTTGAGTGTATGTGATGAATTATAGACAATAGGTTGAGGGCAGCCAACAGTGCATTTATGACAGGTAATAAATGTGCTCTTCTAAACCCAGCCAATTGAAGTGTGCCGTTCTGGAATGGGATAAAAAAAAGAAAAGGAGTTCATAGGCAAAATTGTAATATTGTGTCACCACTTTATTATGCATCACCACCATGCAAAATCACTGCTATGAACTTGCTCAAAAATCAAACTAGATATATTTCACACATTTATACTTTTTAGATTGGCTTGCCACTTTTCTCAAAGTGACTGAGTTAAGGTTCACGCACTCTCAGAAAGTACATCAAGAGTGTGTGATGGTGTGCAATACACACAGGAGTTTCTGTGTGAGAGCGTTGGTGCTAACAAATGAAAAATAGCCGATAACCTGTGGTCAAACCTTAATTGATCAACAACCCATGGTAAAACACAATGCTCTTACCATTGTAAACTCTTGAATTTGATACATTTGGAATTCTGTGTAACATATAGAACAAATCCATCTGTAATTGGTATTGAATTCATGTTATACATAGACAGTGTACATGTATGTTAATGAAATCCCTCTCAGACATGATAACTTCATAGCATCAGATTTAATGAGTTAAACTTCACTTTTCCAATGAATTCAATGAGCGATGCTTCTGAACAGTTGTTTTGTTGAGCTACATGCTGCATTGCAGCTTGAATGAGCTCTCTTACGAGGTCATTCAGACAGCTATAAGGCAGTGTGCATTTTTAATATTAGTGTATCAAATGGCCTAAAACAAATATGTCTGATGGCCTGCTCCAAAAAAACAAGTCAAAAACAATACAAAAGCCACACAACAGCAACAGTAAGAAATATATATGGAACAGTGGTAAAATCAGTCTGAGTTAGACATTTACAAAATATTGCAGTTTTATAATCTAACTCTTCAATCCCAACTTGTATCAGATGACCTAAATTAATATTTAAACCTGCATTGTTTCACTGTCATAAAACAAAATAATTTTAAAATGTGATTTGAATCATGTTTGCCACCCTGTACTTACACTGAAGTACTAACATTTGCTTGACAACTCATATAAAAAGGCTAATGATCAAGAAGTAATTCCCCAAAGTCATGTGGTTTTTATGGCACCAGTGGTATAATAGACAGCTCACTAATGAATCTCTTTACATCAGCTCACAGTATTACCTTCAATATGTGGTTGGTTAAAAAATATATCTTTACATAAATGTATTCTATGGTTGGATTCAGCCATTTATTAAACTCTTCATATCGTCAGTGCTCTGTACTGTAGGCCCAGTGTTGTCTCTTCCAGTGTCTTCTACTATTGTTGCTTTTTATATTGCTCACCTGTTGATAATACAGAACATATTACTAACATCTTAGTGTAAAAAAAAAAAGTCAACACTTAAAATTAGGTTAGGACAGTAATCTGCTTTCATCATTGAGTTCAAATAGCCAAAGCATATTCCAACAATCACGCTTATACATGTAGACATCATATTTTTATGTTGAACACTTAGATGAGCCTCATTAGCCAGAAACCCAAATGTGTTTTTTGTGCAATGAAAGTAATTATTTATTTATATGTGCAGTAGCTTGATCCTGTTAAAAGTTTTGCTGACATGATGAAAGCTCTCCTCCAAGCACGTTTTTGCAACATGTAAAAATAGCTTAACACTGTTTTACTATATAAAAGCACATCCAATTTCTCACCATCAGGCCTTGGCCCCGCCCACCACTGCTACTCGCGTCAGTGCGCGTGAACACTGCTAGCTTTGCTGGAAAAGTTGGGGGGCAACTGGGGAGTTAGCCAAAAGGTCTGGGGTCTGACCATAGCCTATAATTACGATGTATGGATCTGACCCATGGTCTTACATCTGACCTGCCAGCCCCAGGTGAGGAGTCTTCCGTGCACAAGAATAGATGTAATAAAATGGTAAACGTAGTGCAAATTTTTGTATGTTGTTTGTGAGCATGTACCGGGCAGTGGCTAACACATACAGTGGTGTAGGATATGATATGACAGCTCGAAGTAGTTCTGGTAGTTTGTGTAAGGAAGCTACAGCCTACAGGTCATGGTTTAGCTTCACTGTGTATAATTAATTAATTAAAAGTATGACTCTGTACTGACCATAGACTGCGTAATAAGGGGACATGGTGTGTAAAAATTAAACTTGTGTGGTCGTGATTGAAACCTGTATCGTTTCTGATGGACCTCAAGGCTCCACTGTTGACTCAAAAAATCATGTTGAAGGAAGGCAGATGAGATCATTTGATTTGTCACCTCCGTAAACATTTTCCTTATGACTCTGGTTTGTTCTCCATGACTACATTTACATTTTACTGTCAAGGAGGAAAAGGCTTATTATTCACTGTTTTCTGGTTGCATGCATGCTGGAAACCAATGGATTGTGCATAGTCAACTGATATTTTATTTTGAAGCTAGGTTTAGCACTCAGTTATTTTGTTTACATTTATAAATCCACTGTGAGTGTGGATCATAAAGAGTCTATCCAAGTCTCAGACACTTACCAGTGACATGGACTCACACGGTTACTGCTGCAGAGTCACCTGTATCACAGTTGGAATACAACAAACAAACACACATGCAGACAACATGTTAGAATAAGCAGAAGTTGTACTTATTGAAATACACAATATGTCTCCTTCTTCCTGCATTAAAGTCTTGGAAAGCTTGAACTCACCATGCAAGTTTTGTCCGGTTCCTGCCTGTGCTCCATCATCTCCTCCAGCGTGAGCTCGTCCTCCAGCTGCTGCTCCAGGTCGTTCTCAAAGCTCTCCTGTGTAACACTGTGACTCCTATGACAGACAGATGGCAGTGTAAATCAAGACACAGGATCTGAGGTGTTACTGCAAAGTAGAGCTACTGTAACCAACAGTGACATTTAACCTCTTGCAACCACATCTTACACATGTTTTTAAATAAGGAGTTCACGGAAATGTAGGAAAATAACTGATATGAGTATCTTTGCCACATATATCTGCGCTTATAAAAGAAATAGTTTCATGTCAGCATTTATTCATTTAAATCCCCAGACTGCATGAATAAAAAAAGAGAATAAATAAGAAAACACAAAAATACTTGTGCCCTAAAGGTAGAGGAATTTATCACAAGATACAAGATAGATAACAAAAAATATTTTCTCTTTCTCCACTTAAATTTTTTTTAACGTATCAAACAAATGTACCATAAATATATTAGAATAAGTGGTAAGAATGAAGGAGCCTTTAAAGTGTAAAAGTGTTTTTAATGTTAAAGGGTGACAGTCATTTGAAACTGTTTTAGTTCACTTCTTTTTTTAAGGTTTATTTTTGGGCTTTTAATGCCTATATTTAGAGATAGGACAGTTGATAGAGTTAAAAACCGGAGAGAGAGACAGAGCGGGGAATGACATGCAGGAAAGTAGCCACAGGTCCAATTTGAACCCGGGCTGCTGTTCTAGTTCACTTCTACAATGATTGTGATAAGTACCTTGGTTTAAATGTGAATAGAGGATCTGAGAAGTTAGTGGCCAAAAGGTCGCCGCGTCCATAGTCTGAATCCACATTGCTGTCAGTCTCGCTTCCACCTTCTGTAAAACAAAACACAATTTAAAACAGCTCTTTTGTAAATATAAAGATATTAAAGTAAAAGTTTATTTTTTATTTTTTACCTGAGTTGAGTTCTTTGACCAGTGATGACATTGTGTTGGTGATGGAGTCAGCTGCAATGAGTAAGTCGTTTCTCAAATTTCTCCTTGGACCTTTGGAAAAATGCAAAAAAAAAAAAAAAAAAGAAAAAAAAAGCTAGTTTTAAAATGTGAATTAAAAACAACTTCCAATTATATTTTGGACGCCATATACATAAGCCATTGCATGCTTCTGAATGTGACTGCGTTACCCTGAGCGAAGGCCTCCTGAACATCCCCTCCCACGCCCATCAGTGAATCCTGAGGTGTGTGCGTTGGGGTTGTGACAGTAGAGTTGGATTGAATTGGTGTGGGGATCGGTCGGCTGATGGTGTGGCTAGGGGAAGAGCGTGGAGAGCCTGGACCCTGAGTCTGCAACACATACAGACAGTTTTAGTGTTAACAAGTGCCACTGTGCTGGCATTGTTAACAGAGAAAGCTGAAGCATAAAATATATTCTGGATAAAAGGGTTTCCCATCAAAACCTTCCAAGAGCAGAGCAACAAGTATGTCTTTTCATTTTAAGCTTAAATCACAGCAGAGAACTCAAACCCCAAAAAACAGCCACAAACAATCCAGTTCAATATTTTTCTTCCTCAACAGAGAAACTAATTTGTCCCAAAAGGACGCCATAATAGCCTTGTGTGTAACAAACACTGGAAACATGCTAGAAATGTATGGCATATGGAGTCATTAAGATGCGATTACAGTCTTGTTAGAACTTTTTCAGTACCTAACATGCAGAGATTTCACCCAAAAAACTGTTCCTATTACCATCACAAACCAAAACTGAAGAAATAGCTGTCTAGCTGTCTTCAAACGTGCAATTCAAGTGTTAGTGTCTTTGTTCTCCACAGTTTCACACTTACAGCTTCTCTCCGTTCTTCCTCCAGCTGAAAAAAAAGCAATATTTTCATGGCTTTTAAGCATTTCTAGGAAGAATCCAATCAGTGTTTCCTTCAGGACGTGACAAGCATGTGGCCTCCTCATGCAAGTTTAATGGATTAACATTGATCCTTTCAGTCTAATTAGATTGATATCCTCTACACTTAAGCCAGTATGGTAATCAGTTTATGTAGGCTTTAAGAAACTCCTGTCTTGTTCAATGCAGAAGATATTCTCGCACCAAAGGTTATCCTTCTCACAGTAGAATAGACATGTTGTTTTACAAGGTACAATGGAGCATAATCGACTGTATGGCAGGGGGAGAAACCTTGGCATAACACATCTAATTTGGAGTATATATAATATCATTTGCAAAAATATTAGAGGGGACTATTCTTAATTTAAATTATGCAAAAAAAACATGTCACAAAAAACTGAAACAGTTACATCTTTAAACAGGACTTACACTCGTCACCAACTTAATAATGAGATTTTCCCAAAAGCTGTGTAAGGTTTGTATACATTATTATATTTTTTAAATGCTGGAGTTAAACAGGATAATGTATTTTGTTTTTAATCAGTTGACAAACACACATAATCAGATATTTTATCCGAAGGTCAAAATGATCAATTATATTGGTTTGACCCCTCAAAGTACGACATATAAGCCTCAACAGGGCATTACTTGAACAGCTGTGTGCCCTCTAATGGACATGTTGTGTAATTTCTAACATGTTTCCTGATCTGTAAAGTGTAGCTTTTTCTTAATCATAGCTGAGTTATCACCTACTGCTAGAAAAAAAAAAATCCTGGTACAAACATTGTAGGAAAAAAGGTGACGTAAATCCTTCATCTGTTTTGTTTACCGCTTGTTTAGAATAAAGAAGTAAAAACTGTAATGTAGCGTACACAAAATGATCCTGAACCTCACTGTTACCAACAGGAAACAAACAGTGCGTTTCTTTTGTAATTATAGAAGGCGTACTGTCTTTGAGCACTGTGAAGTCAAAGAGATAAAAGGCATGCCTGCAGTACCTTGAGAAGCATCATTAGCTGCTCCAGCTGCACCATGAGTTCCCTGCGACTCTCCTGCAGAGTAGACATTCTTTGTTCAAGCTCATCTTTGCGTTGCCTAACAAAGGAAACAAGTGTGATGAAACCATCAGGTCCGGTCTATAGTGCCACAAGAAAAGTGGATAGGCGTCTTTAGACTCTAACACAAGTTGTACATCTGACCCAAAAAAAAGGTGGGCGATTATACTACGTTTTAATGCAGCGTAAGCAAAATTGTCCATTATAAACACACAGGGGGGTTAGAGTAGGCAGAGCTACCTGAGAAGTCGTAGCTCAGCCAGCAGGGTGGGGTTATGTTGGCCCTTGTCAGGAGGTGGCTGGGAAGCCTCTTCATGCTGAAGGCGCAACCGCTGGATTTCCTGCAAGATTTCTCTGGAACAGAGACAAATATACATAACTACAATACCAGGCTATATTATAGATATAGTTTGTCCACATGGCCCAGGGTCAATGGAAGATATGGGTGTGTTAACCATTCTGGGCTACTTTATATAAGAAATATTTCCATCTCAGTGACAAGACCCACGCATTCTGTAGATATGTAGAGCTCATTCAAAGCTAACAAATACTTAACATCATTGAAAACCTACTTTTAAATATTCATTTCTGCAAACGTGAACATATTTTCCTCGGCGGAATAATACGAGAGCAAAGAAAGGGAGCTTCATAACAGAAATGGAAGTGGATGAGGTTGAGTGAAAAATGGTAATAAATAAATAAAGTAAGGTTAGTAACTCTTGCGCTAAGTGACCCAATTAAATTAGGGTATTAGTGTTTTCACTTAGTATGAGAGCATGATGCTGCATGAGAGAAGGTGACAGGTCAGAGGAGAAAACATGAGGATAAAGTTTCAGATTAAGCTCAGTGCAAAAAATAAAACGCATTGCGGCACAAAAGCGAGAAGCACTTGCAGATGAAAGATAATAGAATACTCCAAAATTTCACACAAGAATGGTGCATTTACAGCGTCATAGGGGGCAAAGCTCTCTCTGGGAAAAAAAATCACTGACGCTCAGTGACGCTCTCACAAGAGGACAGGCTGGACCAAACAGATCAGTGCGCTCTTTTGAAAAACCCTTACTGCGGAGCGCACGGTTCGCCAAATCATCTGAAGGCAAAACGAGCCATAATGTAACATTTCAAACGTCCGTCACATCGGTCTTTTTGAGGTTTTGGAACAAATTAAGGCAACACGTCTGTTTCAAACAAGATAAAGTCACTTATTTGGGGTTTTTAATTAAAGAAAACTCGGAACATGCATCTACATTGAGATTGATTCTGGCGTGCTGTGACACTCGTAGTTCTTTCAATGTTCTACCGTTAGATTCTGTGCGTAAGCATGCTCAGAGCTGTGCTTATATTTACACACATTTATAAGTAAAAGTACAAGTTGATAAATCCCACTCTTTGCCTGGGAATGTTCTTACGCACATATTACGCACAGAACCGTGCTTACGCACTGTTGATAAATGAGCCCCCAGGACTCTGTTTTCTGTCAAGCTGAATTTCTTCTTGTGGAGTTTGACAAGAAAAGTAGAGACCGACAAAAAACAACAACTAAAGAATATCATCAAATCAGTGGTCCCTAACCTGTTTTTGCTCTCGAGCTCAGCGATGAGCTGCCTCTGCTGTTTGTTGGCATCAAGAGAGAATGGGAGGTCTGTGGGGATCCTCTGCTGCTGAGCCTGCCGGTGAAACCAAGCAAGAGACATCACGTGACTCGGATGAACCTCAGGATGATGTCATCCACTACTTTATCTCAGATCTCACTTGGGGGAAATAACAGACAAGTAACCAGCCATCCATCAAGACCTGATCCAAATATGAGCTTATGTGTTAGTTGTTTTAGAAATGATCTCTACCTGTACATATATCCATCATCTTCGATATAGAAAGGACTGAATCCCCCAAAGCAAGACAAGTCACATATTTCAAACCTTCTCATCAATGACAGTTTTTTTGCAGCGAAAAGTGCCACTTTATCATTTTTATCATGTGCAATACATTCTTTATTTACAGTAAATCTCACCGCAGCATCAGCAGCCAGTCTAGCGGCATAGCGGGCGATGAGACTGTGCTCTTCATCCTGATGGTTACTGCTCTCCAGCAAACTGATCAGGAGGAAAACAAAGATGGGAATCAGAACATGAAACAGTAGCTATACAGCAACGCAGATAAAGGAAAGAATGCAGTAAAAATTCCATCAAAGTTTAGTGTGTTCAAAAGTCAAATTAGTTCTTTGCCAGAAAAGCTTTGAAAGTTTTACACTTGAGGCCGACTAATTACGGTAAGCTACTTGTGGAAAAACCTCAAAAGCAAGAATGCAGATTAGTTATTATGTAAAGGGGGAAGTTCATTTCATTTGCTTTGTATTTAACAGCCAGGAGGGAAGCCTACACCACTGTTTCCCAACCTTTTTTTTTCCCATGGAGCCCCTTGTATAAATGAAAAGCTGAGCCCCCCCCACCCCACCCCAGGACCCACATGAAAAAATGATGATACATTAATATATAGTTTAAAATTAAGCTACATTTTAATTGTTTTCATGGATCCCAACAGAATAGGCCTACGCACACTGTTTTTCTTACCAAAATATATTTGTTCAACTTGTCCAGTAGGTTTATTATCATGATTTTCGGCCCCCCTCAGGTTGGGAACCAATGGCCTGTACACTTTGATCACCAAAAAATACGGTTTCATTTTTGCAAAAACACATATCATAAAGCACTCAAACGTAGACAGACATGGTCAGGTTCCACAGGGTCTCTTATAGACTCGAGGATGACAATCGGATATATAAAAATTAAACACACATTATACCACACACTCAAGCATATTAGAGCAAACACACAAAAAAGCAGGCATCATCATTTTTCTGATGCTTTAAGGTGAGGTAATAAGCAACAATGTTTAGAAAGAGGAGAAAATATGCTGACAAATCTAGTGATAAATATTCCAGAATACATATCAGTGTTGTTCATATATTGTATAAAAGACTGGAAAGTGCCTCCGTGGTGTGGAAAGTGTAGTTTATGTGGAAATGCCTCAAAACTGACTTTTTTTTCCTAATGGCCAGCAGGGAGACTCCTATGATTGTCATAATATATATTGTTCATAAATGTCTTATCATTCGCTGTTTACTAGCCTTTTTCACTAAATCATGATGTTCATTTTATAAATTATTGTCTGGTTTATAGTAAAACAAACAACAACACAAAACATGAAATGAACGATACAGCAGATTCAACTTTAGAATGTGAAATTTTTTCAGTCAGTAAATATTGTTTTAAGCCTTTTTCTTAACTTTAATAAGTATCACGTTAATATTGATGTTTCTATGACACAGCGCCTTGCTCACCAAGCTACACTACTGTTAGCTGATACCTGAGTATTGGGGACCATCCCTCACTTTAAAGCTGTTCCATCCTGTCTTCAAAATACGGTCTCCATCAAAACGCTAAATAAACAAATTAATTACCCAAAGCATTTTTATATATATAAGTTTAATGTGACAAATAGCAATCTACTTGCTTTTCTTCTTTTATATATATTTTATGAATAATACCACAAGTACAGTACATGTCACACTGGAAACATTTCCTTGAACTGAATCTGTGCATTTCATATACAGGTACTTAAAAGCTGTTTTAATGGCTAAAAAAGAAACAAGCTTACTTTTTTTTTTTTGGGGGGGGGGGGAATCTATTTTAGCCTTTTTTCCCAATAAAACAGAGCATGAAGTGTTGGGGCTCAGAATAAAGTTGGGTTAGGAGGAAGGATTTTAAAGTGGCAGTTCAGCAGAGCACATAGTTTCCACTGGTGTTTGGCAAACACAGCACCACACCAACTAACCATGTGTTGGGGTTGTTTTGGAGTAGATTCACATAGAAGCCAATCAGAGCATGTTCATCAGAAAGTCTATCAGCAACATCGAGGTTGTAGTTCAACCTGGAACAGTGCAGGGTTTCACAAGACATAAAACATGACATTACACAGGTGACAATAGAGGGACAAAGAGAGAGACAAAAGGAGAGAGGGCAACAAAAGAGAGGAGGAGGAGAGTGCCTGAAAAGCTGCCATTCATGGCTGACTAGAGAGAAACAAGGCCTTATTATGTTAGGGAGAGACACTGCAGATGAAGGCTAAGAGCACGATTAAGGACATGCCCGGAAAGAAAGTCTGCTAGCTTCATGCACTGTTTACACTCTACACGCATCAAGCACTCTGTTCTCTGTTATTAAAAATAATGAAAGTAATAAAAAGTCAAAAATAATAGAAAGTCATTTTACTATTCAAACAATCCAGCCCTCGACAAGTCTACAGAAGCACACCAATCTTTTTTTGATGTTAGTCCAACTGTGGCTCATAACACATCCAGCAGAGATACAGAGCAACATTAGCTGACCCATCCTTTGTATTTCTGTCCATCTGGAATGACCACTGCTTTTTTTTTTTTTTTGGCTTGGTTTTGCATCCTCGACCAACTCTAGGGATTTAATTTGGCTTTTGCTAAATTATCTGCGATGTTCACCAGCTAGCTAGTCCTTTATTTTGTCTATTAGCTACATGTATTTGGTGCCAGACAGATACTCCCCTGGCAAAAGTAAATAAAAGGGCCAAGTGGTAAGCTTGCACACCCCATGTACAGAGGTTGTAGCTCGGGCTCAAATCCAACCTGTGGCCACTCTCCAATAAAGGCCTAAAGAAAAGCCTGAAAAAACATCCTAAAATGAAAGAGTGACTAATAAATAAATAACAATATAGAATAAACAAATCTGTTAGCATAAAGATGTTCAAATCCTTTTCTTATGCTGAGCCAAAAATAATCTGTGGGTTTGCGACCAGTGTATGACTAACTCTTTCCCAACTTAATCATTACGCCCACTGTCAAGCTAAAAATCACTGGTGAAGCATTAGCAGAAACGCTTACGCTTATGACACAGACATTTACTTGAGGGATTTTGTTTGCATTATGACAAATGAAAGGTTATTTGAATTTCATCAGGAGTAAGAGACTAAAGATAAGGATATTTCTGTAGTATTAGTAGTACTTAACACTCTCAAGCCAAAATTTGTCTGAGCTGCCATAAGAAATAACCAAAATGCTCTCGACTTTTTTGAATTGTCTGACTTAAGGAAAAGCCTTACTGGATAAGTGTTGTTGTAACTTTGCAGCCACCATAAACCGTTGCATTGGATAGCTGTTTTCAAGTGTGTCTATATTGACTGCAACTGCCCTAGCCGAAATGAACAATCCTATTATAACAACTCATAAGTTTAGAAATGTAGTCAGGTTCACTCAGAAAACACACACCACCTGAATGCCCCATGTGTTACTTGATATGATCTCAGCCTCTACAAACAGTATCAGTGCACCTAGATAATACTGTAAAGAACATCACTCAGTCATCACACTCGTATGTTGTCCTATAAGGTAGAGTTATGAAAGAGACTAGTGTTCCCTAAAGAAACACTTTCTTCAACAAGTGCAGGGGACCAAAGGGGCCCTTTATAGAGAGGTCAAGATAAAAATGACTGCTATCTTCAACATAACGAGCAACTTGTTTTTCTTTAGCACTAATCACCGCAAAGAAAATGTATTGACATAATAAACAAAGATCTGTGAAAACTTAAGTGTTTAACTGCTACAGCCTTGAAGGGATTGAGGGCCAAAGAGTCTCATCACACCTACACGAGGAGGTTGTTATAGACGCTGAAGCATATTTGCAAATGATCATTTTGGCTCTTACTAATTTAGTGTCTTTATAATGGCCCCTTGAGCACAACAGTGTAAACCCTCCAGAAGAAATGTGGTTTTCTAATAGTTTCAAGAGGATGATTAGCATTTCTAGTCAATGCCCTATGATTATTATCCATATTAGTTCACACATGCATTTCAACTACAGAGGCATAATCATGTGCACACCTACGGCACTTACCCTTTACCTTTCAACAGATGAGGAGCTGCCCCAGTCAGGGGCTTTCTTATTTCAACATCATTATTCCTGCTGTAAGGCAAACTTTTTTACATTCAGCACAAGAAAAAAAAAAAACAGAGAGAAAAGACAAACAGCACAGCGATGCATAAATGTTTACACACACATACACGTTCACACACACAGTCGGCACACACTCTTGAAAGTAAAGGCAAGGAAGTTCAAAGACAGTGTGGGTCACAGACCCTGCGGGACATAAGTCCTTGCGGGAGTTTGGCAAATTGAAAGGATCTGCTTTAAAATCCAGGGCATCCATTGTTACGGATGTTCACTCACTTTTTGGTGGAGTAAGGGTTCCCTGATGTTGGCATGGAGTGGGAGAGTGCGTAGTCATTGGTGAAATTCATTGGTCTTGGTGGCCTGGAGAGGAAACAAACGTTTTCTTTCTCAGTTAAAAAACGAAGAACTTACAATTATTTATTATGTTAACGAGACAGAAAATGGCCCTGCCTTCTCCTTTTGTCAATTATTCCTTTAATGTTATGGATTTACTGCAACATTATTTTCACTGATTTTTCTGCATTTATCAGGACGTGGGGAAAAAAAAAGTCAGATTTAGCTACAGTATGCAGGGTGGGGTAAACAATGAGAACATGCAATATGAACAGGGATGAATCCATGAACTGACACAAAACAGTGAGATTGTAAAATAAAAAAGAATGACTGTCATTACACTAAGGAGGACGGGACTTGACGACACTGTAAATGATTAGTAGATTATTGGCCATGTATGCTTACACACAAGGAATGTGTCTTCAGTACTGTGCTCTCAATGTACAACAAGTATAACATTAAATATAAATATAATATAAGCAAAAAGACTAATATATACAAGACTAAATAAGATAATAGTGCAGTGGTGAGTACTGCAAAAAATGCTGAGATGAACATGATAATAAATATGTAATTGTGTAACATGATTCATTTACATGAGGTAGAGTTTTGCAGTATTTACACAAGCTGTAAAAAAATATATAATATAATCATAATATATGTCAGTACACTAGGTAGGGTGGGACTTGACTACACTGTAAACGATTAGTAGATTATAAACTTTTTAAATCTACATTAACAGAAATGCACAAGGACACATTTTATCATGTGTTAAAAAATCAAACAAACTCACCACGTATCTCTGAGGAAAGTACAGAACAAGAAAGGGAATGAAAATGTATTATAATTTATCCGACATTGCAACAACTACACTAAATATATTTTAAAAAAATCAAAAGATTTAAAGTAACAAAAGAAGGAAAATAAATATGCTATCAACTTTGATCAAATACATTCAGATCTGTATTAATTACATCCCACAAATTAAATTACCCTGACATAGACGTAAGTGTGGTCAACATTCAAAACTCCATGATTGGTCAGTCCACATTCAGCTCTACAAAACTGTCTGCAATAAATTGACTTCCTCGGCTTATGAAGGTTATTAAAGAAGATATATTTTATAAGAGAATTTTTTTGTCAATATGAGGGCGTTTTTTTGTACCATAAGTAGGTTTTAGTACCTATACTTGATTTAAATACTATTTCTATACATTTTGAATGAACCACACCAGAGTCCCACAGAGTGAATGCTCGTGTAGGCTTTTGTTTTATTATTTATGAAATAATGACATCAGTCAGGTCTGGGAAAAGGTAGCAGCTGTGTTGCAGGATACAGTCATTCCCAAGGCTACAATTAAGCCTCATTGATCAGTTGACCTATGAGATTGACTAGAATCACTTCAGACACAGAGGCAGCAACAAGATAATTATCAGCTGAGGGACATAATCAAACATTTGAAGGAGTCAAAGGAGGAATGCATTATTGGATTGCTCTGTTATATTATTGCAAAAGATAATAAAGCTAACTTACACAATGTGAGCTAGATTGAGAGGTTTCTCTGGGATTTCAGGAAACATGGGGTGAAGAGGCTCTCTGCTGGAAGCACAGCTCAGTGACTTACTGAGGGCATGGGATAACTTCTTAGCAGGGGATTTCTGGGAAACAAACACAACAATGAGGAGCCAATTCTGCGTACATAATGACACTAATTTATTTTTGAAACGCATGACAACATTACATCAATACTCTCACCTGCATTAAACAGGCTGCATCATTCTGTACACTGATTTGTATCAGAGCAAAAATAGCCACAACGAGTGGTCCACAGGAGACACACCTCCCTTAGCCTACCCCCCTCCTCCCTCTCCCTCTCTCTTCTCCTCTCCTTACCCATGACGTATACTCCTTCATTTGGTGCTGGTTGCTATGGGGACCACTGGCATGCCCCCTCCAGAAGCAGTCCTGACAGAGCTGGTAATTATGACATTGCTGGCAGCGGTAGCGGAAGCCCATCATACTCTCAGTATGGCAGTAGGAGCACTCGACCGGGTGAAAGACTGCGGGAGGAGAGGAGGGGTCAGACACACACACACACACAGATGGACAAACACAGGCACACAAACAGCTGTTATTGTAAAACCCAGATATTGAGCACATTGCATAGAGTGGAGAATTAATTTCCATTAGTTCAGCGACAGATGTGTAATCATTTCACATTTTTGACGACATACGCACAGGGCAGTGCGACATCAGCATGCTGACTATGTGTAAGCATATGACATGTAAGTGATAACTGCATCACAAACACACTTCCTCATACATAAGGGCGTGAGGTGCCTATGGGTCATCGTTTCAGTGGAGGTGTGTTTCCTTGTCTCTCTCTGCTCGACTGATTGTGTGTGTGGTGATTCAAGATTATGATGCAAAGCTGAACTTTACATCCTCCCAGCCCTGCTAGCTTTTCAGCAGATTATAAATATTCTGCGTGGTGTCTTACCATTCTCTACGTTGGCGAGTCGATGCATGAGCGGTAACCACACCAGACACTGAGGGGGTGGGTCTGACATCAACGTATCGAGGAATGTATTGAGGGAGACCTTTTTCTGTTGACGTTCAGTGCAGAGGAGAGGTAGATTTAACAGGAAAGAGTCATCAACAACGTCATTGCCAAAACAACCTATGAACCACTAATAACACACTCACCTGCTGGGTAAAGCATGCTCTCGCAGCTTGTTCGGTATAACCAAAAGAAGGTCCCTCGAAAACCGCCATGGGTAATTTCAGAACCTCCCTCAGAAACTGGTCAAACTGTGAATGCACCATTAATCCAGCAGAATCTGAGAGCTGTGAAAAAATATCTGGGAACAATGCAAATGAATCAAAGTAATTATCAGTTGCCACCACAGTCGGCTAATTACAGCATTACACAACACAATTATCCCACTTATTAGAGAAAACAAATCAAAGGAAAGCAGTTATTCTAATCAATTGTTATAATAATACACCAGCAGCACAGCCCCTCTTTTTTTCTCTCCATGAGCCAATTCAAATGCTCCCACGGATTCTTTTTTTTTTTTTTACATTATGTAATAAACTTCACATAATGAATAATGAGTTGTCCCTGCCATTATGAGCAAGACCAGCACTGCTTCTTTTTTTAGAACAATAAGCTAAGCAGACAGAGATACAGATGATACAAACAGTAATACGTTTTATATAAAAAGAAATTCCAAAGCATTACATTACTTACACTACAAACCGAATGACCTTTACAAAGACAATATGCTGATTTATTACAGGTAAAATGGGTACGTTTGATTCCATTTTTCACAATTAAAGAAATGAAAAGATTTTGTTGTGTTGCTTACATCTTAATTTATCCAGAATTTTCCCGCCACAGATGGTTGCGAGGGCCATCTTCACAACAAAGACAGATATCTTGCCATGGCTCTCCCTAAAGCGAGTCAATAAATAATACATTAAGGTCATATAAATGAAAATGCAGCTGTCAACGCGATGAACTCTTTCTAAAAGGCCCGACATTAAAAGGAAACACCCAATCATCTTATAAGTGTTTAGCTTAGCTTTTAGCATCTCTTAAAAATACACTTATACAAACAGTATGTTGTGACAGTTCTGAAGTAAATAGTTAATATTTTCACTCTATTTTTGATGAGTCAGAGTCATAATTTGCACGACTTTGTCTAATGTCACAACCTCATGTGTGAAAGTACATAACCAGCAGCAGACTGTCACGTGTTGAGAACTCACGGGTCATACGATGCCAGCAGGACGTTGAGCAGCAGGTTGATTGAGTGATCTAAGTTAATCTGGTGAGTGGTGGGCATGCGCTTGTTCAGCTGGTAAAAAAGGGTGGACAGTACCACTTCTAGACGAGCCACAGAGAGCTCGGCGTTGAGGTCCATGGTGTTGATGCCGTTCTCTCGGAAAGCCTCGATGACATTCCAGATGTCGACTAAATGCACTGAAACGCAAACAAAATATAAACATCTTGATGTTCTATTATATGTTATATATTATAATTATATATATATATATAATAATTATTATAAGGATAGTGGTTTAGTTGAATGTACGTCATACTCACGATTGCATTTCTTCTGCACAAATCTAAGTTTGCAGGCTGTTCTATACGTCGATAATCGTATGGAATCCAAATCTTGAGCCCCTGAGGAGGAATTACTGATTATTTAATAACATCAAAAACGTCAAGACTGGTTCATGGATAATGTTACTCTGGAGGGAGAGGGTTTTGATGCACATACAATTCAATTCAAACAACTTTATTAATACCTCTAGGAGCAAATGGTTTGGAGCAGCCTGAACATAAAAGAAATGAAAAAACAATGATGCACAGACAACAATAAATGATACATATCAGCTAAAATATGTAATGAAATAAATAGATAAAGAAACTGAATAAAACAGTCAAATTGTCATTTCTTATAAAAATAATAAAAGTCTGTAAAGGAGGATTTTATTATCTGATGCAGAGGTAGTATGTCAACAAGCAGACAAGTGAAAACAAGGCATACTTAATCTAGCTTTAAAGAATTGTATAGTATGGAATAGGCCTACTTTAAGACATAGTATTAGGAAGTGAAATAACGGGAAACGTGGTGTACATGGTCCTCATAATATCTGTTTGCCGTCAAATTTTTGCCATTTTTATGTTAAGCGAGTAAAACAGTCCTGGAAAGCTGTGGCCCTGAGCACTTACTCATCTCCACTAACAGTTGCCGTCTATCTGCCATGTTGTCACCGCTCCCACTGTAGTCTTCAATCATTCTGATGAAGAGGAGAGAAAGTCATGTCAGAGTCTGTGTACACCTGCTTTCAAAAAAGACAGTTGGTTCAAAATATAGCATTGTTTAATCGCTGAGTAAACTGTTTTTACCCTTATGAAACATGAATAACAGAATTTAATCTTTAGAAGCATAGCAGAGTGTCTTAAAGTTATTTGTAAAATAAATGTCAAACAACTATAAGACATCCATTTTTATTACTCACAATATAACTATATCATTTGACTTTACATTAGTTCTGGATTATCAAGAACTGACCCTTTCATAATGCTTTTGATGCGACTACATAGATGACCAACCAGGCTAAACAGGCAGCTTCCTGCAGCCACAGATTTTAACAGGCTCCATGTTCAATGTCTGGCAGTGATGTGGCCCCGTAGCGCTGCCTCTCTTAGTTACTGTTGCTATGCCTGTTAAGCTTTTTGTTCTCGCTCAGCTCAAATGCAGTTTATGGTGATAAAGGGTTAAGAAAGTAAAATAAGAAATACTTTTTATTTAGTAAAAAAGGGCCATGAAGTTGACAAAAACAGCGTCTCAGTTTTCTGTACGTCGGGGGTCTCTGGGAGATTTTGTCAGTTGAGGCTAGCTAGATAACTAAATGTATGCTACCTACATAGGTTGGTGCAAACAGCAACTAAACATTTATAAAGTAAAGCTAAAGTTCCAGCCAGCACATCTGAAAATGAGAAAACCCCCTGTAAAAGATGTCTCATCACATTTTGAACTTGTCCCCTACAAAGAGTTAATCTGATCATAAAGAGACTTCAGAATAACAGCATAATGGCATACTGATTATAAAATAGAGGGGGTTCAGCTTTTCTGAGATACAAGTGTGTGTGTGTGTTGGGGGAGGGGGGGGGGTCTCTGAGGAAAAAAGAGTTTGGGAACCAGTGATTTAGTGAATGTGTGTGTATCCGCTCACAGGCTGCACCTGCAGGACTTGGTGTGTGAGTAAGACAAAACAACAAAAACTGGGTGCAAGTTCAAGGACTATATTTTCAGTTTTTGGGTTGAAGAGAGTGCTGTAAACAGAGTTTGTTTGTCTAAGTTTACAGCTCCAGACTACAACAGGCTGTAACATTGCAAATGTCAAGTTTCTGATTGATATTATGGAGTCAACAGTGTGAAATGAATAGTAGGAAAGTCTAAGCACTATTTGATGCAAAGAAACAATACACAATGAAATATCAACACTTTATGACCCGTTTCTGTATGAAAGTCCACCTACATGCACTACGTAACCACTGAAACTCTGTGCAGGGATTTAGCGGCATTGCATTTATTTTAAATTGATAGAATCGATAGATCTGAACGGATCAGAGATCAATGTGATCTGGTGCAACACCAATCACATATAATAATGGGTGGTAGAACAGGGTCCCATAGCTGACTTTACCCCTGGGTCCTGAAGTTAATCCAGCCCTGGTAGCTACATTCTGACCTCACACATATTTTTTTTAAGTACATTTGCAAATTGAATGTGTAACACTACAGTGCTTATCAGAAATGTGTGTGTGGGTGGTGGGGGGCGCAAAAAACTAAAGTAAGACAAGGAGAAGACTTTGGAAGGGGCAGAGCAGCAAAGAGAGGGAGTGCTCACACCATGCCTCGCTGCACTCTGTCCAAGGCAATCTAATATACCTAGTCATGTGGTTTGTTGCCATGGCAGCAAAGATCCCAGCCGCTCCGTTCATAAAAACATAGTGTTAGCCCCCCCTAAAACACACACATACACACGCACACACCACACCTCCCACTGCAGACAAGTTTGGAGAAAAAGTTTTTTCACTTATTAATATCTTTTATATTTTAACGCTTGGTAGGATGAAGCATTCTGGCAATTTTTTCTGTGAGACAATCATTCAGGCATGGTACTGTATTTCAAATTACTTTGACAGTAATTGGTAGACCCAAATATTATGCTGCAGAGACCAATGGTGTGGAAATGAGAATTTGCCTAGTGTTAAAAAGCAAACAACAGCATCCTTTTTTTCTTTTTTTACTCTTTGTGATCCTTCCTCTGATTCCAGGAAGTAAAGCCAGTCAATTATGGAGCTTTAGGACTCTTCCAAATCCAGTTAAAGAGTGAAACGATTAGGCTAATAGGTCAACTTGGAATGACTGAATCAGTGCAATGACACTAGCAGTACACTACTACAGAAAAAAGAACAATAAATAATTATAAACGCTAAATGATCATGATAAAGCACGACACAAGATTCACTTAACCATAACATTTAGCTGCATTTACAGCTTCAATTGAATTCCCTTTGGAAAAAAAATACACGCTGCTTCAGTTCTAAGGCAATGATGAATACACCGACATCAGGAAGTGCCTTACTGGCAGCAAGAAGTCCAATGTCATCTTGAAAGTAATGGAAATGCAAGCCCATTCATCATTTAAGCAGAGCGTGAGTATAAAGGAGTAAAGACACACTGTTTCATAGATTCACGTTGATATCCTTTCCTCATCGCAAGCAAACATCCTGAGCTACGTGACCTTCTGCGCTCTGTTTTTCAGTGTCGGAAATGACTGAGATAGATACAATCTATTGCAAGAGCAGATATTAAACCAGCACAGCCGATACAATGTACGATGGTAAAGGGAACAAGCTGATCAACATACCTCTCATAGAGCACCATGGTCATATTCCTTCTCTGTGCCTTAGTTAAGTTAAAACCACACCACGTTGTCCTTCTATAGAGCCACAGGTACACTACACAAACTCCCTCCTAAAAAAGGAAGCATTACAACAAAAGCATCCCAAACACATGAGGCTGCCTGAAGATATCTGAAATTAGAAACTGTCAGCTAGGACACACAGCCTGTGCTGCCTCTATCTTTAACTACAAATGAGAAGGCTCCACATTCTTGAACAGCTTTACTGGCTCTCTAGTTGCAGACCCCAAACCTCCTTTCTGGCATGTACCCAGCAAACATTACTCTCTCCCTGGGGCACTGTCACACTGGCAGCATTAGAAAATAACTGCCCTTAAAAGAACAAGTCATCATAAAACTTTAACATTCGAGCTGAGACTTGTAGGGATGCCAAAAGCAAACCAAGGTTCTCATAGAATTTTGTCATTTTTAATTTTGTACTGACTTCTGTTGGCTGAATATTCAACTTAATTTTAGCCCAGCAGCAAAATAAAAAAAGCCATATTAGTCAGTTGTTTACATTATGAGTCTATTTCTGTAGCAGCTGAATAGAACATAGTGGACAGTAGTGTTAGTTTATTCTCCTCCGTAAACGGATTGCAACATTTCCAAACACAAACACTTACTCGAGTTACAGCTCAATCATGTGTTTGGCCGGCTCGATACAGTACATCGCAGCTGTTAGCACTGATTGGCTGGAGTTATTTTTAACATCACGAGACTATTAACTACACTGGCATCCCGATCCCATCTCCGGACAGGAATGAAAAAGGCTGTGCCATTGACTTAAGGTTAATCAGATAGAGTTCAGCTGAGCCAGTGATGCTGTGCTTTAGGGTAGGTATAAGTGAGACAGTTTTCTCTTCCTGTCTGGTACCAGCTGGGGATGTCTGCTAGGCTCTGTGCTCTATGTGTCCCCTGCTGATGATCACCATGGTTTCAGCTGCAAAAAGGCCAAAACTTTAAGAGAGTGTGGCTGCAAATGTGCCGTTGCTGGTGCTGTGGTTTTTTGTTTGCAACACTCATGATGAGTTCTTAGCACACACTTTAAGGGGTAAATGTTGAACACATCATACAAACATAGGAAATAATAATGGAAGAAATACAGTGCTGCCTGTGATAACAAAAACAGAATTGCATTTCCATTTCAATTACAAGCCTGAATAGAGATATACTCATGGGAATAGCCAATGTCCCTTTACCCTCTCTGAACAGCATTAAACACATGACAATTCCTCAACAGCAAATCAAAAGGGCAGCAAGAAAGGCAACAGGCACCTTAAGCTACATACTCAGCTCAGGCATCACCTGTCACGTCAGAGACACCTGTGTTTACGAGAGACAAAGATGTCATTGTTACAGAAACATCTCATTCAAAACACGACTCCCTTTCTCGTGTTTTTTTTTTTAATTTTATCACGGCACAACCCCGTTTTTTTTTTTTTTTTTTATCACTGCAACTAGATCGTAAAACTCATTTCACCCAGAGTAGCAAAGTAGGTTAAGGTCGCTGCTCCACCGCTTGCCAGCCTCCAGCAGCTGCAGCTGCAGCGCACTTGCACAGGACTTACCAGAATGTATTTCGAGGCAAGTCGTGCAACATCATTGTTTTCCGTCCAGGCAAGCCGACAGCCGGTTGTGTCCTGTGCGGTTCGATCAGGATTTCTTTGGTGTTAGGGGCTGCATCACTGCATGAAGCGGCCGTTTCTGGTGCCGCTCTCCCACAAACGCTTGTTCGTGTAGTGGAAATTTTCGGGTAGCGTACTGGCGGAGGTGCACGCAAGGCAGCACTTGCCTCCTGTATGTGGCCTTCGCGATGACGTAATGCGGAATCTCTTCACATGCGTCAGTGTGCCTTGCTGCAAAATGTTAAGGTTGATTCGAAGAGTAGAAAAAAAACAAAAAAATACCAAAGAAGAATATTCTCTAAGTTATTTTATTCGAGGTGATCATGGGAAGATGTGCTCATTCACTGGTTTCATTTTTGTTGTAGCTCTATGAAGATGACGTCATCCAGATTTTAGAAAATCTTTGTCAATGAAAAGAATATTCATCAAAATAATTACGTTTAGACTACAATACACGTTCTTGTTTATGGGTAGAAGATATGTAAATAGATAGATTGGTTCAACTTTGACAAGGTTCTTTAGTTGTCAATAAACAACCTAGTTAAAAAGCTTTGATTTACAGTAATTTGTGAGTGCCCTTATTTAAGAATTGCACAATGTGAAACAATGTTATCATATAAATACTTTTAAATGCACTTTAATTGTAATCCAATGAATCCATAGGACTCAATTTCCTTTTACTTGTCGTTTTACAATAAAGGTTTGCAAAATGTAGTTGTGAACACTTTCACTATTTCTATTAAAAAAAATAGAATCATACAATGTTAGGCTATTTCCTATTGGAATGCATTTGCTGTATACCTAAACCCACCTCAAACAACTAATCTTATAGCTTGTAGTCCACTGTCTTCTAAACACCGAACGCATCCCCATTTTAAGCTACATTTTAATGTAGACTAGCTGTTACCCCAGCTGTAAATGCAGTCATCAAAAACTGAAGTTTTGAAACCACTAAAGAGAGGGAAAGGTATCCTGTTGACTATTGGGTCATATATTTCAAGGATTTATGGATTATGCGAGTTTTTAAAACACCTGTAATGATGTAGCCTAACGCATAACTTGCATTTTAGCCAATGATAAATATTTATATTACATTTTGTTTGTACAATAACAAATAGGCTAGCTGTATATGAGTATAGGATGATGCAGCATGTTTACATTATAACATTGGCTTATTGTTATGCTTGTTTACAAACACCCGACAGAGGGCCGTAGGCTACTGTAATTGCATAAAATAATTAATCATATTAAACATTAGATACAGCCATGTTTGATTGTATTATACTATTCTACTTGTATTCTTATCTTATATATCAAATGTCTCAAACTTCCTATAAAGTAGTCGGGAAAACACCACTTAGGTGTTGCTAAACGAAAACACGAACCGTAATTGCCGCTCTTGAACATAACTCACTGTCTCCGCGCGCAGCCCCTTGTTGCTTAGCAACGTCCGCGGAAGATTGACAGCAGCGACTTGAGTTTACCCATTTGTAGAAAACTTTTATGAAAGGCGGGTTAGACCGACTGCGGCGCAGAAGAACAATGACAAACTTCAAGATAACCAACAGATAGCTGCCAGCCATTGTTGTGTTAATACAAGTAAGTTGATTGCAAGCCATTTTTTTGGCTTTCACTTTCTGCCATGACAACGGCCCCCACCTGCTCATTAATATATTATTAGCTAAGTTAATTAACAACATCCGGACGTGAGTGAAGGTTTCAGACGCAACTTTGACTCACTTGTTTGAAAAATTAAATGCACGTTTTAAAATTATGCTATCCATCGAAAATGTGTTAACAAAACATCGTTTTTACGATTGTATTTGTAAGTTATTGTGGAACCTGAAAGTTTAAACGACGGTAGAGATCAAGGAAGTGTTTATTTTATTTTATCCTCACAGACCAGTTTCAGTGATGCCAGACGTCGAACCGCTCAGATTCCCATCAAGGGAAGGGAGACCAAGTCAGCAAGGTGAGACGTTTTCAAGTCGATTTACTTCTTCCAAATAAAGATTTAATTAAATTATTTAAATGAACCACTCTTACTGTTGGCGCTGTGATGTATTTAGTCCCCGCTGGGACTCTGATGTACGGCAGGCTACACTGATGCTTCAGTTCAAATCCGATGGTTATACTCAGTTACTCACAACAAACACACACTCAATACCTATCTTTAAAATATTGAACAGACAATTGTGAGTGACGGTTCAGCATTCATTGTTCATCTTGACCACTTTATGTCTGAACATCATGACAAAATGTCACAAATCTCCACCTCTTTCCTGGTTCAGTAGGAATTTCTTACCTTCTGTTGTCAAGTCAGCACTTAAGCTGGACTACTCACCAGAAATTGCAATAAAGCAGGAAATACTTGTAAAAACAGTTTGATACATTAACTATTTAATAACAGTAAAATAATATCAAGTGAAGATGACTGGCTCTCAGTTTCATATGGCCAGGCTCTGTGACAATAATACACCCAGCCTTTATGATTTAGAGCTTATTCAGCCCACTGATGACATATTACCTTACCACCTTCCTACCCCACTTGGTTTTTTCACAGTGTATTATTCATCTAAACTGCTCAGCAACAGATGGCTTATATTTCGGGTCTGCCTGCAGTTTTTTCTTGGATGGTTCTTTTGGTCTGAGTCAGCTCAGTATTAAGCCATTCTACTGATTTATCTGACATCACAGTAGAATAACTGTTATCACAGGTGGTAAAGGTTTCCTAGTGTGAGGCAGATTGCAACCTAGCTTTTTCTTACTGATTTGAGTGCCCCTTTCTCCACCGGGGTCCATCAATTACCCCGAATATATGACGCTGTCTTTTTAAAAAGATGAAAGAGGGTACAACTAATGTCAACACAACCGGAGGACAGGTGGCTGACCACAGGCATGAATGAACATATGATACCAGTTCTTACAAATCGTACACCAATCATAAAATAGGGCACAAGGTCTAGAGTTTCAGTTCAACTTATTTTGATTTAAAGTTTTAAAGACTCTGTCTACTTTTTTCTAAAACAATAATTAAATTAAGCTTTTTAGTCAGGTAGGCACTGAATTGAAAGTAGCAGTCACATACTGTGTATGGATGATAGATATTAGACAGACAAGGTTTTGCTACCAAGATTAATTTGATTAATTAGACTTTATTATATTAACATTATAAATTCACCCAGGTTAGTTTTACTTGTGATTAAAAATGACTTTGTGCAATAGCATAGTCTGCAATATATAATATATTTAAGCAATGTTCATATGAAAGATTGTGATCTGCACCACTGCTGTTTTTTTACCTTTTGTCAGCCAGATGGCATCCTTTCACCACCAAGAATTACGCCCTTGATGTTTCTTTTGGTGGGGATGTTCAAGCGACTTGCCTTGCTCTTTCACTGATGGTTTCAGTATATTTCAGAATCTACAGGCAGAATCTAACAAAAAGTGAAGAATCACAAAAGCATCTTTCGCAGACAAACTGTTTTTTTTTGTCACAATCTTTCAAACTATAGTGTTCAAACTAAAGTCTGTTGTTTGCTGAGTTTTTCCAATGAGGGTAAATTCATCAGTGTGTAATTTCTTAAACATTTCAGGATTTAGTGCCATTATGCAAAGGAAATTGAGGAAGGAATTGGCTTTCATTGGTCCTCTGAAAGATTCATTACATAGTTCTCAATATTGTGTGTTTCCCAAGACCAAGCAGATCTTCAAGCCGTGTGCTCTGGCAGACATCGCACTTGTGCTTTGCTCAACAGTCCCTCACCGTATGTCAACAGTGTCATTTACCATATCCAGGAGCTGAAGATGACAGTGGAAAATTGGTGTCAGCAGGTAAAATCAAGGGATACGACTTTTGACATAAATGTATCACAGATCTCAAATATGAAACATTTATTTTGAATTATGTTTGCCCTATGTTAGTCTGGAAAAGATCAACCACAGGTCCACCAGGGCAAGAACCAATACAAAAAAACTTTAAGGTGATTTTTTTTCTTTTCACAATGTTCAACAAAATGTAATTGCAGTAAAACATCTGGAATTTGTTTTCCTTTTTTCTTGATAAATTTCAATCCAGAGATCCAGATACCGAATCAGCAATGTCTACAGAGTTGTTTGTTGAAGGCTTCGCAATCAGTGCAAGAGGTGAACACCTTTTGTTAAAAAATCACATATATTCATTTTTTAAATATTCTTGCTCAACTTGTTTCATGCAGTTGCAAAGCAAACAAATCCCTACTACACATGCTGATGAAAGATCAACATATAAGTGTCTAGTGTGCACAGAAGAGGCTAGTTAGTGGGACAATAATTGAGTCCCATGTTTCACTTTCCATAGATGATGTTTACATCCTATCTTCCACTAGTAGTGAACCATAGACCATGTTAAAATGTATTTGCATTTTAATTGTGCCAAAATAGCTTTGCAAAAACATTTCTTTGATTGTTTATGTAAGTAAAAGCGATGATACAGTAAATTACAATGAACCAATCCTGTGAAGTTTTTCATTTTCCAGAAAGTTGTCCATTATCGCCTCAATTGAAGAAAATAAATGATGTCCTCAGAGAGGTTGTGTATCTGATTGAGCGACTGGAAGCTGATAGGCAGTATGCAGAGGAAGCTCTTCGCAAAGAGAAGAGGAGAAAACGCTTTTTGGAGAACAAGGTGGACAGCATCTCACTGTGGAAGCAAAAAGAGCACTCTTTTGTAGTCCAAAAAGGTCAGTGCTCAAAAGGAGAGTCATCTTCTCCTCAAAGACGTATTTGAATCTTCAGAAGTTTTGTAAGGCTCTTGAAGTTCTAAAATACCTTTTTTTATTAATTAAATCTTTCTTGAATGTTTTTCTAGAGCATGAAGCTTGCATAAGAGACATCACTGAACTTAAGTGGCAGCTGAAAATGGAACGAGAGAAACTTTTTCAAGCCCAGGAGAAACTGTCTTACACTGAGGTATTGAACCAGCGATTACAGGAGGACATTAGTTTTGCTAAAAAACAACTTCCTATCGTGAAGGAAAACATGGAAGTTCAGAGAGGCATCATTCATGAAATCAACACTTCACAACCTGAGGTAACCTTGAATTCGATGTTTTCTGTTTCAAAGAGTCTATTGATGTTTATTATCTTGTACTTGGCACTTAGGTTTGCCTCTGTAGTCCGACACAGATAAGCGCTAAACCACATTCCTGTACATTTTGTACTCTAGATAGTTACCGTGATGACATAAGCACATTTGCTCTTTCTCTCCTGCACACTTGCTCTTCTCTACCTCTGTTTTTAATCCACAAGTAGCATGGCACCAGGGATTGCAATGTTTGTCGGTCTATTGGTCTAGTGTTCATCCAACACTTTGGTCCAGAGTAAAATCATTTTAACAATTGACTGAATTGCCGTGAAATTTGGTCCAGACTTTCACAGTCCCCAGAGGATGAATCCTAATAACTTTGTTTAATTCACTGACTTTTCATTTAGCTTTTCTCCTAGTTAATTTCTTCTGTTCAAGTCAAAATGCATCCAAATCTAATGACCCAATACAGCCTCAGTTGTACTTTGAGTTTTATGTCATCATAAAAATACAACATGAACTTGTGCTGTTACGAGTTATGTGTGAGGGACAGATTTGTCACTTGCAACAGGTCACCTTTGATTCCAGATGCCGCTTGTTGCTAACTGAAGCATAATTGAAACAATTGTTGTTAAGTGGCCTCCTGTAGGTATAGGATTCAGAATACCTCCTTTGACAGAGTATCGTTTGACATCAGTCACATCTTCTTTGTAAATATCAATTATTTTATAAAGCGCTTCACAAACTACATCAGTGGAAATCCTTTCACCTCCTTCTTTTGTTAGGCTGATGAAGTTTGCTCAAAAACACAAAGTGATCTCTTGCTGGTGAAGAAGGAGTTGAAAAAGATGAATCTGGAAGCCAACAATGAAAAGAGAGCACTAGATTATTCACTGCTGTCGATGAAGAATCAGCTTGCTAACAGATTGTGAGTATTTCTCCTATATGCACTAAAAATAAACAGGTTCAGCACCAAGGGAGTTCAACTGACAGAGGGGACATTTAGTATCGCTGGCTTTGACCTGAACTGTTGCGGCTTCTGTTCTTCATTTCTTTGGCTTCTCATCTGTTGTTAATGTTCTTTACAAACAAACCTTGAATGTGGGTTGAATACAGATCTCCTGATATATAAAAACAAAGCACTTTTCACAATGTTAATATTTGCATATCATTTTTATTTGATGCTGACAACACAAGCACCAGGTCAAGCTTGACAATGCTTCACGATGACTATATTTAATAAAACTCTCTTTAATCACTCTAGAATTTGAATACAAGGTGGTATGTGCAAAAAAAAAAAACAAATAGTTAAGCTTATCTAAAATTATAATTTCAGTTTAATTTTCACAGGTAATGTTGTTTTCTCTCCAGGGAAGATTTAAACTCGCTGAATGGGCTTGAGATGGGACTTTGTGCTGAAATAGTGGTTGCTGAAAAGAGGGTTGCTCTGACTGATGAAAAGTGTGCAGCCATCAAACAACGTATTCCTGAAATGATTGAGCTCGAGAAAACTGATAAAGACAAGGTTATTATATCTTATACATGTGATTTAAAATATATATCTTTTTAACAGTAACTTAAAGGTGGTCGTATCAATGTTTTCTTTCTTTTTTTAACAGATTTTGGAATTACAACTTCAAATTGAACAAGAAATGCAGAGGAATAAGAAATTAAAAGAGAAGCTAATATCCCTACAAGAACAGATTGAGAAAACGGTATGTCTTGTCACCGAAGTGTTAAACTGACTTTATAATGTTGCTGCTGCTTTTGGCTATTGAAGTGTGTCTAGATAGTTCATTGAGTAGTGCATTGCACATAACTGCTAGACTATGATTGGACTTTCACTGAAGCTATGCATGCTAATAATGTTTGAATTCATGGCACTGAAAGGTGTTTTGCGTGTGCATTCACGCAGTCACACACTATATGTTACGTTATCCACAGAGACTCAGTGGGGAAGCAGAGGTTTCCTGCATAGAAGAGCAGCTCCTTTCAAAACGTAACACCTTCACAGCTCTTTGTAAAGAAAACATGGAGGTTGAACAGGATGTAGAAGACTACAAGAGGAAACTTGCTGAGAGGTATCATGTCAGAGTCAATTTTCAAGGAACATAATAAGTTTCATATTTGGTATGAATATATACAGTAGTATTCATCTTATGTGGGTTGAATATCACATCTCTGTGTTTTGTTTTGTTTTTCAAGTGAGAAGGCAGTGAGGCAGATGCGTGAGGAGAGGAAGCAGATGCTCCAGAAAATCATTGACAATGACGAGCAGTGGGAAAAGGCCAAGGAGGAAGTGACCCAAGTTGTAGCCCAGCACAGTGTCACCCAGGCTAAACTGGAAGAGCAGGAGCAGCTCACCTTCATGGAAGAACAGCGGGCCAGGGTAAATGACAACATATGTACACGTTCTGTGTATACTGCATGGGTCACAGTCTGTAAGGAAAATGTGAGATGCCTGATGCTCCCTTCAGTGTTTTTTGAGTTCTCGTTTTATGCTCTGCAGAAAGAGATAGAAAACCTGAGGAAAGATCTGACAGGTCAGATGACTTCCCTGGAGCTACTGAAGGTAAATACACGAGACGTCTCTGTGTTTCACTGTGACTGACTTCATTTCATTCTGTTTGAATGGCAGAAAAAGGAGAGCAACAAAAACAGTTTAAATTCAGACCTATGGACCACTGTAATGTTGCAAAGTGTTTTTCCCCTTTTGTTTAACTTTTTAATTGTATAAGGGTATTCCTATGTTTCAATTCATAAAGAGATGAATAATTAAGAATAATCATACGTTTTCGTAAGGTACTCTCAATGCATGGCTGTATTCAATTTCATGATTTGAACATTCCCACTTCAGTTGTATTACACTTTTTTTAACCCCTGGACGTGTTGGAAAGAAACAATATATTTAGCTTTTATTTACTTTTGCATCAGAGCCAGTGTTCAAATTTAAATGAAGAATTGAATCGACAACAAAGGAGATCAGCGATAACAAACAAAAAGCTTCAAAAAGATTTGGATGATGCTTCCTCAGCAACAAAGACTCTGGAAACAAAGATTAAGGTACCAGTAACATTTTGTAAAAATATGAAAGATAATTAAAAAATTAAAAAAAAAAAAAAAATTAAAAAATATATAAAATAAATTTTAATGACATTTTTTTGTAATCTTTTGTTTATGTAGAAAATTAAGAAATTGACAGAAACGTTTGAAAGGATTGCGTGTGAACACAGGAAAATACTATTCAGCCTTGACAAGGAAAGGAAACTCAAATGTGACCAACTGAAATCTGCCCAGGTAAGAAAAGAAAACTCAAAGGTTGAGTGAAGTAACTCTGTGTGTTAGAGGACAGTCGTGAAGTCAGGTTTGTGTTACATTCAGCAAGGCACAACTATAGAACAAAAACATCCATTGTTAAAAGCACTTTAAACTTCAAATGTTGTTCCATTGGATTTCTTTTCAACACAAATGCTGCTATTTTTTTCACAGGATTTACAAACTGCTACTATAAAGAGATATGACAATACCCTGAACAGGATCAGTGACCTTACGAAGAAGTGCAAAGAATACCAAGATGCTTCAGATAAGATGGAAAAAATAGTTGAAGGCATGCCAGAAGTCATAGCAGAACTTCAGTAAGTTAGTTATAGATAAGGAACACCCAATATTACAGCGCATGAAAAGGAAAGGGATATCATTATCGCAGAATATTTAACCTTTCCCTGGAATAAATAATCTAAAAAATTTGACCTTTTTAAACTATTTCTTCAGTCTTATATTTGAAAAACATTTGAAATGTAGAGTATAACTAACATAACTTACATGTAAGTCTTGGTTTGAGTATGAATTTCATGCATCATGTACATCTTTCTTACTTCAAAAATTAAAATATAATTATATAAAATATATGTGTTTGATTTCTCCCTGCAGAAGTGTTTTTGATGTGGTGGAATTCAAAAACAAATCAGCTGCTCTCATAATGAGCACTTTGCAGTCTGATATTAATAACTGCCAACAACGAACACAGCGATCCATAGAGACACACTCGGCTCATGTTACAGCAAGGAAACAAGAAAGGGAGGATTCCAAGGTAACATAATGTTATTCAGTATAACTCTTGTTGTTTGAAATACTTTCAGACATGCTGCAAAAAAAAAAAAAAAAAAAACATCTCATTGTTTATATGTGTGTGGATTAGTGTCAGCACATTGCTTGTCACAATACTTCCCTTAAGATGCAGAGAAAAGAGCTGCGTGCAATTAAAATTACAAGCCATGGTCAATCTTGTTTAAGTGCTTTTCCCACAAATGACAACTCACTGTTGTTGTAGTCTTTTTGTCTGGACGAATTTGATGATGCGTGTCATGGTGAGATGCAGTGCACATTCTGTTACCTGTAGGCCAACATTTTACATAGCAATTACACTGTAAGCACACAGTTCAGAATATCAAATAAGCATTTAATGTCTTCATTTTTTTATAACAATCTCAGAAATATGCTCTTGTAAAAGCATGAGCCTACTGTGCACAAAATGGCATGTATTTGAACCCTCTTTTGTAAGAGAAACCCCTATTTATTGTAAGGTTTTCATCTGCAGGATTATCAGCCCCAGCCAGAGCCTCTTTGCTGATGGGGGTTTCACATGGCTTATCTAATGTGAAATCGCCATGTGGTATATAGTTTCATTAAACGGTGATCAAGAATGCATTAGTTCAAAACAAGAAAAGGCAATGGAGCTTAAGCCGCCATGCATCCAAGTGCAGCAACTTTAAAGAAGTTGTTGGCGTGAGACAATTTAAGAATTAGAAGTCTTCCTCATAGACACAACTCCCATTAGCCAGATAAAAGTTATTCATGCAAAGAAGGGTTTAGTCTTTTCACTCGACGGAATAAGATGATATAACAACAATACTCCTCACCAAATAAAAAGATCACAGAGAGTGAAGTTGTGAGGAAATTGGTCACTTTAATTGTTGCGACCAATACATAGCACGCATAATGTCTGCATTAGCATAACATAATAAGCACAGTGTGCATTCAGAGATCACAGTGCATGAAGCAGAATGTTAGACACTTCCAAATAATCTTATAGAAGAGATTTCTTCTAAAAATGCCGACCTAATACTATACTTTCATGAGCTCCTGTGAGCTGCAGCTCCTCTTTTATATTAGGGACTTATACTGGCCAATATAAAAATCTAGTCATAACGTGTATGAGGCTGTATGGAGAAAAGCCTACACTTATTCTCAAATATATGAACACAGGGTGTATCAAGTTAAAAAAGGTTGACATGTTTCATCTGAGGCGTTCTCTATTCAACCCGTACATACCTTAAAAGTATTTCATCTTTCACACATGCACCTGTTTTTTTTATTCATTTGATCAGTGCCTGTCGTATGGTGAGCACAAAGTAAACAATGCAAACTGCCGACGCTATCAGTTTCTTATGGGCAATGAAGTGTAATTTGTTCCATTTACACTTCACAACAGCATCAGATGGGCTTTGTCAGTGCTGCATGGAGTAATTAAACCTGAAATCAATAGCAGGCATTTGTCATGTTTACAGCCCCTCTTTCTGCTGGGTTAAACTCATCACTTTAGTGCTGTTCTGTTTTACTGCAGAGACACACTTCATTATGTCTGCAGG
Organism: Labrus bergylta; assembly: GCF_963930695.1. Lineage (NCBI taxonomy): Eukaryota > Metazoa > Chordata > Actinopteri > Labriformes > Labridae > Labrus > Labrus bergylta. Next base: position 23,518,197 of record NC_089198.1, on the reverse strand, counting down.
TAGAGTTGAGATATTCACCAGCCACATATCCAGCACTCGGGAAACACTGTTCAGATAAAAAGAGGACATGCAGAGAGACACATATTCAATTTGATTTATTTGCTTGATTCCCCAGGAAAAGTGTCCAGTGTTGTATGCCTACTATTTATTTTATGTTCATTTACAGTACCTATACAGAAAGGACATATTGTTATGTACACACCGTAGAGTAGTGATACGACTGAAGTGTCTTCTCACTGGTCTATGTGGTGTTTTTATTAAGTATGTAAATATCTGTGTATTGACTGTCCAGTTCTCTTCACTATGAAAATCTTTAGGCGGGTATCTCTACATGATTGATTGTGAGTCATGAAAACATTGATGCGATCATTCAATGTGTATTTTAAATCTGTACTGTACTTGATGCTGCGTCAGCTGTTCTTCCTTTTGCCAGTGAGGCTTTGGTCTGCAAACATTGGTAAATTTGCCATCCAACTAATGCTGATTGCTCTAATTGTAAAGTTCACATTTTTGATTTAGAGGTTGAAATCATTTTTAAACTTGCTCAGTATATCTGTGACAGCAAGGCATACACTAATCAGATACACCAGATCGGTGTCAGGGCCCATGCTAACTCTATTAATCCAATGGGGAATTGGCCATGAAGTGATTGATCTACATTGAATACTGTTTGTTACCTTTGTCAGTTACGTTAAATAAGTTACATAAGATGATCAGCTTTGTTTAACTAGCAAAACAGGGATCACTGACCTCATGTTACCTGACATATTGATTTGACTGAAATTGGCAAAGCAAGATTTACTAAAGATTTATTTTGAGGAAAAAAGAAAATCGATATGATTGATTGGTCAGGTGTTCCAAAAAGGGTTATTAGAATAAAGACTGTGAGGAAAAGAAAAAAGCTGCATCAGTGCATCACCAGTAAGGGGACGATGTACGATCAAAGTAATAACAATATTGGTCTTCAGCCGACCTCTTGCGGATTTTGTCTTGATGGTTATTTTACAGCTACTGTAAACATAATATTTTCCTTTAATGAAACTATCTGCTCTTGTGTATGTACAGGAAGCCCTAATAAATGCACTGAAGGAGAACAAACAGCTGGCAAGCGAGTATGAAAGTCTTAAGAAGATCCTCATGGAGGCCAAACAGGAAGCTGTGTTCGCACTCAGCGAGAAAAACCATGCACATAAATCAGTTCATTATTTCATACAGGTACAGTTCTTATAACCTTTTGTCACATATTATTATATTTATTACATGACTATCATCACGCTCTCCCTTTTCTATGAAGTTTTATGACATATAGTAGATCATGTCCTCTGCTATCTTATGTTGTCTTTCCTCATGTTCTATCACTAGATGCACTAGAAAGCTCCTCCTTATGTGTTCAGTCTTTTAAATAAGGTTTTAGTTTTGCAAGGCAGTGAGGAGGTTACTGCAGCAATCCAATAATGATGAGATAACTTGAGTGGAGGAGGATGATGGATGTGACATCATGTAATGATAGCTATGTGGTTTTGCCACCAAGGGGAGTCAAGAGGGAGGTTGATGGTACATGTAAATACTATACCGACTATATTTTCTTGATTATAGTTTTTTTTTTTTTTTTTTAAAGATGGTCAGAGGTGAATCGTTTTATTAGCGACAGTGTTACAAACATGCCTCTGCTCAAGACAGCTCACACACCATTTGTTAGGGATCAGCAGAAAACACAGGTTAGAATCAGACAACGCATGTGCTTTCAGTTCTAAAATATCAGCAGAGATCTCGATTAGTTGAGGCAGACAACACAGCAGCATTTTAATGTTTAATCTGTATAGTTTTTGACACTATTTAACTGGAAAAGAATTACACATGACAGGCATAACACCAGGAAGAAGCCACACTGCTCCTGCAATAAAAAAAAAGCATATTATTTGTTCCAAAAAATGACTAATACCTTTACTTGAGCAATTCCTCATCTAACTGCATGAATGTTATCAAGTGAAAAATGCATGCAAAAATAAAATCCTGTGGACAGGATTTTCCACGCTCATGATCAAAGCCTGATTTTCTTTTACTCTGGATTCAGCCTTCACCATTTTTGTTTGTTTCAACTCTACACTCTTACAACAGCAGCCTCTCGGCTAGTGTCTTATGCCTGAATTTAGTTGTTGTTTTTTTTAACAAGCTTATGATCAAACATGTTTCTGAAATGTAGGCCTTTTATATTTAATCTGATTTAAACAGGAACGCTGAATCCCTCTTCTTTCATGTTTCAAATTTATCATTATCTTTAGAATGTTTGCATTTAATGTCCTAGTTACTATACATGTGTCACAATGTGATTGCTCATAGTTTCTAACTAGAGGCAACAAGGTAAAGACATTGAACATTGACAGGATCATGTGAGAGATCATAACATAAGTGCATGTTTATGAGACGCCTCACACCAGTCATTTGTGTGTACAAAGCCTATAATTTATTTAATTAGATTCCACTGAGGGACACAATGAGAACCATCTCTTAAGTATCCTTATATAGAAATATAATCCTGACAGCAGGCATTCATGCTATATAGTTTAAGTGACAGGTTTAATAGAACCCTTATTATGCTTTCATAACAACCACTACACAAATGCCTTAAATATAAAACTGGAATGAAGTACAAAAAGATTATTCTATCACAAACACATTTACTTGCATCCTGTTTTTTTTTTAAATCTGAACAAATCGAATCAAAAACATGGAAACCCGAAACATCTAATAACTATCATCCAGCAACCAACTGCATACGTTGTACTTTGTATACGAAGTATTCATTAATATGTGGCAGAAAATCAATAAAATACTTAAAAAAAAACATGTCCATAAATATTCTGATAGATCAGTAATAATAATTTATTTAAGATTTTATTATAAAATAAACACACATTCTATGTTTTTCTAGACTAGTACTTTTTGTGAACTTGAGTACTCCTATGCTCGGACTGATTTTAGTGTATTATTTGTGACTTCTTTTCTCCAGAACATCATTAACATTTCCTACAGAGTTTGGAGATCATCAGGCACAAACCTGTGCTAGTTTTAAGTCTTTTATCATTCTCTTCTCTTCTTTTAAATGGGTCATTGCTTAAATATGTGAACATTGCAGCTTTAAAATACTTTTTTCTTCAACTAAACAGTTTCCTCTAGTGAAGTGATGCTTATTTTATTGTAAACACATGCTTCTTATGTTTGTTGTTTTTAATAATTCAGTGAAGACACAATATTTAATATCAGAGAAGTATATCTTCTTTTAAAATAGAGATGCAGTAATGTTTTTAACACCGGATATTTCAACATTAAAACTCAACAAGTAGAAATATATTCAAATATGTACATCTCTCTTCTGAAAATGAAAAACAAAATTAATTGGCATCTGATTGCACTCGCCTCTTGTAAAAAAGCCTCTATATTCTACTGTACATGAAAGCATTGCCTTGTTTATGTGGAGGCTTTCAGCTCTTAGTTTTAACAGGGTACACCATAAAGAGCATTCTTGTTATTGTCTTTCCTTCAGGAGCTGATGACTGAGCTAATTCGCTTTAGTTTTCAATGCACTGGGGAACACATTGCCAAGCAATGATAAGCTTTGTAGGAAGAGTAGAGAGATGGAGGGGGGAAGAAAAGCAATGGCATCTATCAGAATTTAAACCTCTTTGCTTGAAACTGTGTTCAAATAATAAAGCAAGCAGCATGTCTTTCCAAGAGACTAGGAATAATTTCTGGTTTCAGTGGGGGGTTCATGACTCTGTGTGTATGTGTAAAATATGTCTTGAGGGGATTGGTATAAAGTTAAACTGGGTGAAGTAGAAATATTTTACTCATCAGCTTTGCAGTCACAGAGTTTGCCTCGGCTAGAACAAAACTGCTGAAGCATTTAGAGAAAATTAACCCCCCATCCTGGCAGCCAGATGTGACTGGATTCTGATGAGTGCACACGAGTGGGCAGAGAAACCAAGAGACTGTGAAATTCCTGTCAGGCCCGTGTACTGCAGAATGGGCTATTGACTGCTTTCTCTATTCCCCTCCATCATTCTTCTTGAACACTGCCATTAATTTCCTCTCCTGCCTTACCAATTCCTTTTCTCTGCCTTCTCTCCCTCTAGCTCTCTTTGTTGCAGAAGAGGATGCACAAAGCTTTGGTGAAATACTTCAAACAACGCAGCCTCTACGACCAGGCTGAACTGGACCGGTGCCAGGCTCTTTCTCAAGAGACCGACCAGAAAATAAAAACAGCCCAGGTATTTGTACAAATAAATGTAAAACATGGGGAAACTTCACAACTGTCCCCATCCGTTTAAATGGTAAATCCTTTATACAACTTTTATCCCAGTCTAGGTATTCTACCGGATGAAAGCGTATTCTTTTCCATACTACAGTAACTCCATGTTATGCTTGGCATTGTTTGAGCCTCACCCGGCTAGTCGGTTGCCTTGTGTCTTCTTTGCCAAGCAAGGGCAGCCAGGCAAACACCCACCAAGGCTTTGTGCCTCACTGCTATGGCGAAGTTAAAGACACCACTCTTACATTACAGTCTATACATTCACTCATCAGATCACAGACTCGTGTGATGGATGATGTGTCTGCTACAGTGCCGATGCAATGACTCCATGTCTGAGGCTAGCTCTGCCTCTCTAGATAACTCTTTACACTCTATACACAACACCCTGTGCCTGCTTACATTGCATCAACATTTGAACCTGTTTAGCAGGGGCATTTGTGACTTTTACAGCTGTTTCAGAGTGAGGTTATCAGTCACATGGAAGATATCCTTGTTACAGACTTTTCTTTATGAGCACAGTAACCCGCTGTCTGTCTTGCAGAAGAGTAGCAGCATGTTCTGCAAGGTTGAGAAGTAAGGATCTTCATTTAGAGGATAATCGGTGTCTAATCTGTGCTGTGATGTGAGATGAGGTCAAAGCGGACAGAGAGACAGTGATGAATCTTTATGAAATATCCTGTCCAGCATTAGCGCAGAGCCAGGTGGCATGCAACCATGCTATGAACCACTTTCTCACTATTTTTTACTTGTTTTTTTCATACACTACATAAGTGTTTGTCAGTCGCAGTCTGTGCTTCTGTATACAACACCTATTTTGTTATTGTTGGTAAATGTTTTGTCTTCCAAAAGCTAATTAATCCTAATCACAGGTAATGTAAAATATGCTCAGATTAGATTAGATCTTTTTTCCACAGGAGAACTGAGTGAAAATACTATACTATTAAGTGGTTTCCTTCGCAGTTCCTCCTCCTCTGACTGCTGACATGTTTTTTTCTGATGGGTCTGCTTCAGACATTACAGGGAGCAGCCATGTCTCACTGGCCCATCCTGAAAAGGCCCCAGCAGATCACAGCTCAAGGCAGGGAGGAGTAGGGCACAGGGGGAGGAGCTATCAGAGAGCCGCAGAGTGTGAAGGACAAAAGAGCTGGTGTATTCAAGCGCACCACACCGTCACCCGTCACAGCTCAGCACAGGGTCCATCAGAGCAAGCAGCACTCACTTTAAACAGGCTCCTCGTGAACAGTCCAGCTCAGGGTCTCTCCTCCAAAAAGTACACATGTCGAAAAACCTTTTTTAAAAAAAGGAAAAAAATTACCTACAAATGTATGCAGTGTCGCGATCCACAAAAAAAATTGTAATAACAGTATGCAGATAATGATAGTGTTGTGGGTATTTCATTAATGAAGCAGTTTACACACATACTACAATGATAAGCAGCACATCTTAAACAGATTCTCACAACTGTTAAAGCTTTAGAGGAGAGAACAGAAGATATCACAACAGATAACTGATACCAGCTGTAAATGGAGTTTTACCAGGCTGGATCCAGATGAGGCCTATAGTAATCCATCATGTCCACTTAACCTCACAAGCAGAACATACGAGAGGTCAGGTTAGCGCTTTCACGGCTATGGCGTGCTTGATTCAGAAGTAAAAAGGCATCTTTCTCAAAAGTAGCTCGAGGGGGAGGAAGACTGGGGAACCCTAGGGTGGGTGAGTGGGTGGATAGGAGTGGGTGGCGGTGGGAGTGGGGGGCGGCGGGCTGTCATCCTGTTACACTCCTGCCAGAACTGGCAGTTCAGCTTTGTGTTCTGCAGTTTACACTAGGGATGGCATAATTGACAATGGCTAACAGCGGAGAGCAGTGCAGAGCCTTGTTGAATGGCCAGTAATGATTGGAGCAGACGCCCACTGCCCCAGTCCCAGGGGAAAGTAATCCAAGATCCTGTTGCTGATATAATTGTTAGTCAGAGAATTTCTGCATGGCTAGGCCGGTTCAGATTCCCAAGCTGGTTGACAGTGCCAGGCAGTTTAATAGAAAAACTGGATGCTGAGGTTTTTAAAACAGAAGAGCACTGAACCTGGACGCGGTTCACCAGGAGCCTCTTGTTCTCCTTCTTCACAAAAATAAGAACAAGATGGTAACTTTACTCTCACACTTTCAGATCCACCACCAGCTGTGTGTAGGATGCACAAGTTTGTATAACTGCATTTTTGCAAAAGCAGCATTTTCTTAATTAGCTGTTATTATTTGTGCCTTTTTCAAACAGGATGGGTTGTCGGAAGATATTCATCTCATCTGTGCATTCCTGCAAACCTTGACGGATGACTCTACTACCACTGATGAAGCTGGGGTGAACAAACAAGCCCGTCCAGATGCCGCTGGATTGAATGAGTAGATGCCTTCAGTTCAAACAGCAGAGTAATTGGACATTCACCTGTACCAGACAACTTACTTACCCTAGCACGCTTCACTATTCCCCCCTCTTTACTTGCAGCAAATCCATAACAATGAAACAGGTGACTTTCATGCTGCTGTCAGGACTGATCTAATTTTAGCTGGGTGAATGATTGCAATTGGCTTTGCCTCATCAGATAATTAATCTATGTCACCATTAATTGGAAAAGAGAATAATTACAGGCAGTGTTGACAGAAATTCTACGCTTCTCCAGATTCCAAGATCTAATTACAACTAGTGAAACCCTGTGACCTTAACTAGCACTTAGTACACCTTGGCCACCTTGACCATGCCCATGTTAAGACCACTGTGTCATGAAAGACCCTGTTTTTCTTACCCCCCCTCCCCTCCGCACTCCTTTCACTCGCCTCACTCTGTGAAAGCTGTCTCCCTCAATCACTTTTCAATATTCAATCTTAATTTTGTGGAAGTTTAGCATTTTCAATGAGCTGGAGATGAATGATTAATGAATAAATTTAAATGCTTCATTTTGTCCATGGATCATTAGTTAAGTCCTTTGTGGGAAGGACCTGAGAAAGGAGTGAAATTATTGAGACATTAGCCTGAAGCAATCCAGGGGTAAATAGTGTGCACAAAAGGATGTTGTGTGTGCACTATCCACTGGCTTTCTAAAGAACCCTGGGGAAACTGTTTTCAATTTGGAATCTTAACTGAATCACATTTAGTACTTGTAGAAAATTGATTTTTGTTTCATCATGTTTCAACAATGTCATACTAATGGTAGACACTAATGCCTGTTCCATATAGACTTTCTCAGTGAACTCAAAAGATTTCTGGATAAAAAATATATTAATATAATTTTAATCAGACTTGTTACATATTTTAATATACATGAAAGAACAGACAAGTCAATTATGTTTCTTTAGTTTTTGTTTTGTTTGCAAATAGTTTTGATTTTTTTGTGTCTTGCAATTCTCATTATTTCAGATGGATGCTTTGAGGCTGCTCCATAGAAATAGATGTTCCTCTCCTTCTTTCGGTGTGGTTGATGAAGATGCTGTTGTTTGTCAATACACCAGATGCATCACCTACACATGGAGACAGAAGGGGGCAGTGTAAACGCAACAAACTAAAAAAGACATTATGGTCCAGTCTAGTACCTTAAACTTGGCCATAGTATATTATCTTAAATACAGACATTTTAATGTTAAGCCAATTTGCGTATTAGAAGTAATTCTGGTCTAAAAAAAAAAAAAAATTCAAAGTTTTATAGTCTTGTCTCCCAAAAACATACATTTTCAAAGTTTTATTAAGGCTATTCTTTGGTAGCTTTCAACTCTATAAACCATATCATAATTTACATTTAAAAACATGCTAATGGAAACAACACATTACTTTATACTGACTACATGCAAAGCCAAGGTGCCTCCCCGATAAATGTATCTCCTGTCTTTGCATCTAATTTGTCCCCTAAGAATATGAAAGTGAGACATGGATAGATGTCAAAACATTTATCAACAGATAGGCATCAATGTGTATACACCTAGATGCTGCTTCACTAAAGAGGATGGACTGTGAAAATACTAATGGGGTCACTTGAAAGCTGAGATGTATTTTCTTCTATGTTAGATATTAGTTTCAGTATGATGAGGATTCAATTCACAGCACAAGTCTTATTGTCGGGTTATATTTTGTGATACATCTAAGCTACTTAAGAAAATTTTTTTGTTGTACTTTGGATAAAGGCAGATTTTTTCAAGAGACATGTTGGTAAAATCTGATTTACAGGCAGCATGATTCTCAATTTCCGCCTGGCGCCACCATGCAGACGATGGGTCCGTTTCGTTTGGATTCACTTCAGCGGTTACTTCTGATCGTTGACGTGAAGCCAAGTGAATCAGAGCAGCGTTCTGTATTCTGAAGCTAAACAAAATTCTGTTTTGAGATCTTTTTAAAAAAAAAAACAGGAAAATGGAGGTGTCCTCTCAAGCTGTCCTGTCTTTGTTCAGAAGAAAGTGGAGAGTTGAGCCATGGAGCTGATGGAGTCAAGGAAAGAATGTGAGTGGAGAGAGGTGCTACTGTGTCTAAAATATCAATGAGGGAGATGCTGCCAAGTTTTGGAGAACACAGGAGGGAACAGGTCCACTGTTAACAAAGAGTTGACCAGACTGCTCTGCCTCAGTGTAACTTTTATTATCTGTAACATTATACAAAAGATGTGATTTAATTTGAACTAAAATCTTTAGTTCTTTAGTAGAGTGTTTGTTTTGTTCATTCACCTCAGTATACACACACAAACACACACACACTGCAGAAGGCTATTAGGGAGTGTGTTCCTTTAAAGTTTAGGTGACCACATCATCTGTCATTCAGTCATACTATACAGCTTAACAATACACTGGAACGCCGAGTGTTTGCCCAGGTGAGTCCTTAATGTGGAACTCTGCCGAAAACATGCCAAACAAACTCATCAGTATAACAATACGTGTTCCTTGTGTTTCCACACTCGTTTGATTTCAAAGATATTTATCTTAACAGGATAATAATTTGTGAAAGTCTCTGACATTTGTGGCTAGCTAGCATGATAATAAATCCATGGCTTGGAACATTTTTTAGTTAATTAGAGTCAATCAATCCAAACTTTGCTCACTTACCGGTGTGAAACCGGAGTATAATGAGCAGAAATCAGCATGGTGATTGGAAAACACAAATTACAGCTGTTAAAGAGAAACTCATCCACTTTTCTTCTGTTGATGCCAGTGCCTGCTGCGAGGATTTAAAATTAGCATGGCATTCCTTTAATGGATGTTTGGGGGAATGTGCTCCCCTATAATTAAAAAACCTGTTAATATCCGTGCAGGCTAAAATAAGAGGGGGCTAGTATGATAACATGACAACTCTTCAAATGGACATATTGGCCAGTTTACTGTTTAACCAAGAAAATGCATTTATTTTTACTTTATCATAGGACCCATTTTTTATTTCATTTTTATTGGGGGAAAACATACTGCTAAATAACCTAATAATGCCCACATATGGTAGATTGTATAACATATGATATATTAGCAAACCTGTTTTCCTGTTTATGCGTATTAGGAGAAAATGAAGTAAGAGTAGATAATGATGTGTGACCACATGAGCGAGGTGGTCAACACTGCCGCTTCAGTAAGATTATGTGGCTTATTAATAAACTGGTATGATATATACAGAAACTTCTTTGCTGTTTAAGGCTGTGTATACTGTATCTCTATAGTCAGGGCTACATTCATATTAGTCTTGACATATTCCGTGCACCTTACATTCATGGAGTAATGATGTGAGTAATAACCTGGTGATGTTAACAGCACCCTACTATAAGACCTTTATCTATGCTTGGATATGACCCAGCTGCTTGTGGTCATAATGTATATGACCTCACTGCTGCTGGATGAAATTTCCCCTAAAGAGCTCTTGGAAAGAGAGAGCTTATGTTGTTGAGCTCATGTCGTCGTGGCTGCTAACAGCAGCTTGCCATTGTATTAATTATTGTCAGGGAATCCAAGGGGTGTAGATAATACAGAATGCACTGGTTGGTCCCATTTGTTTCACTTGTCAGTGGAGTGAATAATTGGGAGTGCTGACCATATTAGACACAGAGAATTTCTAAAACATACGACTCAAACTGTTGCAACACAAAAGTATGGCAGGCAAATTAAAAAGCTTAATGTCTGAGAATTTCGAATCAGTATGGAATAATTTGCTGGCTTCCCTTTGCCAAAGGAATTCACTGAAGTTTAACTTTGACAACAGTAATTCTGATTCACAGTGAAACATGCAGTTTAGGATATTATACCAAACTAGAAGAAAAAAAGATTACATACTCAACATCATAGTTCTGTTCAACATAAAAGTTAAAAGTTACATTGCTTCTCAGGTGAGTGTCAGATATTTTGCACCCCAGCATCCTTCTCTCAAGGCTTGAGAACATTGATACAGTTTTAGTAGAGGGGGTTTGCTAATACAATGGGGCTCATCTTGCAATTCTCCCAAGGAATAACTATCAGTCCTGCTACAGCAGCTTCAGCGTCCCTAGGTGACCGCGCCACTGAGCCCGTGCTCGCTCCATCGCACCCCACTCCACGCCTGCTGCCACCCTGAAGGTAGATGCATCACGCTGGGGAGACTGCGCAACAGCAGCCCCCTCTCCCTCCAGCCCTTAAACCTCCTCCCCGGCACCATGGCCTCCTGCGGCCCCTACACATCTCTAGGTATCCACTACAGCCCTGGTCCCTTCTGCCCAGACTCTCCCTCAGGTGAGTCTCCTCAACATCTCCATGTCTTCCTCCCACCTGTACTGCACAACTGGCATCCTTTTGTCATTTGAGAAATGCCACACACACACACACGCTCCTGTGCTCACTCTAAAGGGGACACCGCCTGTTCTTTTCTGATCACCTCCCGGCTGCTGGCTGACTCTCTGAGCCGTGTCTGTGGTGGCTACACCATGTGTGGGGATCTAGGGGTTTAAAACAGCAGGTCTCCCATACTCCCTGAATGGCAAATATAAGTGTTTCCAATTTTATTACACAGTGGACGTTTCATGAATCATCTCTGACTAACTTTCAACTATGATGACATGCGCTAATTAGGGAATCAGACTTGATATAAAATAAATAAATATTTAGTTAGGCAAACATGTCACTAATTTTGTCATTTTCAAAATGTTATGACATAAACCAAAGCTGTTTGTCTTAAAGTGGCCCCCTCTCCTAAGCTTTATATTAAATCATTTGTTCCTTTAATAAGTAAGCTTCTTTCAAGAGGTCACAAACTGCTTCAGTCAGTGCCCCTAACAGAGAAACTTCAAGTTTCCCCGTACTCAAATTGAAACTCCTAATCAAGGCTACTCAAAATACTGTTTGTTTATAGAGTGTTTCCAGTCATATCACATAATATTACACAAACCTGTTAACTCTTAAAAGATCATATAAAACATAAGAAACATGTTGAAAGAAAGGATCTCTGACATATAGTTAACTGGGATTGAGAGGGGGTCTTTAATTTTAAACATACAGGCTAAAAGCTTTATAATTTGGTATTTATTGTTACCTGCAGTGAGCTTTAATTAATCTGCAGCATGTTATGTTTCAACCTTTTACTATTTTTTTAATCAGACAAAAACCTTTAAATCATAACAATTTCAATAAGACATAAATTACAACTTTAACTTTATAGGTTGCCATACCACAGCACACTTAGTTAACAAAATATTTTACAAACAAGATGATATCACCCTCTCCATGATATTAATATGATATGTTCTCTGATCTGTAAACAGCTGGTTATCTTGCTTTTCCACGATAAGAGAAAGTGCTGAGGATTTACGCTTGGTGAGCACATTTGGGCTGAATCTTTCACACGTCACAAATTGCAGATGGGAAGCAGTGATCTTGAACAGCCGATCACATTTCCGTGACCATCTGACACCTTCCATTTAGGAAAATAATACTTTCTATCTTAGCATACCCCTCTGCAGCAGCCAGCAAAAGGAATTATGCCTGGTAGACTTTTGCTATTCACAAGTTTGGAGCTTCTCATTTTGTTTTGTTCCGTTGCACTGACTAGATTAAATGTTCCCTCTTTAAACAGACATCTAAAGCCACAGAAATGCCTACAGTTTGTCATGTTCAGATTTGTTTTATGCATTTAAACATGGAGATCCATGCTATACGGTTAGCATTAAAAACGTAGTAAAAAGGAGACTCTTATACCATATAACTGATTAAAATAAATCCATTTATCTGTACATTTTTGTCCGCTTTCTTTTTGAAAACTCCGTAACTCATAACTGAAACGTTGAAATCTTGTGTACCTGTTGTTAATTACTCTACTATGCCTGCTAATTTTGAGTTTTTACTAATAGAGGTAGAAATGATATCAGGGTAATATGACAGATAAATATGAGTTGAGTTAACTGGTACAGAGAGTTGTAAATCACTGTGGTGTGATTCTTTGTCTCAAAGGGTTTAATTAGTCTAGAAATTCTTCTCTTATCTGATGACCCCTCCCCCCTCCCTCCCTCCCCTCCACCCTTCCTCCCTCCACCCTTCCTCCCTCCCTCTGCACACTGCAACAACTTACAACCATAAACGCCCTGCAATCTGAAGACCAATGGCCTCAGGAGACTGAGTTGCTACAAAGAGCTGAAAGAGTTGGAAATGGTCATTTTATTGCATTAGAACAGCACGCTCGAGACCTGGGCAATGTAGTGCTAACTGAGCGCTAGTCCAGATAACAGTATGCGACTCTGAAGTGAAATACAGCGGTTTACTGGAATGCTTTGCAGTGTCAAGTGCTTTGAAAGTGAGGCAACACAAGGAGAGTAGTATCCAACAATGCAAACTGTTTTCTTAGTGGATTCAAAAAGCATTTTAAGAACACACCGTTATAGTTTTCTGGCAGTTAATATTTAAAATTCTCATCAGTCATTTTCCAGAGTTCATGTAGAAAGTATTTGCTCAGTTTAACTACAAGTGGGGGATATGCAGGCTGCGTGCTTGTCAAACACTCAAACATCAAACTCTGTTCTGGTTCTATCTATAATAAATGCTACCTATAGGTGGCCTGTTATTGCTTGACGGTAGCATGGTGTTGCTCTTTTTCATAGTACATGAACAAACCCATTTATCCCTATCTGTCATTTCACAACTTGTGAGGTATCTGTCACTTCTCGTCCCATGGGAGTCCTATATGCAAGTCTTTTTTTAAACTCTAATTGAGCTCTTTATTTAATTGACAGTTTATTCTGTCCTAATATGTAGTTTATATCAGCTTTGATTGGATTTGCAATAACTTTGTTTTTCTTTATTCTTAACCTGCAAATGTTCGGTGTCAACCTGTTAATGATTAGGATTACAATCCATGATTACTTATGTACAGGGTCACAGGAAGGATGCTCCCCCTAATTAAGATAACAAGATTAGAAGCCTCAGTTAACAGGTTTTTAAATGTACGTGGAGGATATCCACACCTCTAGGATCAAGCAGGAGCTGGGCATAGCTAAGGGGGTTTAATTTAAATGTCCCTTATTGTATTATGACAGGAAATCATACAAGACAACAAGGAGTCTTATTTTCATTGTGTGATGCACCGATCACCTTGTTTTAATGGGTTAAGGCCAGCCTTATGTGCCTTGGGTCTGTGGAGGTGAAAGTGTGTATGAATTCTGAATATCTAAATAGGACTTAGACAAACAACACACTATGTGCACTGATGGATGTTGTATTAGGTTTCTCCCCTTTGTGTTTTCCGGCCTGCAGCTAGACCCCAGGTTGTGATACAATGCACTTATCAGGTAATAGCACATGAAACACTGCATGTTATGTCAGACTTTATTTTTCTGCTTGTTCCTCTGTAACTTCACATCACCTTTGTGCTTGTGATGTGCTTCATTGTGTATGTAGCAGGATCCTTTTGTCACATAAGATTTTGATAATGTTTTAATTCAACATAATAGACAATGCAGGGACACTAAAGTGTGTATTTTATTATTGATACAGATGCAAAACTTGTGTGTGTTGTGTAAAGCACCTTCTTTTGAAGGACTAGCAGGAGCAGAATGAGATGAGGGGTTATTTTGGCGATGGAGATTAAGGCAGGGGCTTTTTGTCATTTGTGCGAGACAAGCCATTCATCCATCCAGTTCACAGCCAAAAAAAGGCTGGTCCCAGAAATTAGCAGTTTCAGCTCAGCAGCAAAGTCGTCGGGCTGTGAAGGCAGAGAGAAATTGACTAATTAGCAATGCGCACTAAAACTTGACGGTTCTCTCTATAACAGCGAGGGAAAGACTCGGTTTTTCTCCCCCTTTCTCTTTTCTTTCTTCCATAGATGTTTGAAATCGCAGTCATTTACGCTCGACAGTTTTTACAATAGCCTTGAGCCATAATTTTGCGAGTCTCTCCAGCATCCATACCCCTGCATGGTCTCTCTCCACCGGCCATGCACGACCGTTTCTCTCCCCAACCGTGGATTTCCTATTACTCTCGTTACGACTCACTGAGCCCCAGGCCCAAGGATAATGATGTGTTGTTTCTTGGTAGCATAATTTGTCACACGTATATTTCTTCTTCTTCTTCTCTTGCAGAAAGCACAGCTCCCTCTCACACTCACACACTTCTTGTTAATTCAGAAGAACAAATGATCAACGTCAACAAATAACCTGAAATAGTGACTTTCTGAGTTGGAATCAATGGTTATTTTGAGACATCACCGACCATAGACTTTAAAGGAAAAGGACACTTCTTAAAAAAGGAAGAACAAAGGACAAATCAAGTGAGATTATTGGGAACCTGAAGCTTTACTTTTCTTTTTTTGTCAAGAGCTGAAGTCAGGTAAGTTTGGCTCCTTCTCAGGCGAGCTGCTCACATCATTTAGTTGTGACAGGCGCTTTTCGTGAATCTGGCGACAACGTTACAGCACGCTTTGTATCAAGTTTACACTCGTAGAAATAGCTTTTGCACTGCTTAAGAAAACAATAGATATGCAGTTTACATTTAACTTTACCGAAAGCTACATTTCAGTTATTAAGCTGTATGTCGATACTCACGTCCGCTTAACTCAGGTTAGGCTGAAAAAGCGAAACGCATCCGTAGTGCTGCTGGAGACAAACTAATTGCTTTTGTATGACTCCGTAAATCTGTGTGATGTGCAATGTCCTCGTTGTGGGGGAGTGCAGCGCGATAAGGAGAAGGGAGAAGTGTTGTCTGAATGCTGCATGTTCTCCGTCCAACGTAGCGGCTGTTTTCTTTTTCCCCCTCATCCGACAACTTCAGCCGCGTTTAGCGAGGAGAGAAAGCGCTGCAGCATCTCCCAAGTGTCCGCGTTTTTGTTTTCACAGCGCCCCTGAAAAACCCCTCTCAGCCAGCCTCCATTCAAATCATCTCGCTGTCGGGTGAAGAATGAGTAAGAGTGGCACGCTGTGGGAACTACTGCGTTTTTGTTTGTTGCTGTACGACCAGAGCTCAAAGTTGAAAGCGACTGAAGCCGTGTTGGATGTAGATGTACGCCGGCAGGCATGGCATGATGGTTTTTTTCCCCCCCCGCTGGACGGACTGGAGAGCTGTTCAATAACTTACTCGAGAAATCGTTTTTCGTTCTAATAGCAGACCGAAATCAACTATAGGCTGCGTGTGTTGTGCAAATAAATGACCTGAGGTAAATGGCTTGCATGGTTTATTTGTTACCTAGGTGGCGTTCACAGTCAGGAAGTCATGTCCAGATCGGGTGATAGAACATCCACCTTTGACCCAACACACAGTGACACCCTGCTGCACGGGCTCAACCTCTTATGGAGAAAACAGCTGTTCTGTGATGTGACTCTCACTGCCCAGGGACAGCAGTTCCACTGCCACAAAGCTGTGCTGGCATCCTGCTCCCAGTATTTCAGATCTCTCTTCTCTTCCCATAATGTCATCAACAACGAGGGGAGCAAAGGGGACCAGGGCAGCAGTGGAACCCCCTCATCCTCTCCTGATGACAAGCTGGTGACCCCCAGCGCCAGGCCCATCAATAACCTAGTACTCCAGGGTTGCTCCTCCATTGGACTAAGGCTAGTGCTGGAGTACCTGTACACTGCCAACGTGACTCTTTCCCTAGACACAGTGGAAGAGGTGCTGTCAGTCAGCAAGATCCTCAACATCCCTCAGATTACCAAGCTCAGTGTGCAGTTCCTCAATGACCAGATCTCTGTTCAGAACTACAAGCAGATCTGCAAGATTGCCGCACTCCATGGACTGGATGAGACCAAGAAGCTGGCCAACAAGTATCTTGTGGAGGACGTGCTGCTGCTGAACTTTGAGGAGATGTGTGCTATGCTGGATGCTCTGCCACCTCCAGTGGAGTCAGAACTGGCTCTGTTCCAGATGTCAGTCCTGTGGCTAGAGCATGACAGGGAGACTCGCATGCACTATGCCCCGGACCTTATGAAGAGGCTGCGCTTCGCCCTCATACCTGCTCCAGAGCTGGTCGAGAGGGTGCAGTCCGTTGACTTCATGAGGAGTGACCCTGTGTGCCAGAAACTACTCCTGGATGCCATGAACTACCACCTCATGCCCTTCAGGCAGCACTGCAGGCAGACTACGGCCAGCAGGTAAGGATGAGACAAACACACACAGATACAAAAACAAGTTCACACACATGCAAACAGTAATGAGCTACTAGAGTGTGGATAGAGGGCGATTAAATGCCTCCCACTTGTTAAATTTAAACAAATCGCCGACTTAAGTATTGCCCACTCGCTCAAGTACTGGTCCCACCGCCTGTGTAATCTGGACCATGTAGGTGGTCAATCAGAGCTGTGAGGTTAGAGGTCCACTTAATGAGGATTTTTGGGGTTTCCCTTTTATAGAATGCCAGATGTCAAGGGGCTTGATCCACTCTATGCTACACTGTATCCATAATTACAAGGTACCTTATGTTTTAGTGGAGGGAAATGCTATCTTTATTTCCTCACACATCTGTGTAATTGCTCTCTAATCAGTGTAGACAAGATGCAGCAAATTAGATCAAAAGGTTATGCTTTTGATGTGTGGCAACTCTGATGAATAGAATTTGAAATGCTGTAATTCATTTGTTCCCAGAATGACATGGTACTTACATTACAATCCTGGATTAAGTTTAATGATACACAAGCAATTCATGTTATAATGAAAATAAACTATAGCAATGGAAGGATTTTAACACATCTGGGCGTGTGTGTATATATTTGATAAGATGTAGCTTATCAAATAAGATTCAATGTGGCAATGCTGTCAGCATTCAGGTTTATTAAGCAAGTTCTACTCACAAAAATAGGCCAAGCTGCATGTAGGCTACTTCCATGTTTGTCCTGATCAGCACTTTAAGGAGCTGGTGAATAGTCGGGCGTTGTTAGTGTGTTGATTGATTGACGGGGATGTTGTCAGGTTTTGTTTACAGGGTTGACTGTGCAGTCAAGCCTGAAATTTCTTCTGAGCAGTGATGGCATTAATAGATTTATGCAGGGAATTTAACATTTTAATATTAAGAGCAGATCATTTCAAATTGAAAGTCATACAAAAAGATCTTTAAGTGATTGTCTTTTTACTTGTAACTATTCCTACATCATCCCAATTACATATCTATTCCTACATGCTGTCCTAAATGAGCAAAGAATAAGGAATCCTCATAATTAGTTTCACATGCCACAGTTTCTCTCCTCTCTCAATTAATCACCATTATCTATGTCCAGGGGCTCATTTGCATATGAATAACCCCAAAACACTTCACAGTGGGCCAGTAGCAGGGAGAATGTACCGAGACGACGGGGATTTTTTCAAGCATAAAAAAGTGAAAAAGGATAAAAGGTGGAAGTGGCTGAATATAAAGGCCAGCTACTCTTAATATTTTTTCGACTGCATATTGTGATTAATTGGTGGATTTGCTCTGCAATCCATTAGGAGCCAGATAATGGTCATTAATGTACAGTAAAGTGTTCAGCTTTTGGCTTGCATATCAAATACAAACAGCAGGATATATCTCTGGGAATTTCTATTCATGTCACATGAATCACTGCGGCCAATGAAATAGAGACATTGTATAGGCAGGTTTATCTACTCAATTGTGCTTTTGGCCTCCAGCATGGCACAATGCATGACCCTCATCGTTTAACAGCTAATTGAAAAGATGTCTTTGGAGTATCATAACCGTTCAGTAACACATCAAAGGCATAAGTACGCAGTTTAGCTATTTTTTTGTTAATCATGACATACAAAGCCACAAATTGCAGAATCAGTAGTCTAAAGTTAAGAAGTTGTACCCAGACATAAGCTGATATTGTTTCTATTGTTTAATTCACAGGTTATTTAATTAACAAATTTAGTATTCCACAGTGAAAAAAATATGCTGTGCTAGGGATGCTTGTAATTTCTAAGCTATTATGTCAATTAAGAAATTAATGGTATAAGTTTGGGTTGTGCTTATTTTTGCCTTTGCTGTTTTACTTCAAGTTTTAATACCTGTTTTGTTCTCTGTTTCCTAACACTTGTCCATACACCCACACTTTTGACATTACAGAATTCGTTCCAATAAGAGATTGCTGTTACTGGTGGGTGGTTTGCCTCCTGGACCTGATCGTCTTCCAAGCAATTTAGTCCAGTACTATGACGACGAGAAAAAGACATGGAAGATCCTCACAAGTGAGTAGCAAAAGCTCTGCTTCTTTTTTTTCCTGGGGCATCTTATGTTAGTGGCTTTTTATGATGAGACAAAGTTGTTCCTATGGATGACTTTAACACAGGTTAATTTCCACAGAAAATGAGGGGAAGGAGTTCCCTAAATCCTTTAGGTAATAATGTATCACTATCACTTTTAATATAAGTTTTTAATCAGAGCGTGACTTCACAGCACTGTGGAGCTTCATGCCCGGTTTCCCTTGTTTTTGCTGAAATATGCTGGCAGGATGCATGATGAGATTTACTGGAATCTAATGATCTATTGTGGCAGAGATGGAACAATGATGAATACAATGTTTCCTCAATAGTTTTTAAATGTAGCTTGATTATTTCACTCGTTTTATCAGTACATGACATTGAAATACCCCATACAGACAAAAAATACATATTGAATATAAGCATTAAAATAGATTGTGTTGAATAAAGCCCTGTGATTGACTGGCGACCAGTTCAGGGTGTATCCTGACTCTCGCCCAATGACAGCTGGGATTGGCGCCAGCCCCCCCTGACCCCGAACAGGAAAAGCAATATAGATAATGGATGGATGGATGGATGGATGACAAAAAAAAAAGAGATTGATTGGGTTGATGAACACAGCAACTGCAATTAGAATAGATACTGATAGAAAACTGAAATGCTGATAGAAAAATTACAAATCAAATATATTGTGTTTTGAATGACTGAGGATAGAAATATAAACCATAAAGACGCTATTTACTGTAGGGATTTCTACGAGGGCTTCAGTCACAATATTGATTCCATGATGTCATATTGAATGGACATTGTCATAGTTTTTCTTTTCTATCTATTTCTATTGGTTATAAGACAAAATAATTGAAGGACACAGACATCCCAGCACTCTCCTCTATGCACTATGCTCTCTTTTCTCTCTGTCTTCCCTGACCTTTTGAGGCTCACCACTATATTGTTGCCATATTGCAAAGGTCAAACAAGAGCTAATGGAAGACCTTTTTTGTGCCTTGCATCATCATCGCCGGATATATTGAGTTTTTTGTCCCTTTATTTCGGTTGTAGCCATATCTCAGCTGGGTCCCTTCATTCATACATCTTAGCCATAGGTCCCTTTTTTTGTCAGTGCCACTGTGCAGGTTAAATTCTCACTTGATGGCATGAGTTTATCAGTCAACTCTCTGTATTTTTTTATTTCGGATTTAAGGAGTCATACACTCAGCAAAATGTGTGGACCTTGTATCTATCTCTGTTTGAGTAACAATATTTCATGGTAGTCATTTTTTAGCTTATGTTTAGTTGCATGTTACTAAAGGAACCATGCTTACACGACAGCCTGAGACCCTGGAGTCTGTATTGTCAGTTTCTCATTTAACTCGCTCTCATGGGTATAAACTGCGACAAGCAAAAGGTCAACAGGGATTTCCATCGCTCAAAACTAAAAAGTTAACACTCAAATGGTCCGTGTCCAAGTGGAAGGACAAAACTGCAAAATCATCCCCTTAACACATCAGTGACCATCTGATGTAGCCTCCACACAATGGATGTGGAATGAAGATTATTAACATTCAATCATAACTTTTCAATGAGGCGAAACCTGAGAGGGACAGCCTTTGATTAAGACATTCATCAACACAATTTGGGGAGAATCTGATCCCTCTCTGGCTGTGTCAGATATATCTGCTGCTCGGTGATTCCAGTGTAAAGTTTGCCATCTAGTGTACCCACAGCAGCGTGGACGAACACAAGACAAAGGCAGGCACAGGCTCAGCCACAATGCTTCACTCTACTCCTCCTTTTCTTCTGTAAACCATCCTGATATTACACTCTCCCTATCGTAAATGGACATCATCTACGCAGCATGGCATAGAACAAAGGAATTCTGCTCAGCGGGATGCAATTGTAATGGTTGTTAAAGGCACGTCAGAGATAGAGCAGCAGTGGTGCATTAGCTGTGGAGTCATTCAACCAACCCTGACTCTGCCTCTATGCAGAGGTTTCTGACTCCCTCTAGTGAGCCCTAGAGCTCACTGTAGACTGGAGTGATGGTGTCCATCTCGCAGAGGACGTATTCATTCAGACCTCCTACGGCTGTTCACTCCTGGGGTTTTTGGGAGATTTAGATGAGGGGGTTGGGTGAGTCGTCTTACACATTGTAGAAGGAAAAAAATAATTGATATTTTTTAATAATTTTCAGTAGTTTCAGTCATTATAAACTGCCACTTATCCCACTTTTTACCAGTGTAACTGTAACACCTGTAGAGGTAGGCCAAGTGTTCCAAATCCTCCCACAGCACTCCGCCTGTGACATGCTGTAAAGCAATAATCTCCTTTTCACATGTGTATAAGATGATTCTTAGTACGAGTACAAGTCAGTAGTCATCAAATAAAAAGCCGCCCATCCATGTCCTATATACTGCTGACTGAATGATAATGTAAATAGCATGTAAGGGAATTTGGCAGTCATATGGCACTCGTCTTTGAGGTGCACTGGAGGCAGGCAACCTAATCCCCTCGTTTGAGATAAAGCTGTGTTTAGGGTATGTAGTATTAGTTCCTATCTGAAACTCCCCTCCCATGGAGGACCGGCACATGTCAGCCAGCCAGAGTGAGATTGCAGGGAGAGGCCAATTGGAAAGAAATGAGATTCAAGGCTGTCTAATTTTGCAGCAACTGCGATCCATCAGGCGTTGGGGAGGTGACAGTGGAAATGACTGATGGAGACAGACAGGTGGGCTTTAACATTCCACTGATTTGTGCTCAAAAAGCACCGGGCCTGAGATTTATTGAGTGAACACGATCATGTTCATTATGACTGTCACCTAAGACCATTTCTCTACATCTCAATGGGGTCACTTCAGCAAGAGAAGATGGAGGAGTGGAGGGGAGCACAAAAACATACACAAGAGGAAAATCCTCTACAAGCGTCCCCTCTGCAGGTCTGGGCTCGTAGCTGTTTATGCTAACTTGTGCTAAACATCTAGTTATTCATTATTCATTGATGGATCTTTTCTTGATTGGACTACACAACACCCTCCTTTCATGTGTCTCTAAGAAATCCCTCTCTTGCCTCTGGCTGGTCCAGAATGAAGCACAACGGCTTCTTTACTGGTTTCTAAGAGATAACATCACTCCTGTCCTATCCATGATTCCCTTCACTGGCTCACTGTGCGTTTTAGAATTGATTTTAAGTTTTTGCTGATTACATTTAAAGCTTGAATTACATTTGGGAAATGCTGATTCCCTTATGAGCCATCTCGTGACCTTAGATCCTCAGGTGGGGTCCTTCTGGGTGTTGAGACTCAAATCTAAAAGAGATATTAATGATCTATCTTTTATCCATCCCTTATTATCTTTCTTTTTCTTTATTTTTTCCTGTGAATGTCATCTTTCTCTCATAATCTTATCCTAATTTTTATTGATTTTATTATTTTATTTATTTATGTAATTGTATTGCTGTTTTACTTTTACTGCCTTTGACACCTGCCTAATGTTTTTTTTTTTATTTACATTTTTTCTTCTTCTTTGTGTTGGCATCCTGTTCTTGCGTTTTTGTTTGAATTTTATAGACTACTCTCTGTTTGGCCTGACTGTTGATGTTTATTATGTTATTTTCCTTTTTGTCTCTGCATTATCTTTCTCTGTCAAAGCAGGATAGACACAGATAGACAGGTAGATAGATAGATAGATAGATGGTAGTATTGAGACTAACATAGAGAAACGTTTTTCCTCTGCCTTGCATTTTCATTTGCTCCACTTTGAGAGTCACCAACGTGATCAGCAGTAGAACTATATTCTATAAAACTGGCTCACATTGACAACTGTGAAAAAGATGTTTGTCACTGTATCAAGCATGTTGTGTAGTGATGAGCACATGGTACAATTAAATCAATCTTGACATTAACATGTAGTAGGAGAAGCACTGTGTTATTCAATAGGATACTCAGCACGGCAGAATGAAATTAGTCACTACATGATAATCCCTGCTAGTACAAACATTGCTTATTAGAATGTTAAGCTCATATTTTTTGGATTTTTATTAAATAAAAACCTGATTTTAATATTACTAATAATAATTGTCCAGAGGACGTGTATCTGTATAACCTTAACAGTATTGTATTTCTGCAGGTGTAGTTGAGAAGTTTGTGTATCCTTAAAGTTCATTTAAGAACAGCATTTATGTTTATATTTTACAACCAGAATTTTCCAGTATCAGGTTCAGGTTCAGGTTGTGGTATGTACTATAAAGTTCGCTCAGGGCCTGACATCACCAGACCAAATGAGAATGAGTCTGGAACCTCTTAAGTGCCTTCTGAGTTCCCAGGGGTCTAAACAACTTAAACAGACCATAATTCCTCTGGATGCTAATACCAAAATGTGCAGCTAAAATGTGTGATGCTACTTCAAATGGCTTCTTGTTCGACACAATACATGAAAGGACAAAAAAACAACTACAACTACCATTTGTATGCCACATAGAGAGGCAGCAGAAGTGCATTTTAATGATCTATTGGAAGAGGACATCCTGTAATGGTGAAATGATCTAAAGCCATGAAATAGAAACAGTTCATGTTGCACTTAAGTAAAGTATTATTGATCTGCTAATGGTTAGTATAGACAGTAGTACGGTGAAAAAAACTACCATAATTTGTATGCAACATAGAGAGGCAGCAGAAGTGTTTTTTACTGATCTATTGGCAAAACAATCCCAACCCATATACTGTATATTGTTGTTTTTTCTGTTTATTTGTTGCAAGAAAAGACTGAAGATGTAATTGATTGTTAATCCACAGGTGAAAGACAATGGCTTTATGAATTTATGGACAAATTAATACATTTTTGAATTGTGTTTTTTAATTGTGACATTCTGTAATGGTGAAATGGTCTAAAGCCATGAAAAATAAGTTTCATGGCTGAAAAGTTCATGTTGTACTTGTTGCACTTCAGTAAAGTATTATTAATCTGCTAGTATGGTTTTAACAAACACACTAACGCAGGACTGGGCAACTTTGGTCACAGCAAGGGCCATATTTGTTTAATTCTCACTGCCAGGGGGCCAAATTGTAGGATACAAAAATGATTACAGTCAATTATGTCTCAAATTTAACTCAACATATACCAGTGATCGAATATTATTATGGACATATTTCTGGTTTTCATGATTTCATGGCAGATTTTGTCATGTTTTCCAATTAATTGATATGTAAAAAATTACCTGAGGGCCACGTTGAGGGTTGATGGGGGCCGCATGTGGCCCCCGGGCTGCCCGTTGCCCACTCCAACGTGTGGTGATACAAGGTTAAATTTAATGGGAATTACGGTAGCCATGTATTTCTAATGTTTCATTCACATGTTTTAGTGTTAGAGTGACACCTTTAATTTTTGTGTCTCTATCAGTAATGCCTTACAACAGCGCTCATCACTGCGTGGTGGAGGTGGAGAACTTCCTGCTGCTAATGGGCGGAGAGGACCAGTGGAACCCCAACGGTACAGTAGCACCTCCACAGACTGAAAGTCCGTCTTCCCAGTGATTTTAAACGGCACATTTGTCACATTTACATGGCTGAGAGAATGCTCTGAGCCAGAGTTGATGTAGGTTCAAACCCATCAGAGATAATGTAACACTTTCAGATAGTTTTAAACACTCATAACAGAGCCAGATCAGCTTCGAGTGGACAAACAACACTTCAATCAACACTTATCCATAATTGGCCCAGAAAAATAACTGTTATTAACACTGAAACATTTGTAGAAGAGTTAAGAGCGCTTTTGGCAAAATAGTGGCAACACACACAGCAGTAGTAAGAAACAAAGACTGTAAACGAGCAAGAATCTGATGCTGTCCTTTTGTTCCTACAAAACAAACATTATATTCATCATATTTTCTCTGAGCAAACACCAAAACATCTTATGATGGATCATTAATGATTGGTTTAATAGATTATCCTACATGATAAAAGCGCTCATCTTTTTGCCCGTAGGGTGGTGGAAACCAGAAAATAATAACAACGCAAATCATCCCATGTTGGTTGTGAAGTTTTACATTAGAGGGAGACCTGCAGAATCACATCAGTGAAATTCCTTTGCACTCTATGTTACACAACTTTTGGCAGATAGTACAATAAGAACTGAGTACTGCCTTAATCCGCCTAAATTGAATCACACCATAAAGACTCCAAAACCCCAAAATTTAATAATCTGAATCATCCATGTCTTTGTTTTTGATCTGATTTGCAGGAAAACACAGCACTAATTTTGTCAGCCGCTATGATCCCAGATTCAACAGTTGGATACAGCTGCCTCCTATGCAGGAGAGGTAAGTCTGTTTGTGGTTCAGTGCAGAATTGTGTGTTTAGGGTTGTGAAAAGGAAATATGAACATACCACAAAAACACTGTAGGACTTTATTACACCCATAGAACTGCATTTCTTTCTTGACTTTTAGTTGGTAACACATTTAAATAAAAATTTGTTTCATTTGTTTGCATAAAAAACATTGTATAATGCTCTTCCTTCTTTTAGTAAGTCGGTACACGCATTCCAGCATCAAATAAATTAGCATGAAACAAGTGCTCAAGACATCAACTTGACATAATCAGTTAACAAATTCATATAAATCCTTTCCTCTTTTCACACAAACTGTGGAAAATCACCAAATACATCTTGTCTTTGCTGGTTTAATGATGTTGTCTGGTTGACACTTGCTTCCTCAGGAGAGCCAGTTTCTTTGCCTGCCGCCTGGAAAAGCACCTGTATGTGATTGGTGGTAGGAACGAGAGTGGCTACCTCTCCAGCGTGGAGTCCTACAACCTGGAGACTAACGAGTGGAACTACGTGTCGTCTCTGCCACAGCCTCTGGCAGCACATGCAGGAGCAGTGCACAATGGCAAGATCTACATATCAGGTTAGGAGAGAACCTTTCTCACTTCTGTTCTCCACTTCTTTGTCATGAAATATGCAGACGGTTTGTATTTATCTGGGGCTCCTGCTAGAGTTAAATTCTTCCTTAAAAATGACTTTCATAGTCTTTTCAGATTTAGTATCGATTGTAAGAAATACAAATTTAAGCAGCAGAAGCTCAATACCCCCCCTCCCCCCACACACACGCACACACGCACACACACACACACACACACACACACACACACACACACACACACACACACACACACACACACACACACACACACACACACACACACACACACACACACATTCTGAGTGTGCTATGGAGCTAACATTGCCTTTAGCATTGGCTATACATGTACTTAAAGCAAAACCAGGAGCAGATGACTAGAGGTACAATTATTTTGTAAATTAATTATTTTATTTTATTAACATGTAAATCAAAGACTCATCACACCAACACAGCATTAAGTAAAATCCTCCTCTTTGAAAATCTGATTTCACTGAATCATCGGTGATCTTAATGACGTAACTATTATAATGTGCCAGTCATCACAATTTAAAACCAAAGGAAGGCAAACAAAGGCATGGAGCCCTGAATAGAACCTGTGTTTAATAGAAGTCTTTGGGACGTAGACATTCATTTTCATGCACTGCATTTAATTGTTTAAAAAAAAAAAAACATCAGAAATACAAAGAAAGAGCCAACAAATGTCTCTGTAAAATCAGTAAGCTTATTATTAATAAGTGAAATGAGTAATATGTTGGTAATATATATCTCCATGCGTGTGTGTCTGCCTACAGATTATATAAAGTTTGATACAGTATATTGAGGCCTAGTTCTGTGTAAACATGTTGCAGGAGGAGTGCACAATGGCGAGTATGTGTCCTGGCTCTACTGTTATGACCCTGTAATGGATGTGTGGGCGAGGAAACAGGATATGAACACAAAGCGTGCCATTCATGCTCTTGCTGGAATGAATGACCGCCTGTATGCTATTGGTGGAAACCATTTGAAAGGTTAGTACTCGAGCAATTCAGCGAAATGCACAGAAAACTGGTCAAGATTGATCATTCATATACATTTTCAAAACTGTATGTAAAGAAATGCTGCCATTAAGTGTCAATGACCCTTTTTTTTGTACACAAAAGAACCATGGTCACGCTTCATTATGAAAGGTAGAAAACAGAACAAAGACAAGAACAAACAATAGAATTGCCGTTACATGAGGGGAATTTATGTTTAATCTCCAATAATACATGCTGGCATTTGAAAAGAAACCACCAGAATATTTAATTTATTTTAGTTTGAATTCAAGTTTACGTTTATTTACTGAACGTGGTGTGTGTATCATTTGCTAACTCTAGTTGGCTTTTCACGGCCACAGCCTTTGCTTGGTGTTAACTATATAGCTACCTTCAAAGGTATTTTTTCCTTTTTTTCTCCAAGCTTTTAATTAGTGTGTGTGTGTGCATAAGTGTTTGCTAATTGATTTATTTTGGAATGTTTCTTCACTACTCTACTGCTGGTTGGGTGTACATTCACTTTTGAAAAATGCACATTGATTACTGATAAACAAATATGTTATGTCAATAAAACTCTTTGCCCTCAGATTTAAGAAGTGTTGAGGTAACAGGGAAAAGCAAACACTAGTAGATAAAATGAAACAGGCTTCTGAGGTCCTGAGAGGAAAAGGGAAAGAAAAAACAGTCTCTGTATCATCAAGTTGTTGAAGTTTCTACAGCCACATACTTTATACAGTGACTACCATACCACTACTGATTTATCACAATTAAAGACAAACTGGCTGTATAACACAGGACATGCTAAAAACAAAGAGAAGGCCTATTAGCTTCAAAAATATACACTACATTCATAACATTAAAGTTGGAGTGCGAGACTACATGCAATAAAACAATCCCTTTCCAAAGTAGTTCACACAGGTTTTGGGAGAAACCTTTAAAGATATTTTTTCTTCCTCTTTTAAAGGTTTCTCCCATCTTGACGTAATGTTGGTAGAGTGTTATGATCCGAAAGCCGACCAGTGGAACATACTACAGACGCCCATCCTGGAGGGTCGCAGCGGCCCGGGCTGTGCTGTTCTGGATGACAGCATCTTCCTCGTCGGAGGCTACAGCTGGAGCATGGTATGGTCTTTCTTGATACAATGTGAAAGTAAATGATAATGCTGGGACAGTTCTATATTTTTATGAACAACAACAATCTGATAGTTAAACGGTCAATTATCATTTTAATACTGAAGCCAGTGGTCGAAGGGCTCTACTGGGCTCTGAAGTTGTTAAGGAAAAAATGGAAGGTTCGTGTAGGACTTTCTCAGCTGCAGATTTAAACACTATTGACAGTATTTCTGGCACCAGGATACAGGTATGTGTGGGACTGAGACTGACTCAAAATAAATTGCAGTTCATTGGAATAAGGGAATGTGTCATCCGTTGCGACATCTTGGCTCTTCGCTGTGTTTTTGGAGAACGGTGGAGCTCCATTGCACAGAGGAATAAGCTGTACCCAGCTTTACTTTTTAGTGAATCATTTCATTCCTGGTTGGTTGTTTAATGGAATTCTTCAACTGAATACATAAAATATTTAAGAAAATACCCAAACTTACTTCTTAAAGTGGTCCCGACTGTTTTTGATCATTTCCATTGATCTAAAAAAAGGAGATTTTCCATTTCACAGTAAGACATTCAAACATCCCTAAGAGTAAAAAAGAGAATGACTTGATTTTCTGTTTTCCTCAGGGGGCCTATAAGTCTTCAACCATCTGCTACAGCCCAGAGAAAGGAACATGGACAGAGTTGGAGGGAGAGGTGGCAGAGCCTTTAGCAGGCCCAGCCTGTTCCACAGTCGTACTGCCTGCCTGCCTCCCCTTTAACAAATGACAACTAATACTTCCAACAGACGGCGATGAGGGTGAGGAGCAGCGCAGTGAATGGGTGGAGGACCATCAATAAGCAACAGCTGTCAACAATTTTGTGACAAACCCGCCTGTCAGATGACAGGGGTGTGTATAAATTATTTTTTTACAGGATTGACCAGAGCACTTTCGTTATTCCCTACTGAAGGTTTGAAAAAAAGAATAAAAACTATGTAAGTCATGTATTTAATTTCATCTGTGTTCTGAGAAATGGTCAGTTTCATACTTGATTTACTTTAAACTGATAGTAAGTGTTTTTGGCTTCTCTTCTATAGCACGCATAGTGTTGACCTGAATTATAGCTTTCAAATCCATTGTATCTTGTATTCAGTAGAGGCATAATTCCTCCAAAATGCAGTGTTGTTTCATGGACTGATGCTGGGCGAAGAGGGGGGTCAGTCCCAAATCTTCATGGAGTTAAAGTAGGGCTGGGTGAATATTGCATTAACAGTGATGATCAAGGTGTGTAAATATCCTTCATCACTCACAATTTCTCTTTATCCTGCCGCATCACTTGGGCAAATTGTTTTAAAAGTGAATTTCTTAGAACATATTTATGGTGGCAGGTAGGGGTCAAACGCTCAGCAACTGATGAAACGACATACATTTAGAAAAACGCGCAGCATATATAGAAACGCTGCACATTCAAAAGCAAATGCAAACTACCACAACCAATGCAAAGGCTGAAACGCGCTGCAAAAGAAACAAACGCGCTGCAAATAGGCAAAACAACTGCATAAGCATCAAACGCGCTGCAAGTACAGAAAACAAAAAACAAGTAAAAAAATACACAACCAGAAAACAACAGCAAACACAGAAACGCTGCAAGTTCAGCCTTAAACGGAAGTTCTCCAGGCCTGGAGGCCTCTTTTGCAGCGCGTTTGTGTCTTTGCATTTGTTGTGGTAGTTTGCATTTGCTTTTGAATGTGCAGCGTTTCTATGTATGCTGCGTGTTTTCCGAAATGTGATTTTTTTTAGAAAAGGTTTTCTTAACTGCTGTTGTCATTATTGAACTGTCATGTTAGAAACAACCCACCCTGTTTAATAAGGCAGGTATACCATGGCCCAAACACTGTAAAAAAAACACAGTAACACAACAATCTTTATGAGGATGTGTCCATTACACCCAGCCCTAATTTGAATGTTTTATCTGAACATTTTACAGCCAGACTGAAGTGGTGTTTCTGTATAAGTTGTTGAACAGAGAGTTCCTTACAGGTAACCTGCTTACCAAAAATACCAACTGTTTGTGGCCACTATTCCTTGTGCTGCAAGAATATAATGCAAGGCTTACTATTGATACCTGATATTCTTACTAGCACTGATGTTCATATGAATTTAATAATGATGGTACAATCAAACTGTAATTGCTAGCCAATGTATTTGTGGTTAGCTGGCTTTGGTTAATAAATAGAGGGGACACGTTCATGCTAGAATGCCTGTTTGGGGGTCAAATAGCATTCCTTCAAAGAGATTTTAACCATGAATGAATAAATAACAAAAAGCATACAGTGGTCCTTTATGCACTAATGCAAACTTTTAATTCAGCACTTTTAATTCACTAAAAATGTAAAATAATTCACCTGCTGTGTTACAAAATGAGCTACAATACAAATGACTCTAAGTCCAGTCTAGTCTACATTATTAGGTTCAAGGAGTTGACTCTAAATATTGATGCAGTACCTGTTGAATTCTGTAAAGATTTGTTGATTTCATTCTTGTACATAGTCGCTTGCAGTGAAACATTTTTGTGCACTCAATTTTGGATTTATTCTCAAATCCTGTTATGTCCTTTGCATTTTAGAAAATGAAAATAAATTGACTCTTGGTGATTAAAATGTCTTTTTGCAGATGTTTGACATTTTAGACAGAGCGATCATGGAGACAAAGTTGTCCACTCTTTTTCATTTACATATGTAGCCCTTAAATTGACTTAGAGTTGGGCCTATCACATTCTGTAGGACAACGTACATTGTGTCAACCGCCATAAAACTAAAATAATTCATGATTTTTCATCATTTTGTTAAATATTTATACCAGAAATGACCAAAAAAGCTAAATCCTGTTTTAAGTTGTAGTGTTATCCATTGACGTAGAACTGAAAACTTCACACTTAGTCAGAAAGACACTCAGACAAACTAAAGGTAAAAGTCAACAACTCCAAAGTCCATTGAAAATACTTTTCCCTTTCTCTTTCTGTTAGCGTAGTATTTCTCCTGTTGTCTGGTGTCAAGGTAAAGCTAGCTCTCCATACTCATCTAAAGACTCCACTTAAGTTGCCTTGGCTGTTCTGCAGAATAATTAACGTCAATATGAGTTAAAGAGAGATTAATTTAACTTGCACCTCACCTCTGCAGCCGTTAATACCTCTCATAGATGGATAAAGACTTGTCTCAGTACTCTTGAGTCTACAGATTATTAATAAATCTGACCTTGGAACACCTTTAGATTGAAATAGAAGCCACAGCATAACAGCAAGCAGGAGTCTGTAAAATGTGAACCAGCAAGCATACAAAGCGAGCCTGATGTTTGCCCTCAGGGGAATCTCTCATGCCAGACCACATTTGATTTTCCAACCATTTACTACCAACTGTCTCATACCCCAAACAGCATGCTCATCCTCCTACACATACACATTCACCTGGTGGTTTAATGCCCGTTTTTGTCTTTTCATGGCAGCCGTTTCTCTGCTTTGCATCTCCTCGTCATGCATCCACTTGGCCATGTGCCTAGAGGATAAAATGGCAATTATTTCTGCACTGAGATGATTCTGCTAGATTACATAAATCCATATTGAATTCAAACAATATGGGAACAGTGCATTAGAAAAAAATAATCAGTGTTCTCTTTGTTATAAAATGTTCAGAGACATGTCGGACACTAACAGCTGAGATACTGCAGAGATAACTAAACGTTTCCTCAGGTCAGCAGTAACTAGACTGTATCTGTCCACAAAACAGACAAAGTTCAGGGGACTTTGTGTGATGACATCTAAGTAAGACTAAGATACGGACATTTAGACAGAAATACTGAGCGCGAAACGTGCGTGGATTTGAAGTCTTAATTGACTTCTCAGTGTAGGTGGCTACAGATGGTTTCTGCACTGTGCTCAGTCCCTCTGCTTGTATTGAGCTAAGGGAATAACGGGATTGCTTAAGATGAACACGGCCGACCTTTTAATTAAGTACATGGAACATCGTGGCTCTGTATTAATCACAGAGAACACTTTTTTTTCTCTCCTTGGCTCTTCAGCTCTCTGTCTACAGCAGCCTATTGACAGCAGTTTTTATCTATTTAATGGATCCATCTTTTGGCTAAAATATAACAAATTGTCCAACTCTCATTGTCCTAGTAGTTTTACACGGCCCCATGTCCATGTGCACTCTTTGTTGTCTTATGGAGGTGTATGTAGTGTTAGTTTTGTCTGTGTTGTCTCATATTTGTCTTTGTTGTTCTATGTAGCACCATAGTCCTGGAGGAACATTTCTTACATGTATTAAGTATATACACGTTTGATACTTCTTTAATATATCTTTTTTTTTTATTGGCTAGCATAAATGTCCTATTACTGTTTCAACAGTAAGTGCTAATGAGCAACTTATAAAGTTATCTATTCTTAACCTGTTCCAGCATCTTATTTTAGGAATTAATTTGTACGTTTGTTTCCTCCATATACTGTACATGTATGCAGCACCCATCCCCCTCTGTATCTGTGGTGTGGGTGGGGGGATCCCTCCCTCACTCTCCTGGCTCCTGCATCCCTTCTAATCATGCACACCTACTGAACCTGCTCCCCTGCTGTACATGTACTCATCAACCCAGCAGTTGATGAGTACATGTACAAGTCATCTGCCTGCATTGTTGTTCACCTGCCTACTAACCCACCTGCCTACTTGTCCTTGTGCCATTACAGCCATCCACCATTTCTGCCCTATTCTCCCAGCCATCCCCCATCTGCCACTCAGTCAGGGGGCTTTTTTTTCCTGTGATGCTGCGTGCGTTTCCTGTTCTTGTTGACCATGGCTAAATCATCAGTAGAAACACAATGCGAACCTCATGAGCAGCCCCTTATTGGCCTTATTGGCCTCCAGAGCCACCCACCTGTGTACCTGTGTATAGAGACTGGATTGACCTTCAGAGTACCACCTCAGGTATCCTGTTCAGCGCCTGTTTGGCCCTTTATTCTTCAGCTTCCAGACCACTTTGCAGCTTGTCTCATCCTCTTTCTATTCCAGCCTTTGTTTTTTTTTTTTACTATCCTTCCTCTATACTCTTTCCTCTCATAATAAACTTCCTTTGACCTAGAGCTTCATGAGGGTGCTTCTTATAGCATTTGGGTCAACATGCAAAACTGAGATAAAAAAAGATCTTTTGATAATTTATGAAATCATTCAAAGAAATCCACATTTAACTTTTACCCTTCCCACTTTCCTTCAATAGATAACATTGCTGAACAGGTGCTTTTTATATTGACAGAATTCAACAAAATAGCTCAGGTATGTAACTTAAAAATGATTTCAGTATTTGTACTTTATATCTATATTAAGTTTTGTTCCTTTGTCCTTGTTCTCCAGTTAAATCAGAATATTGTTTTCATATTACAAACATTTTAAGATCGCATGACCTCCAACATGATGTACAGCCTATGCAAAAGTATTTAAATCTAACAACACATATATAAGCTATTGCAAAACTAAGAGGAGGCATTCCACATGGCCAGGTTTGTCTTTTTTATACATTTTAAATATTGTTGCAAACACAACTTATACTGTGACTGTGAGTTAGATATGAGGTAGAAATTTAACTATTAAAGTGTTTGTCAACTTCTGCACTTTCTGTGGAAGTTAATTCCTGATAGTTGAAGTAAAGGAAAGATGAGAAGTTAGTCTTTGAGATAATAAAAAAATCCTCATGCTTATCCCAATAAAGAGACTAAAATTCAGAATTAGGAGAAAGTTAAAACTATGAGATAATTCTCATGTGACTTTTTATCTCATATGTTCAAATTTTGAGTTTGTGTCTTATAATTACTCACAAGATCGGCCTTATATCTTATTGTTTTACATATTTAATATCATAAATGGGCCTTTGTATCTTTTAATCATGACCTATATCATGTTTCAAAGTCATACATTGGTCTTTAAGCGCACAATTTGAACTTTAATTATAATTCTGAATTTTTCTCTAATTGTATTTATCTCATTATCATGACTTAGCATACGGATATTTTAATATCAAAGTTTAATCTTTTTTCTTTAATCGGCAGAAATTGGCTACTTAGCCTATAATTTATAATGACTATTACTACTTATAATTCTCTGATGTCGTCACAGTGGCTGATTCACTGAACCTGCCGAGTGTCAGGTATGTGGCTTTAGTCCACCATCTAGTGGTAAATACACTGGACTCCATTAGTTCAAATCACAGCACACCACCGTAACAAATGAACAAACCTGTTGCATTTCAAAAGCCTTTATATTTCTGCACAGGTAAATCAGCAGCAGCAGCCGTTGAGGATTCAATGAACTCTTCCGATGAAGTTTGAAAGACATCAGCCATTCATGGTGACCTACTTAAAAGTGACTCATATCACCGCAGCCTGCCATGGAATATGATTGGGATTATTTCCATGCCTGCTCGCTCTTGTCCCCATGCCTGTTTACGTTCATGTGAGCCACACTCCCCTGGCTGCAAGCCACCCCGCAGTATTTATAGCCAAACAGCGGCAACCAGCACCCAAGGAATCCTCGCGAATTTCTCCTCGAACCTCTAAACTTGGACTGAGTGAGAGGGAGAGAGGGGCTGGTTTAAGGATCCACACCTGAACGAGACTCAGTGACGATGAAGGAGCGCACGGAACCTCAAGGTAAAGCTGTCAAATGTATTCATCCTTCCATCAGCTAATTGAAATCTTTGTCTCTTTCCTGACGCGCTCGCTGCAATAATCCACAATCTGTGGTGAACATTTTCAGCATTTTATTAATCTAGTTGTACTTGTGACTGCTGCCCCTTGGCTTTTCCCCACCCCATGTTTTATCTGTTTGTGCGATAAATACTTTAACTCTGCAAAAGGGAGGAAACAGCATCCTAATGAGAGTTACCTGCTGAAAGGCTAGTTTATATATTTATATTTCCTGAACGATGGCAGACCTACTGCTAATGCTTGTTGTTCCCGCAGGATTTACAATGGCTAAATTAATTAAATGAGCTTATATTCTCATTTAAAATGGGGGAGCATCATAAGTGTCTCAACTTTAACGGATTATGCAGATAGCCTACAGTATAGACACCCCTTGGTAAGTGTGGTCTGTAGTTTAAATGCTGTGAGCTTAATGCTGCGCTTCTCTGCTATGCAACCTTATCAATGCTGCCTTTAATGATTTACTTGCTAACCTTATGTCATGCATTCACCCTGCATATCACCCCCCCCACTCTTTTTCTTGCATCTCCTTGATACATGTGCCTTGACATTTAATTTCCCACACAGTGTGCAAAAGTGGCAGACAGAGAAAAAACACAAGATATATCACATATCTTTTAGAACTTGCAATGGCTGTGGTTAAAATCAGAGGCATCCCAGCCATCAGCAGTGTAAATGTGTGCGCTGACCTTGTAGCCTCTCCAGGCTTTCAGACAAACGCTGTGCTGGGTTTGAGGCCAGAGCTCAACTCAAAGCGTGTCCAGTTCATGTCTGAGGAGCCCTGCTGCTGATGAGTGAGTCACTTTGCCTTTTGCTTCAGCTCTCCCACACTCAGTCATCGTCCTTTTAGCTCCAGCTTAGTGGAATCAGCCTTGTTTCGTCTGTCTCTCCGACTGGCTCACTTCAAACTTGCTGTTTTTCAGCCTTGACACCTCATCTCATCACATATTTGTCTGTTTCAGCGTACACACGTACACGCTTAGCTGGGCAAGCAATGACAACAGTGCAATGGTTTAACATAGTAGTTTTCTGGAAACGACTCATGAGGCAAGACAAAAGCAAGAACGTCCAGGCTGTGGTCAGTGCTTTTTAGAAACAGAAAAATCTCACCTCTCTGAATGTGTCATCACTGCTTTTTTTTACGAGAACCACTTTCTGTGCAGTCTTATCCTGCTCACCAGTACAATGCTGGTTCAGAGCTTTTGTTCTCCCAGCCTTATGCACAGCTAGCAATTAAGATCCAACTGAATTTCAGGTGATCATGTAGAAAAAGTACTGATAAATGGTGGCATTTATTTAGATTGTCTGCTGAACTGCTCAGAAGTAAAATACAGTTATTGTTTAAATACATCAATTCACGCTAGTATATATTACTGATCCATAATTAACAGACTCTCTCTGGCATAGAAAATGCTGTGTCTACACTCATGTAAATGTAATTTGTTATTCAGGTGTCCAAAGTATTTTGACATGTCAATGGAGTTTGTTAAAAAGCAAATGGATCACCAAAGTTGTAGGAATATACTATCTTGGATGCCATGAAAGACTGAACTAAACGTTATTCTTATCAGTCCAGAAGATGTTAAGATATTTCATAGATGTGATATATTTTTAACTGAGGATTCATCCCTACAGGGACCATGAATACACTTACCATGTTCTTGAAAATATATGAACTATTTGTTGAGACATTTCATTGTGGTTCAAAGTGGTAAACTACCTCCATTGTGCTCCCTCGAGCCATGATGCCTTTGTTGCTAAAAATAGACAAACAGATCGACAGGCAAGATGTGAAAGATGTACAATTTCTCCAAGCAGTGTTTCATGAATGCATGTTACACGTACCGTCTTTCCTAATTTTTCTGAGTCTCTTCTGTTTTTCACAGCATTATGGTGAAACCTCCAACTCCACCCCTCTGTAAAGATGCACACCAGTTCAAACCAGTCCCTAACCCGCTCCCTCACACCAAACCTCCACTTTCCATCCAGCTGTGGTCCAAGTGGACAGGCGCATGTCCAGTCCTCCCTGTCCCTCCCCGAGCCTGAGGCCTGGAGGAAGCCCAGCCCCGCTGCCCGTCATGGCCTGGCACAAGGAGCCCGCTCCTGCTCACTGCAGGTCCCTAACGCCACCTCGGAGTACCTGGGGCTGCCCCCTCGAGCAGCCAGCTTTGACGTGCCTTGTTGTCAGGATGAGGTCTCGTCAGAACAGGGTTCAGAGTCTCTGAGCCCGCATGGTGGGCTGCGGCGGAGAGGGGGATTGGTGGAGCAGAAGGACATCATCATGGCTCACCAGGCTCACAAAATCCAGAGCACACCGCAAGCCCGCAGGAAGGAGTGGGAGTAAGTATGAAAGAAAGTCTAAGCCCTCTTTAAATATAGGTGTAAAGATGATAAATCTCCATGGAGGAGGATAAAGTGTCACTGATATGGGCACACATCGTTTTTATGCACTATAACTTCTAACCACTATAACCTGTTGATCCTCTTTGGTGGGATGTCAATGCAAAGAAACAGTGAACATCCATTCGTGTTTTATTTTTAAAGTTAATCAAGTCGCACGGCTTTAGAGTGATCTAAATGATTTTTGGCTGACTTCAGTGAAATCTGAGAAAAGGATGTGGAGATATTTATTTATTTGAGGTAGTGATGGGGATATGGCCCATAACTTCACTGTTTTATTCCATCTTTCGATTCGTATCCACCTTGTTTAAGCCACAGAACGCCGTGATTTTTTTAAATTAAAGCAAAAAGGGTTAAATAAATTGTACTTACATGAAGTAGAGAAAAGATTCAGTTCAAATACTTTCCTCAGAAGCTAGTGGAGAAAAACGCAGAGCCCAAGGGAGAGTGAATATTAGATTTGCATTCTTTATGTGGCCAGAAAATGACTTCAAAATGATTGCTTAAGTTGTTCGGCTTCTGCTGAAAGTGTAAATAGCCTTCCATTCTCAAAAGGTGTTAAAATTAAAGTTAAAGAATGTCAGGCTTGAAGTCTTTGAGCCCCCTATTGGTCAAACCATGTAAAGCATCTTCAAGGGGAAATGCAAGGTAACCTAAGGAGTTTGATGGAAAAAAATAGAGGTAGTTAAGTTTCTTTCACTTCTAACCCAAAACATTGTTTGTGTCCTTGGGGTTGCTAAAATTGTTCAATGTATTTCCCTTCCTCACAAAGCATCTGCAGTGACAAATGTCAAAAGTGAATGTGAAACACGCCCTGTTTACATCCATGTTTCAGACTGCTACATTTCACATTTCTACTTTTCAAGCTCTCATACTTCACACTTTTCCACTGGCATCTATTGTCATTAACAGAATAATGTGTAACTATTGGAGGAACAGTGTGCATGTGCATCCTTGTTCATGGGACCCACTCCAAACCCCTCTTAAAAACATTGTTCTGCTCATGGTCAAAGGACTCTACAATACTGAAAACATGGAAGAGTTTAAAATCATTAACCATTGTTGTAAAAAGTACAACACTTGTCATTGTTGTGTTGTTGCTTAGCTGCAAAGCTCTTATTACAAAAGGTGCCCCATAGTGGCAACACATATGCTGAATTCTTTGTTTTCAGCATTATTATTGTTCCACCAATGAATAAAAAAATTGGTTCCCATCTGCTTTCATCAGCTGACGTGATGTTTTTTTGTTCTTTTAAGGTCTGTGTAACAGTATCGTCCGCAGTATAATGTAATCAGATCCTACATAGCGTTATTAACGGTGTAGCTGAGGGTGCTTGCTGGTGAACTTTTAAACTCATGGAGCCACATTGCTCTGATTATCAGCCTCCCACCACTCAAGCATGGAGTGGTACTCGATCAGCCTAACCCCAACCCACTAACAAACTCCATCTCTCCTCCTTCTTCATCCTCTGATTTCTCGTTACTTACCTCCACCACCCACTCCACATCCACTTTGTACTGTCTTTCTCTTTCCTGCTCCATCATTGATTACAGCTTTTCTAACATTTATTGGTACAATAAGAACACAGGAAGTGCGTCTGTTTTTCTTCATATTTCATATTTAGAGTGTTGACTGCATTGGTACCTCTAACATAAACATATAAAATGTTAAATGAGGAAATGTAAAACAAAAGCTGATACAGCCCTTCTCTAAATGCATTGTGGTTATTTGTCCATTAGGGGATGCTAGGGAATCAAAGTAGAAGAGCAGCAGGGAGGCAGTGCAGGATCTAATAGGAGCTAAATTGTACAGCTTTACCGACATTGTTGGCTTTTCCAGCCCAGATACATAACAAAGACACTAATGATACTTTCTAAAATCATAGTATTACATTTAAGACCACTTCCAAACTAATGAGTGATATCAAAATTAAGAGTAATATGACTTTTTAGAGATAGACACTTAATTCTCAGAACTTTTGGGGCTCCACTGATAGATTTGCATCATGTTTACATTATAATTTCTCAATCTGAATTTATGTTAAACTGCTCTAAAACAACCACCACACTGTAAATATGATTTAAGGTAGACTCACACCAATCTGTTGTGATATACACTAAGCAGCATTTATTGGCTGATTGGCTGAATCAAACTGACATAATTCAGTACTAGAAGTGTCTGTTGCTAGGAAACAGAGTGAAAAATAAAATGCTAGCTCTTGTCAGTGTTGGATGAAAACCTGTCTGCAATTATATAAATGCTCTTCAGAGTTCTGCCACAAAGTAAGTCCATTAGCGTTGAAACGCTCAGTGCTTGTCACCTGCAGTATCGCTTCAGCTGTCTTCGCCCATATTTCTCAAGACTATGGACATAAAACTGTAAATGTTCTTCTCTTGTGGGAAGACATTAAAGTAGACTACCCTTCAATCTGCAAAGTCTAATCATTTCTTCTTTTCCATGATTTTTTTGTTTTGTTTGTTTTGTTAGGCCCGAGCAAATAGATACAAGCTTTTCTGCAGTTTAGACGGCTATTTTTAGGAGCCTTTGAGTAGGCTGTGCTCAAGAGCCGAACAAAAAGCAGACTCCATGTGGTCAATCTATACAGTGTAGTTGATCATCAGGTGTAGAGACGGGGCTGTGCTGTAGTGTGTCAGCCTCCGGAAGACGTCCAATGACCTTGATCGAAAGCGTGCGTCTCTATTTGTGCTTGTGTTGCTGTGTGCTGGGAGAACCAGGTTTCTGTAGGAAGAGGTTGCTGTATTGTGCAACATGGCTTTTGTTGGCAGAAATGAAAAGAACGGAGCAGGAATTCAAGAGAGCTATGTCGCTATGGAAACAACAGCAAAGAGAGCACTGCAGACAGAGATAGAAAGAGGGAGATATTCGCTGTTTGCAGAGATAGACAAATATTGTAGTTGGTTGACATACAGTATACAAAGTTTTATTATTTTCTAATCAACTTACATACTTAAAGATATTTTAGCAGATACTTTATGTGCATTTACAGTCATCAAACTGTATGTGCTGGCGCTCATTCTGCCTTTTTTATGCTCTGCACTCGATAGTTCAGTGTCACCTTTTTGTTGCTCACCTGCTTTGCATGACGCCCGCCTGCTTCATGCAGATGAGGGAGAGGAGGGAACAGAGACACGTCTGAGTTTTTGGAGCTCAATTAGGGACTTATTCATAGATCCTGTTAAATCAATGTTCTGTCCCCTCTTCTCCCCCCCTAGATCTTGCCTTGTTTGCCAAGCATACATTTGTCAGTCTCTCTTGGCTTGCTCTTCACCCCCCTACCACCCGACCTCCTGTCTGCACACTTTGATACCGGCATTGTTATATTTCATGTCAGGATTTCAAGTGGAAAGAGTCTGCTTTTGGTTTTAATTGCCATAATTGAGGCAGCATCAAATAAGCCCCCCGATTGAATAATCTGATGTGTGTGGGAGCTGAAGTGGTATCTTGAAGAAACCATGGGGAAGGGAGTAGAGCAGCAGATGGAGCGAGAGAGCCCAGTTGCCTAATGAGGTCTCACTTATGGCACTGAGTGCGAAAAAGACCCTGCTTCTCTTCTCCTCTCCCTCAAAAAGGGAGCAGCCCTAAGATCTATTTCATGCTCTATTTTTACTCCAATATTAGCACAGTGGCCTACTTTTAAATGTTTTAATAGTCTGTCTCCATTAATGAAAATATGACAATGCTGTCTGATTGTCTGGTATTGGAAGCATTTCAATGAGGGGGGGAAATGAGTCAAACTCCTGTTCTATAAATCAACTTTAATGTTCAATTATCCTCATCTGCCCACTTGTTGCCTTTTTTTCTGTGCATTGTCCTCCTAGTATTGGTGTTAAATGTGTTTTCACACCTATTCCTCTTGCTGCTGCACCCACTAACATCTTTACATAATTGTTTTGGAGCCACATACCCACACATCCTGCTGTATATAGGCTCCCGTTTTTGTTAGGCAAATATTTTTTTGTTCGCAAACTCTAATTGCTATGGTAACAAAATACATGTACCTCCTCTCCGCCGGCTTTCATTCAGATGGATTTGGAGATCGCCATCATGAAATGTAACTGTAGGAGGAGGGGACTCATGCGCTCCTGGCAGCGTGATAGTTTCCCAGCAGGTGAAAGGATGGAGAGATCCCTCTGATCTAGCGATTCGAGATGATCTATAGCAACGTTTAAGACGGATTTAGACAATAACCCCGAGAGTAGATTTTTAAAATCTGGTTTAAACGCGTTACATGGGCTTCTTTTTCGCACGAGATTTTCCCTTTTTTTTTGTCAAGTTTTTTTCGGCTCGAAGAAGATGCGTAAAGTTTGCCAAGACTTATCTCGGATGTCTCCAGCTGGTTTTCGCAGAGTGATCTTCGACTTTTCAGATCAAATCGTGCTTGGATGTTGATTGAAAACTGCAAGATTTAAACTTGGTGGATCCTTTCCTCCCCTCTTCTGCTTGACTTTAGAGACGCGGGCACATTAAAAGTTGTTTAGAGCTGTTTGCAACGCACTGTAAAACAGATGGGATAACGGAGATGTTGTGGTTTTGCAGTCGTCGTTAAATTAATGGATGTTTTTGCCCTAACATAAGAGCCATTCGAATGATAAAATCCAGTTTTCTTTCGGATATGAAGTGAAATAATCTGCAGCCTTCGAGGAGATTTTTGGCGCTCAAAAAGCTGTCATAGGATTGAAGGTGTCTTCTCTTTTACTTACAGCTCCGTTTCACATTTTTCTTTAGTAGAATTCGTTCTGTATTGAAAAGTCTAAGCCTGGGTCTCCTTATCTTTTTTGTAGAATGGCTCGGTTTGGAGACGAGTCCGCTCCCACCACGGTGGACTCCGGGGATGGGGATGTGGAGCACGGCGGGGACTCGCAGGACGCGGTTGCGGCGGGACTGACTGCCTCTATGAAACAAGCGAAGGCGCAGCGGGCCCGGACCATGGCTCTGTACAACCCCGTCCCCCACCGGCAGAACTGCCTCACCATCAACAGGTCGCTGTTCATATTCGCAGAGGACAACATCATTAGGAAATACGCACGGAGAATCATTGAGTGGCCATATCCTTCCATACGCAACACGAGAGTTAAGTTTAAAGTGGTTTTCTGCTGTTTGCTTGACAGAAAATGCATGGTAGGTCGATGTAAGTTCAGCACCATGGAGAGCGATAAGCAGCACGAGAACAGCTGCAGCATAAGAATACAATTCCCATCCACCCCTGAATGACTGAAAAGTGCATTTTAAAGTGCTGTCTGTAAACTTCAGTCTCAATGGGGTCGGTGTGTTTTGCAAGATTTTAAAGGGAGGTGTCTGGCATCATTTATGTCTAGTGTTTGACTGCAGAACAAACTCCATTCACACTAACTGTGTGTTGAGTCATATTGAAAACGAAGCTCTTAAATTCCTACAGCTGCACCTAACCTTCTCATAACTCTGCTAACTGTAACCTGCCCTGATTAGAGTCATCTGTGGGCTCCATGTGCTGGCAGCAAACACAAAGTTAGCATGTGGTGATCATTAGAAGCGGCTCTGCTCACTGTGGGGGTGGCATGTAGGCACATCTCTTGCTTGCCTTAGTGCTCATTGGAATATGAACCTGGCCATGAGTAGGTGTCGGTTCAAATCAAGCAGGCAGCGTTTCACTGCTTCCTGCTGCTGCATTGGCCAACACTTTGTTCTTCCCAAACTTCTGCAGATCTAACAAAGACTAGGAGGGACGTTATCTTTTCTGCAGCGAACTCATGATGTGAACAAAGAGTGCCGGCAATATATATGTTGATTATATACAGGACAAACATAACAATCCAATACTCTAATCTAGTTTTATTCACCATAATCATGTTAGGAGGGATTTTCCTGAAAAATGAGTACATTTCAATATCATAACAATTGAAAAAACATTACTCAGTTGCCATATCTGCCTACTGCTCCTCCTGTCTTACACCCCCTTCAGTGCAGCATGCCAGTCTCCCTCTGTTATCTAACCACAGGCTCTGTGTGCTGTGTGGGAGTGGGTCTAGTGGTCAAGACTAGCTGGCCACCGGCAGCTCTGTAATGTGACTGTCGGTATCACAGAGGCAGAGGTATGTGGGAGAGAGCTGGCCAGTAGTACTGTTGGTGTATCGTGGGCTGTAAAAGCAGCACATGTCAGAATATTGACTGGATGAGACCCAGATATTTGCGAATAGTGTCCAAGTGAAAATAGATTCATATGGATTCACAGCAGTGTTTTTTTTTTCTTTGATGGTATGTTGCTGCATGAAAACATTGGGAGTGTTACAGTGGGACATCTATCAAAAGTTTACTGGGACTTTTATTTCACACTGTAGGCCAAAGTCTCTGCACAATAGAGCAATGTTAAAGAAGCTATGGTTTATGAAAGTGTGCTATAGTAATATGTTAAATCATTGACTTGATTGACAGAAAGTGCAACCTCTTTGACTATCCAATAGCAGCTTTGAGTAATTATTCAGGGTGAAAGGGCCACATTTTCTGAGGATCTGCTGCATCTCTTTGTTTAAAAGTGTTAGCAAGAGGAACACAATACATCTGAAGATGCATTTATGGACTCTGTAAACAAGGATGGATGTTTTCAGCCGATTTGAGGATTAGATTTATCTTGTAAGCAAGTGACAAATTAAGGGACTTTAAAAGAATCCTAGCCTTAGTGTTACTTCACATCAGTATTTGTAAAGGTGAGCTGTACAGAGTTTGATTACCAGAGAGCCAGTGTTTTGGTTTTTTTCCATACAAAATGGAGACCACCTGTAGCCTTCTGTAGTTATGTCATCCATCACAGTCCATTAACAACTGTCAGAGTTGCAGTAAGAACATCACTTTGAAGACATTAATGTAGGCTTGGTGTTTGCTGAGGATTGCACATTTCTGGAAACTTCAAATACTTAAGTCGTGCTGCAGCTTACTTCAAACGTAGACGTAATTAGAAAAGATCACTCAGCGAAAGTGAATGAATCTGCAAGTGGTTATCTCTGAATTGTTCAAGATTCCAGCTTCTTG
Source organism: Labrus bergylta (assembly GCF_963930695.1). Classification (NCBI taxonomy): domain Eukaryota; kingdom Metazoa; phylum Chordata; class Actinopteri; order Labriformes; family Labridae; genus Labrus; species Labrus bergylta. The sequence goes on along the minus strand of NC_089198.1, from coordinate 23,474,086 downwards.
TTTGTGGTGATTTTTTTGTCTTCATTATAAAGTGAATCTTTACTGGTTTGGGCTGTTGGTCCGACTAAACATGCATCTTGAAGATGCCAGGCTTGACCTTAGGACATTTAGTGAGCTATTTCCAACACATTTGTGCCACAACATTAATGTATTAAATGCTAGATGATATAGAAGCCGATGAAGCGATTTAAGCTGACAATTAATGTCAGTTGCAGTTTAGTTTAAAAGTTAATATGCAAAACATTGACATTCAGAATAGCACATATTTGAGAGGCTACTTGTAAATAAAAAGCCACTCATTGATATCACCTTGTAAACACCATTTTACAAAGCTCTTCCTTATAGACCTTCAGTTTACTTTGGATTCCAGCATTATCATTCATCTTCAGAGTGGCTCTTCAACAAAACACTGGCAGGATTAGCAGTACAGTTATTGACTGTTAGCACAGCATCGTAGCATTGCTAGTCTTTTTTCTTCAATCAGTCCATTTGAAAACACAGAACACAGTTTTCTGTCCTGTTATTAAAGCTAGTTGGTTAACTCTGGGGTTATCCTCTTTCTTATTCTTATTAACCCCCCCCCACCTCTTAGAATCAAATGTATCATTATAAATAAGTTCTGTCTATGGTTCTGAGGTGTCTGCATCCATCGCCATGACAATGATATTATCTGGCTACAAGGACATGGGCTCTGAAGTTTCCGTTTCAAATCCAACTTCGCTAAAGAAGAATGAAAAGCGAATGCTGTCATTACATGTTTCCCATTTTATATAGAAAGCCACATGAGATCCATGCTTCCAGACATACTTTTTGTAGAATACAGAATTGAAGTGCACATGTGCAGAAAGTTCTCATCGACTGCATACACAATGAATGGGCTGTAAAAACCCTGCTTATTCATCCGATTATTTCGATTTGATCTCTCAAAACTGCCCTCCTACAGTGCAGAGAGACTTTAACAGGCGCTGTGCAGTTTAGTGACGAGGCTATATCTCCCCTTAACCCTGGTGTAAAGTTGCCTAGATAAAACCACTCTGTTACCCAATCCCATGTTTTAAGAGCTGATTCAAATGTAAAAAAATAAAAAGAAACAAGTTAATAGGTACTTAGAAAAAATTAAAAGTATCTAAAAATATGCAGAGGTTTCAAAATGATGAACTGATGTAATGGTATAAAACATGCACTCTGGCTTCCATTGTAACAGGTAACTGGTAGTGACAGAGTGGGCGAGATTTATTAAGTATTTCCCACTTTAGCTATTTTCAACTGCTTTCACTGGCAACAATGTGGACTTGTCAATGTGAGTCAGTGTGGCTCCCTAAGGCCCCCATCACCGCTCTCCTCTGTGAGTCAGTGACCCCATTTCTGTCATGGCAGGAAAATTAATAACAAGAAGCAGCTGCCTCATGGGAACTGGGACCACTGAAAGCCACAAGCACATACAAGTGTTCAAGCACATAGTCAGACTTGATGCATCTTTGTCCAGACATACACATGTTCTGTACCAATGCAGAGAGTGAAGACAGATTAGGAGAAATGATTTTATGTCAAGCCTGATTTTTCCCAGCATAAACAATCAGACACAGAAGTTGTTGGCAGATTTACATTTTCCTGATTAATCTTAAAAGTTCTTATGAATCAATTCATAAATGAAATTAGTGAAAATCTGTCCCACAACCAAAGCAAACATGATCCAATCGCCTGCTTTATGCGACCTACAGACCAAAACCCAACGATGTGCAGTTTTTGATAACATGAAACAAGGACAAGCAGCAGATCACAAGTAGTGAGAAGTTGAGACTTGATTATATATATATTTTAATCTTTTTATTTTGATTCAACAAACTCAGATAAAGTGGGAAATTGTCCATTTTCAGTTCTCTCTATTTTGACAAGCTTTAGCATTGTTGAAATAGTGCATTACTGAGAGCTACGTGGACACCTTACTGTCTCTCTGTTGGACCAACAATTCAAAACGGATTTACATCAATTTAAAGCACAAAGACGCAGGATACAAAAGGCTTTCAAGAAAATGAGCCGAACAACTAAATGATAAGCAGCGCATTGGAAAAATGTTCTATTGTTTTAGGTTAAATACACTTTCACAGCCTACTACCTGTTGTCTATAGTTGAACTTTAGTTGAATTTTTAATGCTCTTGTTAGAGCTGCTTGATTAAGAATCATGATAACAATTATTTTGATTGATATTTAGATCAAGATTATTAAACATGATTACTCGTGGACTTTAAAACATATTATTCTTTATTATTTTTATAGCAGGTTTGGGAAGTGGACATTTTTGTCCATGAGTGGCTCAAGAGGGTTATACATTTAAAATCTGACACTGCACAAAAAACAATTGTGCATTTACATCAATGTTGTAACTTATCTTTGAATTATCCAAGACTGTATTTGAAAAAAAAATCCGCTAGCCCTCCATCACATTGGAGGATATTGACAAACATTTGCTATTCAGATTTGTTATTTCTGTCTTTTAATGTCCAATGATGTATATATATTTTTTGGTATGTTTGACTGCTCGTTGTTTGTGTGAAACTCTGTTAATTGTGCTGCTGCCTGTCTTGGCCAGGACACTCTTGAAAAAGAGATTTTCAATGAGTTTTCTTTCCTGGTTAAATAAAAGAAAAAGAAAAACCCATTATATAGAAAAAAGAAAAAAAACAGTAACATCATGTAATTAAACTGGCATTTAAAGGGATTAAAATCCTGATAATAATTGAATATTTGGTAGTTTTGATAAGATCTGAAGTTGATTACAAGGATCAAATCCAAAAAGTGGGGGAACAGTATAGACTTATAATATCTTTATAAATGTTTTTGGAAGTGGACATTTTTGTCCACGCATGGCTCAAGAGGGTCGTAAAAGCAAAAGATACCAGAGGGTTAATCACCCCAAAAACTTGAATATACTGAACAAAAATAAGCAATAACACTTTGAAACATGGAACCAGGGACAAAACCAATCACCCTTCCTCAGGCCTTCAGTGATGTTGTGCCCCTTTTGTTCTTAAGGGAAAAGGCAGTTTGGAGACATTTATATGGCCCCATGGTGCGCCTTGACCACAGATCTGTTGTGATGGCAAAATACTCTGTTGTAACGACATCCCCATGACATTCATCATATACTGCAGGCAGTGCCACTAATATTGCACAAGTAACGCTTGTCCAAAGTGTTGACCATTTTCTTTCTAACACTGTTTTTGGGTGCGTGTCCTTTGATAGCATGAATGTGTTGGACTCTATTATTACTTTTTGTCTCTGGGGGCTGGTTGGATAGGCGGTTGCGTTGGAAAGTTTGTCCTGAAAAGCCAAGTATGTTGTGGTGGCAGGAGTCAAGGAGCTTTTACCTTTGAGCATTTTTTGATCCTTTATTGTTTGGTCATATAACACTTTGAGTAAACTTCAAATATTTAGATACATACCGTATATGTTGTGATGCCTTAAAGGGCAGCCACGACCAAGTTACAAATTCTGCAAGTTATTTTGTATTAGTCCATCTCCGATAAAACAAGCCCAACATGGCATGTTTCATAGTAATGGTTTAATCCAGATGATCTTGTTTTCATGATCGTGGGAAGCCAAAACCGTTATTACTATTGAAGCTCGATTACTAGCTCCTGCAAGTTTTTGAGACTTTACTTTAAAAACGAATCAACTCAAGATAAAACAGTTGAAGATTAAACCATGGCTGCTTTTTTTTAAGTAACAAAGAGTCCTAAGATGTGAGTTTGTGGTGAACTGTAGAGTGTTGTGTTAAATCAGCGGAAAGGATTTATAAGAACTGTTTGCTGTACTTTGTGCGGTTAATCCAGCCAGGCCAAGGTGATTTCACAGCGGTCTCTCTCTCTCTCTCTATCTTTCCCTGATTTGCTCTTTTTCTCTTCATGAAAAGCACTTTTAAAAGCAGGTTGCCATGGATACTGCAATCTCTAACAGATTGCTTCCAGTCCCAGAGAATGTGAACCATGCAATAATTCATCTGTCATTTAATCATCCATCCATCTATACTTTTTTTCCCCTTTCTAATGCACCATGCATACATGATAGATTTTTGAGAAATAATGATGTATGCATAACGATCAGGCTTATGGTTACTGATTTCTTTTGTTACATAAAATGCAACCTCTTTGTGTAATAAGGTTACTTGAACTCCTGCTCCAGTGTTGTACGTTTCAGAAAAATTATTACGGGGATTCTTTTTTTATTGATGTTTGCGCGTTATTCTTTTCTTTCTATGTGTTAGTTTTGTCCTTTAAGTGAAAAACGTACTTTCCTTAACTATGGCGCCTTTACACCATTTGAGTACATGATCCTTGCCACCATCACCGCCAACTGTGTCGTCCTGGCCTTGGAGCAGCACCTCCCTGGAGAGGATAAGACCCCCATGGCAAAGAGACTGGTGAGACCTACTGTGTTCTCACATATTCAACACATTGACAGGGGATGTGAGTGAGCTGGTATTGAATTACAAAAGACAACCAGAATGACAGAGACTTTACAAGTTGTTGGACTTTAAACTGAAGTAGGAAAATCTGCTTCTGCAAGCATATTTTGCTATAAGCCTTTTTGATAGAAATGAGTGGGATATTAGCTTAAACTTTATTTTTCTGAAGAAAAACAGGCTTTCTATCATTAACTTAGTTTTAGCCCTTTATATACACAGAGTGACCGGGTCATGTAAAGTAAAGTAAAGTACGTTTTTAATAAATGTAGCACATTTCATGCATCGGGCTTCATGGTGTGCTTATGATAAAGTGAAAAAACAAAACAGTTGCAACACTGTCATTAAATTTTAAACCGAGAACAAACATTTCTACAAAATTCAAAGCAGAAATCAAAATGCAAATATCAAACATTTATGCAACATACTTCACTTTTTGTTACCTTAAAAAGCCCTAAAATATCAGTTTGAAGAAGAAGGAGAACAGCCGAACAGCTACAGAGCCAGATAATAGCCATGTCAGCATTTTGAGCTTGCCCGGGGAGCTTTGTTGCAAGTCACACCCCTCTCTCCCAAATAAAGTCTGTCTTTTCCAGACTGTATTTGGGGGAGAGGGGTCTCCAAAAATGTCACTAAGAAGTAAAACTTTCAGTATTTGAGTATTTTCATTGTATGGTGGAGTCCATTGGGTGATACACTGAACCCCAACGTGCTCCAGCTGCTACACCAGCAGTATGTGAATGGAACAGAATTGTTGATCACCATACATAGCAGCTGCTGACATCAGTGTGTAAATGTGGTGTCGTGAATGGGTGGATTTGACATGTAGTGTAAAAAGCACTTTGAGTGGTCAGAGCACTCAAATAAAGTTTTACAAGTTTAAGTCTATTTACCTTTTACCATAAACCCAACCAGCTATAATCTGACATTCTTCAGTGTGAGCGAAACATTCGTTTTTACTGACCCATCTCTTGTATATTACCTCCACAGGAGAAGACAGAGCCTTACTTCATTGGGATCTTCTGCTTTGAGGCGGGGATCAAGCTTGTGGCTCTTGGTTTTGTTTTCCATAAAGGCTCATACCTGAGGAACGGCTGGAATGTCATGGACTTCATAGTCGTTCTCAGCGGGTAAGTGACATCAGAACTCCTGATGTTGGGAGCAGGGAGTGAGTGTGTGATTTTGGACACAACCTTTTGATTTGGCCGTAGTGTCTAAACGTCTTACAAAGCTTTCTTCCTGTTTGTCTCTTTATCTACCTAATAGATATTTTCTCAAAGCAGTGTCAGCTGAGAAAAAAGTGCAGGTGTGACTAATAACATTAATGATGGCTCACAGCATGCCAGGGCACACAATACCAGGACCTCAGAGCTGGCTCACCTAAATGGAGCATAGCCATCGTTAGGATTATTAATTACACCTGTACGTTTCTTATTATATCATGTCTGCTGTATGAAAAGCTATACTGGATCACTGTGTAATGTGGATTCAAGTGTTACATTGCTATGATTGAAGATATTGTGGATTTATTTTATTTCCTCAGACTATTATTTCACTGCTTGCATAATAATTTGAAACATCAAGAAAACATGTACATATTACTAAGTAGCAGGTCTACAGTTACATGGACACAATCTGGTATTCAGTACACAAGTTTTGCCTTGCCCATTACTGCTTACTACATTCTCAGCTACACCAACAGTTTGATGCATAACTACTTTTTAGCATGATTGAATACAGCACCCGGCTGCTATATACCGGTATATACAGTATATATATCTGATTTGCCTATTTTGCTATAGGTCTAAACCCTATTATCTCTCCAAACGCTGTTATTGGAACAGAACCTAAACATAGCACTGATGTGGAGTTTGGCATTTAGTACTAGAGCAGATGACTAGTGAGTAAGTGTTTCTCTAATGTATTGCATGTATGTTTTTCCATATGAACAGTAATCTATTGCCATATGGTGTGGTATGGCTATATGTGTAGATTGTGTGTGTCTCTGTCTTAAAACAGCAGCCAGCAAGCGGTGATGCATTTGTAGAGGTTCATTTGATGACTGTGTCCTTGAAGATTTTACGTTGTAAAATAAATTATTGTCAGCAACTTCATTTCAGGAAAGCCATTCTTTTGGCTTAAATCTAGCAAAAGTTTCTTCGCTCTTGTAGCTTCCTTTCATTTCCAATTAGCGTGTGTGTGTGTGAAGAGTCAGAAGTCAGTGGCCCAGTTTGGCCACCACGGACAAAAAAACCTGGCACTAAGAAGGGAGCTTTTTATTGAGACTATTTTCAGTTATACGATAATGCATTTAGTGCTCTGGTGAACAGTTCCAGCAGATGGATGGTGTTTGTGTGGTCAGCCCTAATAAACTAGCATGCCCATTTTCATCATTTATAATGTAGGAAAATGTTACCCCATGCAACGATGTGGGTCCGTTTTTTTTTACATTTTGAACACAATGGAGCTCTGTGACACAGAGGGAAAATGATACATTGCGCATTGGCAATAAGTAAGGCTACTGAATCATGGCATTTCATGGGATTTGTTTGAAAATATAGAATATCTCCAGCCTTATTCTTCCAAATCTACACTGCCAACATTAAAAATACAAGATCGTTAATGTAATTCAGTTATTCCTATGATCATTATGTTTGTGCTTGTTTGTGTTGGAGACATTGATAAAGGGTTTCTATGATCATTCTCAGCATCTGATTCTGCATGTATTTTGATGGAATTAATTTTTTACTCCACTAGGCTGTTGCTGGTGAACCATTAGATTAATTTCAAGACATTGATTGTCAGGTAGAGTAGGTACATTCATGCATGTTGAAGCTGCTTGAGGCAACATCTATCAGTGTTGTTGATGCATTTTAAAGGCTTCATATCCTTAGATGCCACACCTCTTGTCTGACACGTGATTTTTGAAGATTGACGCTAAAGGCTGTTTTTTAATTGTTTGTTGATTTGTGGATGGGATTTTCCTCTATGAGCATATACATTTACTCACCACATACATCCACAGGAAGCACAACACATAAATGCAGCAAATGTGTGTTTCCATGGTACACTCTGGCTCTGCAGCCAGCAATAGGTGGGTGGATAAGTAGATTGGCAGTTGTGTCTAAAACCTGCTTTGGTTCGCCCCCAGGACCTCTGTGAATTAAATGTGAATGCATCACTGAACATGTTATGCAAAAATGTGGAAAGAATGCATGATGGTGGAAAGAAAGAGAGAAGAAAGGAGAGGAGAAGAAAGGGGAGGAGGAAGGATGGAGCGTTAGACCCAAGAAACAAACAAAATGAGAGACTTCATTTGTTCTCTTTAAGCCTCGGAGTCAGCAAATTAATTTGCGCAGGAGTTTAACATTGTTACCACTGCTGTGCTGTTGTTTGTGGCTAAGTGAACAGTATTCAGCATTCAGGGAAGATTGCTGTTGGCGTGTTGACATCTCATTTCAACCCTACACCCACATCCTTCTTTTTTTCCCAGTATTTCTTATTTCTCTGTCTGTCTTTCTATCTCGCAGTCCCTCTGCCTCTTACATAAAAGGCACATATCAGCATCACGTTTGCAGACCATCTGAATGCTGAGCAGCTGTGTTGTTGAAGCATTTGCACAGAACTTACCTGTACAAAGCATTCAGTGGGTTTAATAATCTGTTCAGAACCTTAGCTGTGCTGGTTGCTGTAGTTGGAGACTAAATTCTCTCACTTGACATCAGTCTGAGTTTTATATCTGAACATTTTTGCTTTGAGTTTCTCAATAAATGCCTAGTTTTCCAAAAGGAAGGAACAGAAAAGAAAAAGAAAAAGAAGAGAAGCACAGTTTGGTACAAGGGACAGCTCATTATTCACAAGGCTTTGACTAGTTGTGGATATAGTACTTCTATTTTGACAGGAATATGCAACAGGCAGGCATGGCTGGAGAAACCTTAAAAAAATGATTTTCAAAAAATTCAAGCATCTAGAAGAAACACAAGAAAACAAAACTACCCTGCAACAAAATCCACTTTTTTCACCCCATTACTTTTTTTTAAATGGGGGACTTTATTCTTTTAACGGGAAACCATCAAGCCTCAAAACACTGAGTGTTACCAAAAATAGAGAGTTGGCGTAGGATGTCACTTGAAGGCCAGTAGTGCAAGTTGTGTAACAGTTTGATGTTGATATGAGTGGGCTGTGGAGTGGACCCAAACCATATTCATTTTTAATGATCATCCTCTCAATCAATTTTTAATCAGTGATCTATAAAATTAGCCAAAAAGTGTCAAAGAAATTCCCAAAGCCCAAGTTGACATATTTAGGTTTTTCAGTGTTAATTGATTTTGTGAAGCAACGTCCCTGCAAGAACAGTGTCCACCTACGTTTTCATTGTTTATGTATCAGTCATCAAGCCCCAAAGTGAAGTATTCTGAAATATGTAATAAAAGATTCAGAAAATCAGGAAATGTTTACATTTGAGCATTCAAATTTAGCTAAATTTTAGCAACAGTTACCAAAATAATCATTGATGCGATCTCTCTGGGTCAACAAATCAATTAAAGGGCTGATTATTTCAATTAAGCAGACAGAGCACAAATATTTCATATGGAGTCGTTATGCAGCAAATTATTGGACACAAGGAGCTTGAGGTTATGGTTGAACAGTTTGAAATGTCTTCATAAATAAGATAAACGTACCCCTTAGCAGCTTAAATCATGTTTTTAATAATAACAGTGAACAATTGTGAGAGAGGCTGTTGAAATAATTAACTTCAATCATCAACCAGATTCTCAGCTCCTTTCAGTATCATGGATATATTGCAGATTTTAACTCATTTTTTATCCGTTACCGGTACTTTGTTTTGTCTTAGTTTGCTCTCGCCGCCCTCACAGTTGTTTTTTTGGCCCCAGTAGGCATGCTGTAAAAAGCCTGAAAACCAAATGTACTCTACCTGCTCAGCAACAAACAGACAGCAGGTAGGCACAGTAAGCAACTAGCTAGTGAACAAAGAGCAGCAGATGAAGGGCCAGATATTTTCCCATTGGAGTTGGTAGAAACCATACATATAAACAAAAAGAGGTGACTACTGGATTTAAAATGGTCAAGAGCCTAAAAAGCACTACGAATGAATAACAATGCTGTCTTCCTTCTGCTGCAGATGTCAAAAAGTAACTGCGGGTTTATAGCACCTGTAACATGAAGCCACACCTTACATTGAAGTGATTAGTTAAAATGGGAAATTTAATTTAAAGACCTTATATTCTTATGTTTATATTATATATGTTTACCTTTTTTAATGACCACTTTCACCAGTGGTTGTCAACTGGTGGGTCAGGATCCAAAAGTGGATTGAAAATCTATTTTCAGTGGGTCACGGATGTGTGCCTGGAAAAATTATTGTCAAAAAGTCCATGAGGCGCTTTTTCAACATGTAATATGTTTTGTTACTCTTGGAGGTCCAACCTGCACTTTTTTATTATTGAACAAGTTGAAAAATATCTGAAATGTGGGTTGCAATTTCTCTGTAAGGTGATGGTGGTGGGTCCTAAGCCCAGACTGACTTACACTATAAAATATACAAAGTGGTCAGTGTGCTGTAGCTCACAGATCATCTTGCTTCATTCCAGCCACAGCTGGTTTGTAACTGACGACCTGGTTTCCTGCCACCTATCTGACACATTTTCTGGTAGCACATATGCTGCGCTCCCCTCGCCCTCTCTCTCTATCTCTCTCTCTCAGACACACACACACACACACACACACACACACACACACACACACACACACACACACACACACACACACACAAAAGGACAGACTGTGTCTCTCTTGCACACTTGTGGCAAAGCACAAGTAAGTCAGACTTAAAAGAAAACACACATGTGTCATAGAGGCCAGTTGGGAATAAAAACGAGGCCACTGGGCCAGTGCTGGCGGCATTCATTCCATTTAATTTTAATGAATTGCCAGAAGCGAATCTGCTGGGACACCAAGCTCAATTAAAATCCCTAATCTGAGCTAGGAGTGTGTAGCAAAAAGGACCACAGCTAGAACAACTTACCCACAAACCAATTTAATTCAGTGGGATTCCGAAAATGGTCAATTAGTCAATTATATCCTAGGGCAGACAGATAGACACAGGTGGATTTGATGCTTTGATTAGAAATAAAATGTGTCCCAGATTACTGTGTGTGTGTGTGTGTGTGTGTGTGTGTGTGTGTGTGTGTGTCTGTGCGCGTGTGTGTGTGTGTACTTCAATGGAAAGGCTAAAAGTATAATTTTTTGCTGTCAAACCTGTTGCCCTCATGATGTTATATTAGTTCTGAATACTCCCTCTTCACATTAAAATATAATTTTCCACATCTGTGCCTGCACACCCCTGTGTGTGTGGTGTGTGTGGTGTGTGTGTTTGTGTGTGTGTGTGTGTGTGTGTGTGTGTGTGTGTGTGTGTGTGTGTGTGTGTGTGTGTATCACTGTCAGCATTCCATCATGTTGCACGAAGGATATCAGTTTTCCCTGTTGCCCTAGTCCCTGTTTTCAGTTTGACACTTAGCTAAAATTGATGCTCTTTAGACAGGATGAATAATACAGCTGGGTGGGAGTTGGGAGTGATTCATTAGCCATCTGGCACAACGACAGACACACAGGAGCGGTGAGAAAAGTCTTTCTCTTGTGAATCCGTCTTTGCTTTGCTGTTTGCATTTATATCATTTGGTGTGGATGATGAACGGATCAGCCGAAGAGGGGGGGCTCTGGCAAAAATGTACAAACTTAACTCGAGCACTCATCATACGGCTTTATTCCTATAGCCTACTGTTCAATCATCAATTAATCTTGATTTCTATAGGGCCAATTCATAACAAATCTTATTTCAAGACACTTACATACAAAAGAGCAGGTAAAAGACCTTACCATTGTTATATTATGTTACAAAAAGAGCAGGTAGAAGACCTTACCAATGTTACATTATCTACAAAGACCCAACATTAATCCATCATGAGCACTAAGCAACATTTAGCAAAGTTACAGTTGTCTCCAAATTGCTGACAAGAGTAAACACATCAGTACAGTAAAATACAACAGCTAGATTTTGATCGGCATTGAATCTACCCAGAGCTTACACTGCAGCTTACACAATTGGCCTGAGCAGTTTTAAGCATTTATACTTGTTTTGTCTAAATTGCTTCGTACAGTAGTTACCTTGCTAACATGCTTGTTGGCTGTTGGATTTCCTCTTTGTTGAGATTTCTTTGGCTTCTTTGTGCACTTTAAACAATGGTGACTGAAACTATAGTTACTTCTGCAAGCTCTGCAATCACCAAAAATACAAGTACGCAGAATACACCTAGAGAAAGTAAGATTCACAGTCACCATTCAGGCGTTGCCTTCAAATGGAGCACAGCTGAGTTTAGCAGTTAGCATAAAACTAGCATCAAACACTTAATCTGTGCTATAGTTTCGGTGCAGTTCAACTACGCCAAAAGACACATGTACGTTTAGCTAAGCAGTATGTCCTAGTGATAGTTTGAAACCTCAACAAATATTTTAGTAAAGATTTATTATATCTAGTACACTAACTAATAGGTGTAATTATTGTTTAACTAGCTAAACTGAACAGCAAAGCTAACTGATATAGCCTGAACACATGTTTATAAATCTAAACAAGACAGGCCAAGTGACAACCAGTTAGGTGAGCATTCAGAGATGTTTAGCCCCTTTTCAACTGTATGAGTACTAGCCGAAGATACACATTTTTTTGTTGAACCTGTGGAAGTTGTAACACATACGTTTATTTATTACAGTATTACTGGAGTTTTAATGGTGAAGGTGAATTAACTAACTAGCTGATTTTAAGGTTTGTGTCTTAAAATACACATTTACACATTGACATTGCATTGAAAACCAACCCCTTGTAACTTAAAAACTTGAGAGTCAAATTCTAGCCATACAGGTGTCCTATCACAACAGTGAGTAGTGAAAACGAATTCATCAATAGAGTTGAACTGCAATAGATCTCATTAACAAATTGGTTATAGCCAGGAGGTTAAGGACAGGTACAAGGGTCTGAGCTCTAATTTTTCTCTCATAATTGAACTGAACAAACAATAGTTTACAGTCCCACGTGGGGTTTCTTTGGGAAAACATACACTCAGACATTTATTCTATGACTAATGTTGAATAAGTTACATTTTTTTCAATGTAATCTCAATTCAACACAGCCATATTAATGTTGCCATTTACATATTAATTCAAAGGTATTAATTTGTTTGTGCATTATGTTGATGTGGACTCAATTGCACATTACATATGCAGATCTGTGCTTAAATGGTGAACAATGTGATACTGCTGATTACTGTAGTTTTTTGTGGTGTTCTTAGTGTAGGTGGAGGTGTGTGGGAGAGGCTGCATTTTGTGCATGTAATGAATTCATCCTCTCCAGAGCCAGATTGGTATAATACTGTGCTGCAGTGTTTCACATAAAGAGCAAATGAGGAAGAGATTAGCCTCTCGCTATGAACATTAACTCTCTGCTGAAATGTAACAGTGGAGGCACGTGTGTTTTTAGGTGTGTTTTCGTGCATTTTGACTGAATATTCCCTGACAAAGTGATGATATTGAGTGAAAAGTTGGATTTGAGATTTTCTCAGCAGTAATTTCCCAACTAATTCTTAGCACCTAGTACTTTTGATTTCTGCAAAACAGAGGACTGCTTCACAATCAATTAAATGTTTAATCAGAAAAATATATCAGTGCTGAATATGAGAAAAATTCAAAAGGGGCGCTGGATAGCCTCTTGGTTTTTGTCACGCACCGCATGTGCAGAGGCTACAGTCATCATTGCAGCAGCTGTGGGTTTGATTCCGACAACGGCCCTTTGCTGTATGTCATCCCCTACTCTCTCCTCCCCACAATTCTTTCCTCTCGTCAGCTGTTCTACCCAACAAAGGCAAAATGGCCCAATAGATATCTTAAAAAGCAAAGGAAAATTTTAAAAAGATAATACATTTAGAGGCTATCTTGATTTAAAAAAGAAAATAGCTCTGATGTACATGCTAGTGGCTCAGCAGGCCATCTAAAGATACTGCACATGAACACATTTGTCTGATTCAAATTGGAGACACAAACACACACAAAAACAACCTAAAAGTTTTTAAAAGGGACAGCTACGTACATGGATCAGATAACCCTCCCTGTACATCCATGTGAAAGCCTGTAGAAGTGCAAGTAATGTATTAGAGCAGTGGCACCTTGAGCTAATGGCTAATAATCCTGCTAACATGCTCAAAATGGTGACAATGCTTACATGCTGAAGTTTTGCAGTAACTATTCTTACCCTGTTTACCAGTTTGATTGTAAGAATTTCAACATTTGCTATTTAGCACTCCTAAATCAAGCACAACTATAATACAATACACTATAATAACGATTAATGCTTTTTATTGAATTAAATTGTATATTTAATTGACAGAAAGTTAAAATATCATCTTTTGGACGTGTGATTGAAAACTGCAAAACTGCTTCAACTTTTTAACTTCTGAGTTTGAGAAAATTCTTGGATATAACTTTCATTAATCAGGACAATCCATTGGCATTTGAAGTTTTCAAATAAGACTGAAATGAATAGATGATTATCTTCTATATAATAATTATCATGTAATTAATTTTAATAAATAGTGGAAGATTGTATGAAATAAAACAGAACCAAGATGTATGCCCTGTGGAATCCCATATGAAATCCTTAAAAAAAGTTTTTAGGACTTTACTCCCTTGTCTAACCCAATATCCATATTTATCCAACAACATTGTATGATTCAATGAGTTCAGATACAACTTGTTCCACTCTGCTTCTTAAAGTGTTAGGTTTGATATTGAAAGCTGGAAGGCTACAAAAATGTTGGTTTGCACAACTACTGATTATGTACTGGTATTCTTTCTGCTGTCAAACAATTTAAAAACTCAACAAAGGAAAATGGCCTTTCCGTGTGTAGGGATGATTCATAAGCTACCACAAGCAGACAGAATATTTGCTTTAATTTTGAGGGAGCCTCCACTGAATTGTTGTGCTCAAAGTGCATCCTTGAAGGAGCTGTGCTGCTGCCCGCCTTTGTTGAGGGTGTTTGGTTTGAAGGCTATTTCTACAGACTCCCACTCCTCTGCTCCCGCTTTCTGTCTCAATGTCTCTCGCTGTGTCAACTCTTTGTCTGACTCACTCGCTCACTCATTTGCTCATTCGCTCACTCACTCTGTATGTTTACACGCACGGTAAAACCAAATTACTGCTAATAACCACAGTGAAGTACAACTTTTTGTAGCCTAAACGGCTACACAGAATAAGAGAAAGGCAAAAAGGATTACTTTTTGTGCTGTAACAAAGTCAGCAAAAGTGCTTTTGTATTAATGCTGGTTTAATTTGGGCCAAAGGATTTCTTGTATGAAGCATAAATGAGGGTGCTTTCATTTCAGGTAACATATAAAGTTCAGCAAACTCAGCCTGTGAACACAGTTAGACAGAGGACACTTACAACATACTGTAAGTCCAGCATGCTAATACACTTCCAAAGGCAAATGTTTAGCAGGCATAATAAGTGTGAACATTTTAATTTCCCGTTCTTCCTTTGTTCCCCATGTCAATATACCTTAAAATGACACATATGTTAGATATTATGTTCATAATAGGTTTTTCCCCTGTTTCAAATGTTCAATTATTTTTTTCATGGGTGTTGTTGATAGCCCACAGCTCACTGTCTTTTTCTGTCTGAAGGCCTGCACCCATATATTTTAAGCAAGACAGTTCTGTTGTATATGTTAAAATATCCACAGGGGCTGAACAGATTTTTGCCATATTTCTTGGCAATTTTTAACAGCAAAGACAGCCCTTAATGTTAGCTGTCTTAGTTAAACATGTTGGCATAACGAGGTTAGCAATAAAAACAGAAATAAAGAGAAACTAACATAATCTACCCTAATACATAATTTGTGGTGTTTTCTACGCAGTAAGGCGCTAAGAAATTTTCTTGACACAGAGAGTTTGAGTGAGCCACCAAAAATATATTTTTTTGGAGTTGTTCTCAAAAGTATTTGCTCACATTTGAAGATGAAGATCCCACTGTAGGTCACAATTTAAGAGTGGAAGGGAGGAAGGAAGGAAATAATACATCCTAAAATCCTGTAATGTTTTAAACTGTTTCTACTTGAAACCACAGCAGAGACAGAGTTGTTCACTAAGTTGTTCTGCACATGTTCTCAACTTTTAGAAACAGGTCCTGAACATTTTATTACCAACAGTGAGTCCACTTTGATCAACATTTTCATATTTATCCGCATTAGTGTGTACATGGCATCGCTCATTCACACGCTCATTGGGCCTCTCTCCCCTCCCACTGCTTTTCAGGAGAGATTCTGCGTGGGCTTACACTTGAGTTTCTGCCATGTGCTTTCTACCCCCTGTACGCACACACATATCCCCTCCCCCACACTTCCTAACACTGTCCAAAGATTTTATGAGTTTGTATATTGGTTTGTGTGTGAAACAGAGGGAGAAATCAGGAAAATCAAACCCTGTTAAAATATCACTTTGGAAAATAGCAGTGGTTACTGACCCTCTGATCTGTAAAGCATTACAGGCCACTATCCATTAGCTTGGCTGTAAAGTGTAGCCAAAATGAAAATGCTGGATATTCTGGGAGGGTTTTTTGCAGCACTAGCGTTTCGATGTTATAGCGTTACCTTTTCCTAATTACATAAAAAACAAAAATGCTGCTTTGCAAAGATACTTTCACATGCGATTTCTGGTGCATTTTGGTAAAAGGTTGCCTTTTGGTTGCTCCTGATGCTGTTTTTCAGTGTTTGTGTGTAGGAGGAGGAACATCAATGTGTGCGTGGGCAGATGTGAGTAGAGATGCCTGCCAGGTGTATGTGGCTGTGCATTCTTTGTCTCTCACCACACGAGTCTGGCACCCTAAATGAATTTACTGTACTCCTGCATGTCATCAAATCAGCTTATTATTTGCAATTTTCTTTTGAAGTGACTCATCTTAAAAAAAACTGTCCTTGAGTTACCTCCATTTGTTACCTTTACTTATTTTTTTTTGCTAAATCAGTCTGACACCACTGACAAAAAAACATTTATCTCATGAGAGGAGATGAAGATTTTGTACCCGATTTAGCTGCTAATGGATGTTTTTCTGAACATGTTGGTGCATTGTTGTCTATTTGTAACTCAGATATATTTTTCATTTTCAGGCCGTCATAGGTAAAAGCTATTCATTTACCTGTCTGAAAAAATAACACAATAACAATACCAAGCCTTCGTGTTGTGTGTGTTGTTCATCAGGATCTTGGCCACTGCTGGTGCGCACATGAACATCCCAGTTGACCTTCGTACTCTAAGGGCGGTGCGAGTGCTGAGACCTCTCAAACTTGTATCTGGGATCCCCAGTGAGTCAAATACTAACTTCCAGTCCTGCTCTGTGACTTTAAATATACTGGTATAATGCTATATACGACAAGTGCTAATTCTCTGGGTTTACTAGGGCATTTTGTTTTTACAAATCCAATCATTTTAATTTGTATATTTGTATTTACAAAATCTGTATACTCGCTGAAATACACTCCTCAAAACACTGAAGTGATACAAAAAGCATTAACTCTTATAATTAAAATGTTCTATCGCTCCAATGTATATGATTAGAATACAAATATTTTTTTTACTTCCCTTTGGAGATTTAAGCATATGTATTATTGCAATACTAGCAGATACATTTTACCATTAAGTATTGTATTTATAGCATATAGATTCTGCTTTGCCCTGCAAGTCCTGACATCTTTGTTTAATAACACATTTGAAAAGATGTTGATACCTAATCTCTGCACTTTATAGTAACTAGTATAGTAACTGCATTATGTTGTGTTCATTTTCAGGCAGTGAATTGTAAAAGCAAAAGTTTTGGCAGAGATCGAGGCTCGGTAACAAGATCTTTTTAATGTCCGAAAAGCTTTCTTGGCTTTTCCAAAGGCAAAACCAGCAGAAAATAAAGTGGCCATTACAAACACATTGGTAGATTTCTACTTTTTTATATACATAATGAGATGTTGTTTTTCTTCACTTTGTGACTTCTCTAAGGCCTGCAGATTGTGCTGAAGTCCATCATGAAGGCCATGATCCCACTGCTCCAGATCGGCCTCCTTTTGTTCTTCGCCATCCTCATGTTCGCCATCATTGGCCTGGAGTTCTACAGCGGGAAACTTCATCATACCTGCTTGCCATCTTATGACATCCTCGGTACAGTCCATGCAAACACACACACACACACACACACACACACACGCACACACACACAAACAAACAAACACATGGCTAACAGTCTCTATCTGTTGTGAAGCAAAGTGGGCGGTCCAGACATCACAAGTGTTATTGTTTTAGATTAATTTGTTTTTTTAAAGTGTGAAAGAGACACAATAGAAACATTTTGGATTGGTTCCTGAGTTAGCGTGAAGGTTTCAGCGCTAAAGGCACGTGACCGAAAACACCTTCTGAAATACTTTATTGCTGTGTTGGTTTATTGGTATATTAAAGCCTCTTTCAGCCTCTTCAACTGCTTGAGAATATGCGGATGTATTTTGGCTTGATTAACTCGCCATCTGTGGGCACCTCCTGTCTTCAGGTCCACCTGCTTTCATCTAACCACCAGGGCCTTGACCTGGTTATTGTCACGTTTTTGTTTTCGTTTCACTATCAGGTATGTGTGTAATACTCAATGTTCTCAACAGCAGCTGCTTTTTTATGAGAACTTGAGGCTTTTGGTAGATTACAGTAACACCAAGCTAATACGTATTATTAGAGATTTTGCTGCTTAATTAGGAACCAACTACTCTGTAATCACAAACCACGCCACGGCACTTACTGTCATCCCCCAGACGATTTCCACCAACTGAAGAGGGCTTGAAAAAACTACAATAAAAGCAGAATGCAGTGACTTTGAAATCATTTGAACCCCATATTTAACTTAAAATAGCTCAGACAACAAATCAAGTGTTGGGACATGATCTTTTTTACCACCCTGTTGCATCACCTCTTCTTTTAACAACATTTTATACCAGTTTGGGAACTAAAAGGGCCAGTTCCTGAAATTTTGACAAATTCAATGTTTTACCTTTCATGCTTGATGTATGATTTCAGCTGCTCAATAGTTTAGGGTCTCCTTTGATGTATTTTATGCTTTGCAATGCTTCAAACATTCCCAATGTGTGACAAGTCAGGACTGCAGAAGGCCAGTTTATTATCTGGACTCTTTTACTACTCTTTTAAGAAAGACCTTGCCTTACAAAGAAATTGCTTATTTGCCAGCACATTTCCCTTCAAACCCTGTATGCGTGGTTCAGCAATAATAAAGCTTTCACAAATTTGAAGGTTACCCATGACGTGTGCATTAATGCATCCCCATGCCATCATGCCTGGCATTATTTCTGAACAGGATGTCAAATTTTCACTCATGTGACCACGGGACAGTTTTTTTCTCTCCAACTCAGTCCATTTTTATTTATTTATTTATTCCATCTCTGTAAATGGTAGAGTTTCAGTTTAACACACTGTGTTCACAGAAATCAGCTTTTAGAAGTGTTCTTGTGCCCATGCAGTGATGTCCACAAAAGAATTGTCTCTGCCATCTGATGGCCCCGAAGATCACGGCCCCTCTATATTGGTTGTTGGTTTATTTAGATGATCTGAATCTATGAATGACATTTTGTGTAGACCATTGAATACACAGATTCTTTATAATTTGACATTGATCAACATTTTCTTGAATTGTCGCACTATTTGCCGGCACAGTATTTCATTGAGTGGTTAACCCCTCCACACCCTTACTTCAGTTACACTCTCTCGGGTGCTCTTATTATGTTACTAACCTGTTTTTAGTCAACCTAACTAACTGGACGTTGTTCAATCAGTTGTTTTCTTTCAGCATTTCTCACCTTTTTCAGTCTCTTGTTGCCACTGTCCCAACTTTTTGAAAAGGTTTTGCACGCAAGATTTTCAAAGTACACATACTTTCCTAAAACACTGAAATGTCTTAGTTTCATGAGTTTATTAAGGTGTCTTAGTGCTATTTACAATCAATTATAGGAATCATCACATTCTGTTTTCAGCATTAATTCAAAAACAGAGAATATTTTCCCTCTTGAGCAGATTAAAGTCAACACAGTGACCTGTAAAGCCCTTACAAACTCTGCACATAAATCAATCTGCACAGTGCAGCTAATAATCAGCGATATATGAATGACTGTAAAATATGGTAGCCATCTGCACAGAAAGCATGATGTGACAACAATAAAATAAATAATCAGAGACTAAAATGTGGTGCAGAATTGATGTGATTGACACATTCATTTGTGGTTTGCCAAAAAACACAGGGGTAAGAACACAGGTTATGGTGATAAATGGGCAAAATATCACAGATGGTTTTGAGGAAAAAGGACACAAAAAGAATTTGAGATGTTGTATAGTATTTGCATTTAAACCAAATGCAATTCACAGCTTGTTGTACAGATTTTGTGTATTAAATTAACTATATTAAGGCTGCTTTCTTCCCTTCTGCCCAGACTAAACAATCAATGTCTATTAGTGAGGACCATAAGGGTAACCATATGCTTCTTTTTTTTTAATAGACAATGAGACTGTGGACTCGTCCGAGTTGGCGTTTGCCTGTGGGGTGAGGAAATGTCCAGAGAATTATGACTGCAACGACACCTGGATCGGACCCAACGATGGCATCACGCAGTTCGACAACATCTTGTTTGCTGTACTCACCGTTTTCCAGTGTATAACCATGGAGGGATGGACGGCTGTTCTGTACAATGTGAGCTCTGTGAAACGGCAAAAACGTCACAAGGGACCCGTTATTTGTGTAATAATGACTGATTGTTGTGGCTTTTCAGACAAACGATGCCTTGGGTCCCACATGGAACTGGATTTACTTCATCCCTCTCATCATTATCGGCTCGTTCTTTGTGTTGAACTTGGTTTTGGGTGTGCTGTCTGGGTGAGTCTGACTCTTCCTGTGTGTTTGTAACATCGATGCGTCTGTCTGTATAATGCATCATGACAACAGTTTGTAACGCTTCCCCTCTTCAGAGAGTTTGCTAAGGAGAGGGAGCGGGTGGAGAACAGGCGCGCCTTCATGAAGCTTCGCCGCCAGCAACAGGTGGAGCGAGAACTGAACGGCTACAGAGCCTGGATAGACAGGGCAGGTACTGAGCAGCACAACAACTTCACCTCTGCAGACACACACTTTGGTTCAGTTGTGTATGAATAGACAGCTGCGTAGAGACTGAGAGTGAGACATTGAGCAGCGTTTTTTTGTTTAACACTTAAAAGTGCTGATTCAGTGATACAGGAGAGTTGCTCTTACAACTTTTCTAGTCACCTAAACTACATCTAAATGAACCTCATGAGCAGATCTGTTAGTTTGCTTTGATGCTTTGGAATTCATGTGATTGGTTACTTATTGACTTACCTGTTGAATCAAAGCTGTCTGACAAGCATAATAATGTTGAGGTCATGCTGAAATAATCAAAAAGCAATTTGGATTATTAATGCAACTGAAATACAAACATGTATAAGCTTACAGTATGTGGTTTGCTTTGTCATTTTTCACTGACTTTAGCAGCTATTTTGTAAATGGTAAAAAGCAGAAGAAGTTATTGATTTGATGTGGCTGTAGAAAATAGAATGCTTAGGATTACACTCAGATTTCTTGCTTGACTCATAGCTATAAGAGAGAGAGACTCACTAAGAACTGACACTCTGTCTGTCTTTTGTTGGCCCTAAGACAATAATGTCAGTCTTGTCTCTGTTAAGTTGGAGCAGATCTTGCAGTGTCCTGTCATTGATTTGCTCAATACAGTGACAGAGATTATACAGGTCCATGATCTCCTGGTGTATGTGACATGTATATTTTCTTATCATCTGAGTAATAATGGAAGGCTATTTTGTTAAATGGTAAATGGTAAATGGACTTGAGCTTGTCTTCAGACTACTCAAAGTAGTTGTACACCGCATGTCACGCCTACCTTTTCACATCCATTCACATCCATTCACACACTGATGGCAGAGGTTGCTATGCAAAGTGACCATTACTAGTAACTAGCCTCATTCATACACATTCATACGGCGACGACGAAAGCAGCAGGAGCAATCGGGGTTAAGTGTCTTTCCCAATGACATATCGGACATGTTGCTGCAGGTGCTTGGACTCTAACCCCCGACCTTCCAGTTGAGAGATAAAGGACACTACGGACTGAGCTACAGCCGCTCCATTTTGTATGATTTGGCCCAACGGAAGAGAACTAATATAACTACCTGTTGAATGAGTTAAAACAGTCCTTTCAAAAGACAAAAAAATAGTGTATTTCCAAACAGGTTCAACTATTCCTTTAAAGTTTGACATGTTTTCAGCGTTTCAGTGCCGTAATATTACAATCATTTAGCAGCTAAATGCGCAGTCTTTTTTTACAGATGATTTTCTGAAGTGATCGCTCTGCTGCAGACACTTTCTGAGTTTTTTTGGACCTACAGAAGAGTGGCACACACACAAACACACACACACACACACACACACACACACACACACACACACACACACACATACACACGGTGCTGTAATGGCAATCTACATCGCTTGTCTCCCACGCAATAGAGGGTAAGGAAAAGGTGATACTGACTCACTGACTTTTAAATTTGTGTGCCTGTTCATATTTGCACACGCGTGTGTGTCTATGTATGTGTGTGTTTGTAGGTAGGTACTTGTGTATGTGAGAGAGCTGCAGTGCATATTTCTGTGTGCATGGATGTGGGTGAGTGTGGGAAGAGGAAGAGAGAAAAAAGAGCGATAGTGGGATATTGGGCGAGCGTAAGAGAGAATAAGAGCTCTCTCTAACGAAGGTCACACCGGTCGTTTAAAGCACTCGTTTACATCGGCTTGGCCTCAGTTCCTGTGAATGTTTGCAGACATCCTAAAGAATTCAAGCCTTCCATACGTAATATTTGCATGTCGGATGGTTGAAACTGAAAGCAAATAAGTATATATAACCTCCAGTTTTGTTGTATTACAGAGGAGGTGATGCTGGCAGAGGAGAATAAAAGCTCAGGGAGATCGCCGTTAGATGGTGAGTTCACTGACTCTACACCTAGTCCCCCAAATGACACATTGATCAGTGATTATCACATAATATATCAAATGTGGAAACATGTCTAACCTTGTTCAGGTCATCCGTTTAACCACCTCTGTTCTCTGAGTGATTTTGCAAGCTGCAGGTAACCATAGCAACAATACCAATGCTTGATTTAATATTACCAATTCAGTCTCACTTGGAAAAATAAGACAAGAGCGATGTTACATAAACATGTTTGCAGTTTAACATGTTGGTCTCATGAGTCACTTTTACATAAAAAAATCACATCATCAATCTGACAAGGATGGATTCACACCGTGTTTTGTCATATAAATAGCACTGAGGTACATTCTTCAGTTAAATAGCCACATATCTTTGCAGGCGATGGAATTGGCTTCATAAGAATTCAAATCAGCCTATTTTTAGTTGATAGTGTGAAGTTTGAGATACAAGCTTGTATAATCAAATGACAAATTTAAGAGTTTGACTAACCACAGACTCAGCCTCTCTATGCTACACTGGCTGTGGTGGTAGCATGCTAAATCCTGGCATTGTGAATCAAATGTGAATGTATCATGTATGCTCTGTGTAAATGAATGAATGAAATGGACAAAGCATATTAAACACCATTCAATTAAAAAAAAACTTGATTTGTCCCTGGGGGCAATTCAAAAGGCCCATAGAGCAGTATCATGAAAAATTAAACTGGAACAGCAAAGACTATGGAGCCCCAGAAGTCCCAAAGTTTCAATTTTTTTTAAATGATGCCCACAATATAATGATCTTGTGTAAACAAATGTGTAAATAGCCATAAGTGCAAGTAAACAATACTGAGTGAGTAAAGTGATGATAGTGCAATGTAGAACAACGGTACAAACAGGAATAAATATGTAAACAAAGCTGTATGGAAGTTAACAAATACTGACTTAGTAAATGATCATCAGTATTAGCTTTATTGGCCAGGTCTGCTTACACACACAGTTTGACTTCGGCTAACTGTGCTCTCTCTATGTACAAAAAGTATGACATTAAATATCAACAATAAACACAAAATAAGCTGAGAATAATATGTGGAAGACTAAATGAGACACTAGTGCAATGGTGGGTAGTGCAATGAGGAACAGAATATAACAGAATAAATTCAAAGAATAAAGTGAAATAATACAAGCAGAAGGCAGATAAGGTTATTTTTGATGATGAGGTCGGTACACGTGGTGAGTCAACATTCAAACAGATGTAAATAGTGTTGAATTAAGTAGTTTTTATCATCAGTCCCTTTACCAGATGCTATGTTTAAGATAATAACGGATGTGCACAGCAGTTAAACACATACTCCATTAAAAAAAACGCAACACAGTTAAACATCAGCATGAGCAGACAGAGTCTAAAGAACAGATGATTAAAAAAGGCTTATATCATATCATAAGCTAAATATAATCACTGTTGACAAAACAGCTTTAATTAACCAGACCTTCATTTCACAAGAGTGATCACTTTCTGTGCTGTAAGTATTTCAGTTATAAAGAAATTCTAAGTTTGAATGGCCTGAGCATTTTTGTGAAACATTTCAGTGCTGAAGAGAGCGAGTAAGAAGACGGGAGCACGGAGAGGAGCCCCCGGGGACCCAAAGGTTACAGACGCGTCTACTGCCAGTGAGTGAAGATCTTTACATTTTCTGTCTGCTCAGGTATTGAGCCTTTTTAAGAAGGCTTTACAGTAACTCACTTTGTGTGTATCTCACCTTTATTTCACCTCTTCCTCTCCCTCCGGCCTTCTTTCTCTCTGCACTGATTCTCACATTTTCTCTCTCAGGTATGTCTCGATCCAGGATGAACTTCCGCAGCGGCCGACGCGGCCCCGCCGCCTACCTGCGGCGTAAAGAGCGAATGTTACGCATCTCCATCCGCCGCATGGTGAAGACCGACACTTTCTACCTGATGGTGCTCAGTCTTGTGGCTCTCAACACCATCTGTGTGGCCATTGTCCACCACAACCAGCCCAACTGGCTGACCATCTTCCTCTGTGGGTTTCACTTTTGAATATTCTATGATTAAGTACTTCAGTTTGAGAACATTTCAGGTCACATCTGATGAAGTCACAGTTTTATGTGTAGACAGCTGCCTTCTTAGACTTTTGTTTAATTGGTTTTTCTTTGTTTTCTCATCTCCAGACTATGCAGAGTTTGTTTTCCTGGGGCTGTTTTTGGCTGAGATGTTTTTGAAAATGTATGGTCTGGGTTTTCGGCTCTACTTTCACTCATCTTTTAACTGCTTCGACTGTGGGGTGAGGTCCTTTATCTCCTATTCTGACTTTATATTACACACTCAAAACCCCTGTGTTTAATATAACAAAAGGAAAATGGTCAAATCCTGGTGCAAAATGATGCTTTGGTTCAACAGCATGTATGTACATATTAATCCATTGGTAAACCAAAACATAGACACATTCATTTCAACATGTCACTACAAGATACACAAATACTGTATCCAATTCTATCAAGTGGAAGGAAAAATTGAGTTTCAACATGTTGTTACATTGTACGTACTACCTTTATACTATAGTATAATTTTTGTCAATGCGACTGATACAAGTTAACAGAAAATAAAAAAGCGTATCTTAGGGCGCGGTCACACTGGCCATCTGTATCGTGCCGTACTCAAGCACGATTTGCCCCCCGCTGCGCCATTCCCACGCTGGCCGACACGGCCCGTGGGCACACTACACAGGACTATCCATGCTTAAGCATGATTACCTCTGCGGCCGCACATCGGAGAACAACACAGAGAACATGGCAGCTACTTTGTGGCTTACATTGAGTCATTTTAGTCAGATACAGCCATGAAACTCCGGATTTCTCCATAATGAAGGCTGTCCTGCATGTACCTGCGTGCATGAAGTGTACTGTGCCGAAGCACACCGCTCCGAAGTGTGCCAAAGCCAAGGAAGTGTACCGTGCCTCATTCACTTCAGATAAAAATAGGTTGGGCTGCTTATCAATCAGACAATCTTTGGCAATCTTTGTTTGTATAGTTCCAATTCATAACAAGTTTTATCGCAAGACATTTTGCAAAAGAGCAGGTCAAAGACCTTGCTCTTTGTTATCTTATTTACTAAGACCCAACTTTAATCCATCATGAGCGCTAAGCGACATTTAGCAAAGTTACAGTGAAAAAGATAAACATCCTTTAAGAGGTAGACACCTTGAGGAAAACCAGACTCATGTTGAACAACCATCTACCCAAACTGTGTTGTGCTTGGAAAGTGGGATAGCGTGAGATGCAGAAGAAGAAGACTGTCAAATGGACCCATTGGGAAGTTAATATTTGTTTTTCTTTTTTGGTTACAGGTCATTGTAGGCAGCATCTTTGAGGTAGTTTGGGGTTTCTTCAGGCCTGGCATGTCGTTTGGGATCAGTGTACTGAGGGCGCTGAGACTCCTGAGAATTTTCAAGATCACAAAGTGAGTCGGTCAATGAAAAAAGGCCCTCTTTGTCTGCATATCTGTGGGTATATATTTTCCAGCTGTGTTTAAAAGAAAAAGATAAAAAGTCTGTGATTTCTCTCCATCAGATACTGGGCATCTCTCAGGAACTTGGTTGTGTCCCTTATGAGCTCCATGAAGTCCATCATCAGCCTGCTGTTTCTTCTCTTCCTCTTCATCGTTGTGTTCGCTCTACTCGGGATGCAGCTTTTTGGTGGAAGGTGAGTGTAACCCTCAGGATGTAAATACTGAAATCTTCAATTCTCAAGGGACAGCTTTCTTTTGTCATTCATATATTATTGTAACCTACATATGATCAAACCAGTCTTTGAATTGCCTACAACACCCTACAAACGGAACTGCAACGGTGTGTATGATGAAGAGGAGAGGAAATGATATGTCCGGATGAAAATAGATCTGCATCCTCCTCCTCCTCTGCTTCCTCCTCCTCTTCCTATTCTTCCATGGTCATATCTGACCCTGCTTTCTATCTGCCTCCCCTCTAGGTTCATCTTTGAAGATTACACTCCCACCAACTTTGACACATTTCCAGCTGCCATCATGACAGTGTTTCAGGTTTGGCTCCCACAGATCCCCTCGTTCTGCCTGCTCTCCATGACACATTGCACCCTGGGATATTTCTCACCCCAGGCACAGATTAAACAACTCTGCTCACTCGCTCTCTACCCCCCCTGCCTCTGCTATCATCCCACACATCCGTGCACACATATGGGCACATGAATATCAGACAAGTGAAACGTGAACAAATCCACATCAGATCTGCTACAAAACCAGCCCCACTGTGAAGGACTGTTTTGATCAGCAGACATAGTAATGACTTATCCTGCTGCCATTTTTAAAGCCTATCTATAACTGGTTTGCATGCAGGGAATATGTCTTCTCTTCCATGTGATATAAAGGCACTTTTCTCAAATCATGTACATGCACTGTAATTATCTATACTTAATATTCTCCTTGTTTGCTTGCAGATTTTGACCGGCGAGGACTGGAATGAGGTGATGTATAATGGGATCCGATCCCAGGGTGGAGTGCAGTATGGCATGTGGTCGTCCATCTACTTCATAGTGCTCACCCTGTTTGGAAACTGTATCCTTATTGACTTTGTAATAGTTGTTAGAAAGCTCTAATATGGCTTCTTCTCTTCACCTGTACAAAAATCAGTGGTAGAAGAAGAACTGAAAAGGTATTGGCCTAACTGCCTAACTGCAGTGGTTTTACAGTGGAGGAACACTACATGATAAGAAAGAGTGGTGTATAGAAATGTTTACCTAATTGAAAGTGTAGAGCCCCTTACAGAAAAAGGCTCTGTTAAAATAGAAGTCCGCAGAATGTCAGCAGAATGGCCTTTCCATAAAAACTTGATAATCCAGTATTGGTGGACTTTTGTTGTTGCATACATTTAATTTAAGGCTAATTTTTTTACTTTAATTTAAAAGTAATGTTTAATCTTTCATTCAAAATTATTAAGCCTATGTTCTAATCTAAGCTTTCCAGTTGCTTGCTTCTTATAAAAGCCAGCCAGATATTAAAGTTGTAGCTTCCAATTGGCAGAAAATTGCAGTAAAGCAGAAGGAATCACCTTCCAGAGATATGTACAAATATATGCCAAATGAAATGCTGTACTTTTGGCAATTTAACTGTAAATATTTCTCCGTCATTAATGCAGTTTCTGCCTTCATCTTCCACAAATTGAAAGCAGGTCATCACACTTTTTAACCTCCTCTCGGCATTAGTTTAAAATACATACAATAGTGTTTACCTGTTTTCACTATCTTTTCCATGAATTTGACATACACTTGCATAACTATACAATACATGTAGTGGGGTATAAAATGAAAGTAACTGAAGTTGGATATTTATAAGCTGCAAATGTAATTATTTTACAGACCATACTTATATCTACCACTATATTTCCATCGATTATAATACAGGTCAGATGCAAAGTGAAATGGACATTTACTGAAATAGATAAGCAATAAAAATTGTAATAGGAGGATATTCAGTTAACGTCAAATAAACCAAATGAATGTTTTAATGAGCAACTCTGAAACACAAAATAGGGTCCTCCACACTTGGATTATGTGACTACACTTACACTACACTACACCCGGAGTTTCTGGTTGAAGCCTCATAAAATAATAAGAGGGAAGATTTAATTTAGATGATTTTTTTTCATACATCTACACACAATATGGATTTCTTTAAGGGAGCTGGGAGTACAAACACTGATAGGTTCCTACAGGTGTGTTTGTTTTTAACCGTCTTCATGACAGACACTCTGCTGAACGTCTTCTTGGCCATCGCTGTGGATAACCTCGCCAACGCACAGGAACTGACAAAGGTTTGTACTATTTTTTACCTCCGTATTGGCAGTGAACCAATGGTTTTTATAAATATAGTACACACCTTTAGGGATGTATATCACAAGTGTAAAATATAGCAGATTTAGGTTCATTTCTTGGTGTTACAATCAATATACATTTAATGTGTATTATTTTATATTTTTTTTATCAGGATGAAGAGGAGGAGGAAGCGTTTTTCAACCAGAGATATGCCAGAGGCAGAGACGGCCTGATATCTGAGTAAGTCATTGCCGCCAACAGCAAACAAAACTTCTGTTCTAGTATGTGATTAGCACTCACGGCTCTTAGTCCGAAGCTCTAAATCATCAGCGTACGACTGATTCTCAGATAAGATCTCATCTTAAGCAAAGCTGAATAGTGTCACGATTCTTTGAAGAGTTTTGTCTCTCGCAGCAGTTACTGGTCGCCCTTCTTAAGATTTAGTAAGGATGCTTTTGGATGACAGGTGGTAAACCTAATGCTACTTTTTATTGACGATGATATGTTAAAAATCAAGAGGGTCTAGCTCCCAAGATCAATATTTCCAAAAGAAAGGTGTTGATAATGAACTCTCTGAGAACCAGTTTCTTCTGTTGCATGGGGAATGCCAAGTTACACAGGCATGTTAAAGGCATTTATGATTGAATGTTAATTGGATGTGCCTGATTTAAAAGCATGACCCCTTACTTTAAAGCTATTTATATAACTGCTTGTCTCTCAATAAAATGAGGATGAGGGCAGATGGTATTTTTCAAAGATTGTTGTGAACAGCAGGAAGTTTCACTCTACCAAGGGGGAGGGATATTTTGAGCATGCAGATTGTGACCAAGTTTCCATTCTTTTCTTTTCTTTTTTACCAATCTATTTAATCCCTGTGACAATAGAGTTACAGTTGAGAGTATACAACTACTGAAGTACATGACCCATCAGGGGAAATACTAATTTACCAGATTTCTAAAACAGCTATCACTAAAGAGACATGTAGTATACTGCAGGGACACATGGAGTTTCTCATTTAGAGCACCAGCTTGACTTGATTAGGACTACATTCATTTTTATGCATGTTTTTACACCATTTACTACAAACTTATTTAGGTAATACCATCAACAGTGAGATTTCCCACATTATATTATATATTCTCTATGCAGTAGCTACAGATCAAAACATGAACAGTGAAATGGCTGTGCTGTATTATCAGTAATAGTAAAAACAGACACACTTTCAGGTAGTGCATAAACAGGGGAATAATCAATGAGAGGCAACTGCACACACTGTGTCTCTGTTGAGGTGACACTGAGTGTATCATTTGTCTGTTACATATTTGAATGTTAGTCTTGTGTGTGTTGCAGCTTTTAAGATGCAGATTTAAATGTGTTTAATTGTGTTTGCTGGTTCCATCACATTGTCTTGTTTTTATGACTGTTTAGTGACGTTGAACAAAATGTAATGTGAATTACTGTCGATTTGGAATCAATTTGATCCGCAACCTTTGACATTGAATATAGAACAAGAAATAATATGAATGTCCATAAAACTGAAAACTTATTTTAATAAGAATATCTGCAGTATTCATCCTCAAGCAATTGTTACAGTTCCATGAAACTCTGGATGACTTCAGTTTTGGTCCCCTTCACATATTTTGTTCTGTGTCACAGCAAATGTTCTGTGTATGTTGTACAACACTAATGTCTTGTTTTCAAATAATCACTCATTGATTACATGGACGACAAAAGAATCTGAACACCAGTAAGTATAATTGTATGCATCCCTGTCTCACAGAACTCCCCCCTTTAATTCTCTCACTAGATTATCAAGATTATTTTCTAGATGTTACACTATGTTTGTACTTTGATCCCCTGCACCTTGGCCTTTTTGTTTTTGTGGGTTTTTTTTGTTTTTCTCTTTGCTTTTGATCTGTCCTCACCTTTCAGGTAACTTATTTTTTTTCAGTTTTTGGATGTTTTTTTTTAGCTTGGAATATTTTGCACATTTTTCCATGGGAATTTTATTTATGTTACTAATTAACTAACATTAAAAATTCACAGAAAAGGTTTTTTCCTTTTCTTGCAACTTTTTCTTTTTTCTTTATACTTTATACTATTTAACTGGTATGCTAAATTCACACAGTCTTGATGTTTCTTGTGACCATTTCCATAAATTTGGCCCTGTTTCTGTTCTATGATGACGTGAGATAAATTATGGTCCTTAGTGGGAGGAGAAGACCCTACCTATACAGGAAACGAGCTATCCATCGAGGCCGGCCAAACTTCCCAGAGGAGGCTGATGGTCCTCCAGGAGCCGCCGATGAACAGCCCCTCAATGGAGCAAAACCTTTTTCCAACCGCCGTGATAGGAGGAGGAAGGTCAACATGTCTGTGTGGGAGCAGAGAGCCAACCAGCTACGCAAACGTCGCCAGATGGCGAGCAGAGAGGAGCTGTTTAGCAGCCCTACAGAGGAAACCGCTGAAACCCCTACCATCGCCCACAACACCAACACCATCTCCGATGAGGCCAGCCCTGCTCACCTGCCTGAATCCCCCATGTCTGTGGGGATGCCCCTCCCGGAGCCCCCCATGTCCATCTCCATCCCCATGCCGGAGCCTCCAACAGCTGAGCCTCTGGTCAACCTGAGCGAGGAGAAAACAGGAGGAGGAAACCACCGAGCTGCTGGCGGGGGCAGACACAGGATGGGCCGCAAGTTCAGACCCAGTCAGGGTCCAGAGGAAGGGGCGCGACACAGACGACACCGTCACAGAGAAGCTCGACCAGAAGCAAAGAGTCTGGACTGTTCTCAGACGCCACATGAGGTGCTTCAAGTGAGACGGTCGCTCAGCCAGGAGAGGAAGATACTGGATGAGACGGAGGAGAAGGAGGAAAAGGTGGAGGCAGAAGGAGGGTTGGCCCAAGATGACTGTGGAACAACTATCATCAACCCGTACGCAGAAGTTGGAGAAGATATGAGGCAAGTCTGTTTTCATTTCAGATTATAAGGTTCTCGTGAACCAAAGCATATTTTTCCTTTTTATTATATATCAAGTCCTTTTTCTTGTATGTAATTATATAGTGGAGACCATTTTAAATGAAATGTCTCTAGAAATGTCTCTATTTTATTGTCCATGAGAGAGCACCTTCTCTCTTCTTTTTTATAGCACATATTCACTTGTTTTAAACGTTCATTTAATGCATTGTCCACATTCACACAGAAGTCATTAATAGCTGCCGTTATCATTTAACCTGTCTATCCTGAATGAGATGAAATCCCCTCTATTTCGGTAAGGGAGATAAAAACCAAAGTCTACTGTCATGCAAAATCCAACCCTACAACTGCATTACATAAGGCTTTAGAAATTTAGACAAATTACCGAATCAATAGTAGACACACCCTCACCTGTTTTTTATTTTACACATGTAAATGTTAGAGAGAGGGAAATTACCAAAAAAGAATACGTTCTTTTTGAAAACATGTAGCCTACCTTCCCTTTGTCTAACTGCTGTTCTAAAATAATCGAGCAATTTCTAAGAATAAAAAGCGAGACTAAAATCATCCATAACCATGCCTTAGTCTCTACTAGGATAAACGGTGTCACATAGAGCTCAGCGCTAACAAAAGGCTAACGTGCTTGTGAACATGCAGACCAGTAGATGTGCGGCAGTTTAATAAGTTCCCATGTGTTCACCATGCGATTTAAGTATGCTAGCTTGCCAACAGGTGTTTGGCACTAAGTTCAAAGTCAGGCTGCTCATTGCTAACAATACAGTGCTAACATTCTTGTAACAAACACACAGATATGCAGAAGTGTTTATATTTCTCAAATGTTCAGTGTCACTTTCACGTGCTAGCTGACACTAAATGCGAAGTAAAGTTGCATACATAGAGTTCAATGCTAACAGTTCAATGCTAACAGTTCAATGCTGACAGTAAGCTACAGCATAAACCTAATAGGCTATACATCAGGGTTCTTGCTTATGCTAGTGGCAATGCTAACACTTTGATGATAGTAGGGCTTGTTCACCACATCATTTCAGTGTGTTAGCATGCTATCATGTGCTAATTACTATTAACTGCGAAGTTAAGCAAAGGATTTAGAGAATGCCATTTATTTCAGAATTGAATTGTGACCTGACAATGATGCAAGTAAGAGGTCATAAAAGTTATAGTTAATAATTATTAGGAGGACATGAAAATCTGTCCAAAATGTTTTCAGTTCATCTAATGGCTGTTGAGACATTTCATTCAAAAGTGGGCTAAAGTGGAAAACCAACAATTTATTATATTAGATTATAAGGTAGGATCCTCTCTCAAGGGGACATCCATTGACATGTCAGACATAAAGCACTTTCTATCGCAACTGATTAATGCTTTTCTTCCCTGTTTCAGATCTGTTGTACCTGGTGGCGACATCCCCGACCCTCCTCAGTGTGAACAGCTGCTAGACTGTTCCTGGTCTGAGCAGGGCGAAGGCAGACACCCAGACCAGTACCAGTCCCTTTGCCAGAACATGCCCGTGGAGTCTGCCTTGGAGGCTACAGAGTACACTGTGAGGACCACCGAGTCAGGGAGCCGCCCCGTCTCCATCAAACGAAACAAGTCTAACCTGGAGGGAAGTGTGGCCATTGAAATGTCTGCACAGCCTCTGCTGGAACTCACCCCCATGACAGGTAGCACTGAAATCACTCTGAATGCAGTCACACTGTTCTACTAAGCATCATCAAGTGGGATTAAGCACCAGTATCACTCTTTCAACATGTGTAGGTGTTTCTGACATCTGATAGGAGTGCCACACTTGAAGAATTATTTTGATTATTCCATTGTACTGGTGAATCACATTGTTCTCTCTTTGTCATAGCAGTCCCTGCACTGCTAAAACATTTACTTCTCCTTACTCCAATCAATGTCTGTGTTTCAGTGAACAATAAAGAGTTGGAGGCATACAACTCCGACCAGGATGACGACGACGACGACGACGACGACGAAACAGACGAAGAGGAGGAGGAGGAACCTCCACTTCCTCCCAAACATGTAGCGCCAGACAGCATGTTCATCTTCAAAGCCTCCAACCCGTAAGATGCTGCAAAATCTGCTCAACGATTCAATGTCAAGGAACATACAGAGGTATTTGCATCTCTGTTAACATCTGTCTCTGTGTTGATCTGCAGTATCAGGAGGATATGTCACTATGTGGTCACGATGCGTTACTTTGAGATGACCATCCTACTTGTGATTGTGGCGAGCAGCATCGCACTGGCTGCTGAGGACCCTGTGTGCACCAATTCAGACAGAAACAAGGTGAGATCACAGCACATATTTGTATTTTGGTTGCATTTGGAAATGTAGGATGAATGCGTTTAAAGTATCCATTTACCAGCTTATAAATGATATGAGGCTATGACGGTATGGTAAAGATGGATGATAAATTACGGGCAGGGGCAGCTCAAAATAAAAAAGGTAATACAACATGTTGACTACGTCTGCAGGCAAAGTGGTTTATAGCTGTTCCCAACAGCAACAGTCTAAGGCAGCGTGAAAATTAATCCTCAATTGTAAGGCGGAATTTGCTCATTTTTTAAATGTGAACAACTGAGCTCACTTGTGTTGTGTCCAAAATCGGAAGTAGGGTTTTTTCCAAGTTATTTTTTACATACAATGTTCATAACAAAAAAAACAGTACAAGTTACGTTACAACTGACAAATAAAATCTTAATAGCTTTTAAAAAAGAAAACAAGAAAATATGTTCAAAAGATACAATAAGATAATTCTAAAGACAAACCTTCTAAGAAATATAATTCTTGAAATTTTAGCCTCAGGTTTACTGTTTGATCCCTAGTTGATGTAACACTCTCTCAGTAACAATGTGTCGTGACACATTTGGTTTCATGCACATCAAAGGTGACAATCAGCAGCTTTGACTGGGACGTAGCTGTGCAAATTGCTTTTCACAGTTGTTGTTTTTTTTGTCTTGTTTTGACAACTCAGCATCATGAAACGTGTCAAGCGTGACCAAGTCAGCACAAACAAGTAAATCTACATTGTAGCTAGCTTCAATGTGAGAGAGAGTGACAGAAATGATCTCCACTTCAGTCAGTTCTATCATTGCATGGCATTCCCACTGACTGTATAGACATGTCTTCTTGTCTGAACTAAATGATACAAATTAAAGCATCTCATTTGTAGAGTAACAGTACAGCTTAAAGAGAAACTTAAATACCCCCTCAAAATCTTTAACCTTAATTCAGAGGTTACATAACTCACCTTTCTGCATCCCTGTTTGGTGTGGTGAACCTTTTTAACACATGTAACCAGACCTTTCAGTGCTCCTGGGTGGCCCTGAAGAAGAAGGCAGCATAACATATGTGCAGCCTTTTGTAAAGTTATTCTTTAAAGGGCAATTTCAATCATTTACACATCAGCACAAAATTAGCTATAAAATTATTTTAAGATACATTTAACACATTTGTTGAAAATACGAAAGACAAAGAAAAGAAAGGAACAAAGACAGAACATTTCTTTGAATGCCTTCAAGAGGGGGGCTAGTAGGAAAGAGAGGGGGTGTATACATATTCTATGGATGGCTTAGTGTGTGTGCATGTAGTTGTGTAAAAGGTGATAGTTGTAGGAGATGGGTGGGGTTGAGGATGAGGATGAGGGGTTACCAGCTGATGTAAGGGTTTCAGACAGGAGCTTGGCTGCAGGTTGTATGGTGGAAGGAGGGGGTGAGAATAGTGAACTGAGGACGTCTTTCTGGCCAGGGACCCACATTGGCAGTAAAATATGTATCCTTTGATTTTATCATGTAGTAGCAGATAGGAAATGTATCTCAGAAAGCATTCCTATAAGTAAGATAGTGTCTACCGGACTACAATGGTTTCAGGGCCTGATACAGATATTAGGGTCAAAAAGTCGGGATACCTACAGGAAGCTTTTGTTAGTCCTGCAATTATAATAATAATAATAATAATAATAATAACTTTATTTATATAGCACCTTTTAAAAACACAGCTTTACAAAGTGCTTTGACAAACAGCAAAAACAAAAACAAAGCAAACTAAACCAAACACAGAAGAACATAAACAACAGCAAGAATATAACAGATACAAAATACTAAAAATAATTAAATACAATTCACCAGAAAAGAACCCAAACTGCACGATACCCTACAGACATATATAACCCGACCATCACAAGAACCATTATAAGAACCCAGGCAACACAAGAACCCAACAACAAGAGCTGAGGCCAAGAGGACCAAAGATTTTAAAATATGTTGGAAACTAAAAGAGCTAAAAGCAAATAAAAAGATAACAGCAATAAGAAGGTAAGAGCAGTAAAAGAAATAGAAACAAGTGGTTAAAGGATCAAAAAACCCAAAACTGTAATATTAATAAAAATAAAAAGAATATAAATATGAAACATAAATAGACAAAGTAAGTAAGATAAGAAATTACCAAGTTAAAACACAAGAGGAGATTAAGATATGAGCATAAATACGAGATAAGAGCATAAATAAAAGGACAGTAAGAAGTAAAAGAAGATAAAAATAGTAAAACCATTAAGAAAAGACATTAAGAAGACGACATCACATAAAAGGAAGTCTGTAAAAGTGCGTTTTAAGAAGAGATTTAAAAGAATTGAGGGAGTCTGCGAGTCTTATCTCATTAGGGAGGTCGTTCCAAAGTCGAGGGGCCCTGACTGAAAAGGCCCGGTCACCTTTAGTTTTAAGTCTCGACTTTGGAACGATCAGGAGGCCCCCACCTGAGGATCTAAGACTGCGGGCTGGCTCATATGGTGTCAGTAGCTCTGTTATATAGCTTGGAGCCAGCCCCGTCCGTGCTTTAAAAGTAATGAGTAAAACAATACTGAACCGGGAACACCGGTTGAATGAGTACACTTTTTTTAAATTCTGTTTGATGGGAATTTATTACAGCACTTAATTTGTCAGATATCTGAAAGGGATCCAGAGCTCAAGAGAGAAATCCAAATTGAATATTTCGATCTATTTCTAAAGCTATAGTTTTTCTAACAAACACACTCATGCAGCCTCTGTTTAAAGGTACAGCTTCTTTTAAATAGAAACTGTTCAAGGTTTGAAAAATATGCCAACAAGAGGATTACAGGTTGAAGGGGTTATAGTGTGCTATGACACTAAGTGTGCTGTGCATAATATATAGAATAAGAATGTAGAATGGATTTCCGCCATAAAACATGCACAGCAATAATTTTTATTGGTGTTTCTTTTTGTGTGTGTTAATGATCAGGTCCTTCGTTATTTTGATTATGTCTTCACTGGAGTTTTTACCTTTGAAATGATCATCAAGGTGAGTATATTTTCATACAGAAAACACTCTTTACAGAAATGTAACTGACTCTAGATTCACTCAGAGGTGTTCCCTGTTCAGTATTGTTTGATCCATCGACTCTGCGTGTCCTTGTTTATGCATATTTGTCCCCCAGATGATAGACCAGGGTCTCATTCTGCACGACGGCTCTTATTTCCGAGACATGTGGAACATCCTGGACTTCATCGTGGTGGTGGGAGCTCTCATTGCCTTTGCTCTAACGTGAGTCACTGTATAGTGCCGCCTGTTGATGAGTAATGACTGACTCACTGCAGCAAATCGTTTTCTGAGCATACAGTATTGTTATAAACGACCTTCCCTCAAAGACACTTTTTTACAAAAATGCAGTCTGCTTCAATGACAAAGGAGCAGCTCAGAAAACTGCAGATATGGAGGCATGCCTGGTTCTGTGAAGTGTGTAACTCAGATTTAAGTGTTTGTATGGATGTCTCTGTAATTTCAGGGTTTACACATGAGTGAGGTGTGTCATGACTGCTGTGAAAAACCTCTACTGTATTTGCTTCTGTTGTCGTTCCCAACTGAGTGTGACAGATAACTGACTAAACCTTTTTCCGCCTTCTGTTGTACTGTACAGGACTGTGCTGTGGATTTCTCTGTTGTGATTATAACTGTGATCCTCTGAGCTTTGCTCACAGTGTATCTCTTTTTATGCCTCAATTTTTTTCTATGTTGTTCCTGTGGATTTTATCACTGTTGGGGCTACCAGGAATGTGATGGGGTAAAAATTTCTGTCACACTTTATGTGAATGTCTTCCATAAGCTTTAAATATATATCTTTCATTTCATTTGTATATATTTTTGTATTTATTGTGTTTGGATTGTGTTTTTGTTGTTGCGTCTTCTAAACCTCACCAGCAGGTATCAGGGGTTAAATGTATTAACATGTAGTCACTTTAATAAAACCCTTTTGCCATTTTAGTTTGACCCTCTTAGAAATTAAAAATTAACATGTAAGTTCATTTTATAAAGTTGAATTGGCACATTCTTCCCAAGGGTGCACTTAAAATGAGTCCATTTGAGTATAATGGGTTTACATTTTTTATGTGCTGTGGAATGTATAAAGTGGAATATTACACAATGCCCAAAACCCACACAGTTGAGATTGGGTTTCAAGGACAGAAACAAATAAATACAATTCTATGATTTAATGTTATGACCTTGATAAGCGAGAATTAGCCAATGAGGTGAGCGTGGCACTTAAAGACACAACTTAGGGGACAACAGTTTGCCTCGCTGTTAGTTCATGCGCCCTGTGTACAGAGGCTGTTGTCCATGAAGTGGACGGTCCAGGTTTGACTCCAGCCTGCTGCTCCTTTGCAGCATATCATTTATTCCCCACTCTCTCTCCCACCCTAGCTGACTCTACCCACTGTCCTAGCTCAACAAAGATAACAACACCAAAAATTCATAGTAAAAAAAGCAATTGTCTCACCGAATTTTTGAGAAAGTGATTTAGTGGTTTCATTAATGGTTTAGTGGTGTATTGAAATCAAAACAAGCCTTAATTATGATTGTGAGATACATAGAGTACATACAATTTCAAAAAGAGGGTTATGTTCTTGACAATCTTTTAACTTTGACTTTATCTTTACAAAACACAATCTGACTTATGTTTCATAAAAACGTCATGCAAAGTAAATCATAGCACAAACAGTACTCATTGTTGCCATTGACACCTGCTGGGCTTGGTACAAACACACTCAAAATGAAGTCCTGTGTCAATGTGTTTTTTTAATATGCACTTGTGTTACCATTTCGATTTCCCTGTCTTCTTTTCACTGTTATGAATGTAACCATACCAAATGTCCTTGTGTCTAAGTTTGAGCACACATCCTTTCTCCTAAGTGCTGTATTTCAATGTCAACAGAAACAACAAAGGCAGAGACATCAAAACTATCAAGTCGCTCAGAGTTTTGAGAGTTCTGCGGCCTCTAAAAACCATCAAGAGACTTCCCAAACTAAAGGTATGAAGCAATCTCTCTGCAAACATTCTCCTGTATTTTGTTTCTCTGGTGTTCTTTCAGAGATCCCTGACAGGTTGCTCTTGCTTTGCCATCCCTCTTCTCCACAGGCGGTCTTTGACTGTGTGGTCACATCTCTGAAGAACGTCTTTAATATCCTCATCGTGTACCAGCTCTTCATGTTCATCTTTGCTGTCATTGCTGTGCAGCTCTTCAAAGGGAAATTCTTCTACTGCACCGACAGCTCCATGAACTCAGAGAAGGAGTGCCAGTAAGTGGATCTGTTGTGGTATCTTAACCAGCCATGGAGGAATTACTCAAAGATTTCAGGAGAAGTAGTACATTTAAAATATTTTTCTTAAAAG
Organism: Labrus bergylta; assembly: GCF_963930695.1. Classification (NCBI taxonomy): domain Eukaryota; kingdom Metazoa; phylum Chordata; class Actinopteri; order Labriformes; family Labridae; genus Labrus; species Labrus bergylta. The sequence continues at coordinate 23,434,941 of NC_089198.1, read as the reverse complement.
TAAATTAAAAGGTATTTGACTTTAAATTTAATTATATAACCATAAGTAAAAGAACTCATAATATAAAATAGTGTCATTGTAGTGATTTTTGTGTGTGCTTTTAATAACAAGAACATGTCACTAATACACCCAGTATTGTTAAAAGCACAATATTTCTCTCTTTACTGTTTAAAGAAAGTAGAAAGAAGCAGAAAAGTGAAATACCCAAATAAAAGTGTTGGTACTTTACTTTTAAAAAATCCTACATGTTTACTTTCCTCAACTGATCCAAACCACTCATTCAACGTCTACATCACTGTTTGAAAAAAAAACAAAACATATACCTTAATATCTACCTTAAGCTAATTGTTACCATAAGTTACAAAGTGAACATTTTGCTTTAATAAAGAATACTTGAAACCATGAGCTCACCAGCAAAATGATTCCTGAGGTAATGGATCAAGAAGGGAAGTAGAATCTTTTTCTATACAATTGGACTTCTTTTGGCAGCTGGTTCAATCGCCCCCTGCTGGGTTTCAGAAAGAATGCAGGAGGTCTTTCTGCATTGGCTTCACTTTCGCATCAATGGCTAAGTCCTCTCTTTCATACAAACTTGTAATTGTTATTGCCACAGCCAGTGAGTCTTTTTCTGGTAGGGAGAAGAGTAACAACTATAATTTTAAGAGTAGAGTTTCAATAACTTGTTGTCAAAATGGAAACTGTAAAGTTTTACATTGTAGGGATGATGCTTATTTATTTGCTAAGAGCAAGATGAGAACATGTAAAAAGTGACTTTGTTTACACACTGGCCTCTTTAAAAGTTCACTAATTTTGTATCTTATCTGTTCAATCTGAACACAATCAAAAACAGGAACTCTGGGTCGGGTTGTTTCTGGCAAACCAGACAAAAATGTAAACCAGCCGACTAATCCTGTCTCTCTTACTGGCCAAAAAACTGGAGAGAAGAAACAAAATAAGTTATTTTCTTACAACTAGTCAATGTACAAAAAGAAAATAAACAAGCAAAGCAAAGAAAGGAAGCTTCCAATGGAGCACAGAAAGATGGCCTAACGGTTAGGTCGCTCCCCATGTACGGAGGCTATAGTCCTCCAAGTGGGCGGCCCGGGTTCAAGTCCGACCTGTGGCTTCTTTCCCTCATGTCATTCCCCACGCTCTCTCTCGCTCATGATTTCCAACTCTATCCACTATCCTATCTAAATAAAGGCAAAATATATACATAAAGAAGAAAGATTAACCTGTAAATACTACATAGACTGATATCTCTCTCTTCATTACAACTGCTGGTTGGATGAGTGAATGATGAGAATCAATGACCTGTGGGCCGCTGTGTTCCCTACAGAGGCTACTACATCGACTACACCCGAGACAAGAAGGAGGTGAAGAGACGAGAGTGGAGGAGACATGAGTTTCACTATGACAATGTCTGCTGGGCGCTCCTCACACTTTTCACTGTCTCGACCGGAGAGGGATGGCCTCAGTAAGTAGATTTTCACCCAGGAGGGCAGTCCAGGTAGTTCTTTTAAGTTTAATGTTCAAACTGTCGTTTTGGTTAGTTGCAACATAAGAACTACAAAAAAAACCATGCTTTTATTGCGTAATAAGTACATACATTAATATCTCGTTACTTTTTTCCTCCCCTAAAATAGATGACTGACATATCTTCTTTCTCCCATCTCCTTCCAGGGTCCTGCAGCACTCCACTGATGTTACAGAGGAGAACATGGGGCCGAGTCGAGGAAACCGAATGGAGATGTCAGTTTTCTACGTGGTCTACTTTGTGGTCTTCCCTTTCTTCTTTGTCAACATCTTCGTTGCTTTAATCATCATCACCTTCCAGGAGCAGGGCGATAAGATGATTCAGGAGTGCAGCCTGGAGAAGAACGAGGTACGGAGCGTTGAAATATAAGAACCAAGACAAAGAGATATGTAAATTCACACATTTTCATCTGCTCTATTTTTTCTTTTCAAATTTGTCTCCATCAGAGGGCTTGCATTGACTTTGCCATCAGCGCCAAGCCGATGACCCGCTACATGCCTCAGAACAGACAGACCTTTCAGTACAGGCTGTGGCACTTTGTGGCTTCGCCTTCTTTCGAGTACACAGTGCTCGTCATGATTGCTCTCAACACTGTGGTCCTCATGATGAAGGTAAAACAACAACAGTAATAAGATAAGATAACAGTTTATTGTCTGTTTGCACGGAAATTTGTCTTGCATTACAAGCTCAGAAATCCTCGCATCCCAATCAAATCACATCACATTTACATTTAAAATCACAGTTCAGGAGTGACATACATATATAAATAATGTTAGGAGATTGTCCATGAAAAAGTTAAAGTGCTCACAGTCCATGTGAAGCCCAGGTCAGGTCAGGCAATCTTCCCGGCCAGTCTGAGGGTGTGCTGAGTGCAGCTCACAAGGAAAGAGCGCTCAATACAGTGACCCACCATCTTTTAGCATATACCCAGGAGTCTTAGTATCCTAGACTTTAGCTGGATTGAGAGGCCGCAGAACCAGACTGAAAGAGCACTGTCTGTGTCCACTCCCAGATATTTAAATGATGTGCATTTTTTTATATTTCTATTGTGAATGATGACTGGAGGACTATACTGCGTGTAACCAAAGATACCCTCCTCTGTTTTGATGGGATTTAAAATGAGGGCATTCTGGTCACACCACATGGGCACTCTGTCCTCACTGTCCTGCTAGAGTTCTGGCTGCTCCTCCTCTGTCATCAGTGCTACTAGTGCAGTATCATTTTGACAAGATGGTGATTTGGCACACTGGTAACACAGTCATTGATGTAGATGGTGAATAACAATGGTGAGATGACACATCCTTGTGGAGCGCCGCTTCTCATTGTGACCAATGTGTCATTTACCATCACCCGCTGCTGTCTCTTGATGAGGAAGGAGTGGTACCAATGAATGAAATAATGATTTATCTCCAACTGGTGCATTGTGGAGAGCAACATGTATGGTTTAATTGTATTGAATGCGGATGAGAAGTCAGTGAATATTACTGTAGCATAAGGTTTGCTTGTTTGAGTATCCAGATGCTTTGAGACAAGGTACATGCAGGAGCTACAGCATCTTCAATGCTACCCTTGTAGGCAAACTGATAGGGGTCCAATCTGTCCTGTACAGACTGAGAGACCATGTATGTGATGATCTTTTTCCAGTGACTTCATTAAAATCGTGGTTAAAGGGTTAGGGTTGGTTTTTCAACACAGAGGCACTGATGTTGTCCGGGGCAGGTGGACTTAAGTGCGTCAAGGCATCGAAAGGCATTGGCCACCTGACCCACTGAGATTTCTACCCTGTAATCAGTCAGCATGTTCTGACCTCAACACATCACTGCCGCTCTCTCCAATTTTAGAGTCCTCAGACTGGAAAAAGTGTTCAGCTCTACAGCAGAGGCCAGCTCCTCATTTGTTACAAATGACTTATGTTGTTTTCTTGGCATACCTGCCTTATTTTTCATGTCCTCCCACATTTTTCTCGGGTTACCATCATTAAAAGCCTCTGTGTCTCTTGTGTGCGTCTTTTGCCTTCCTGATTTTACCCCTCAATTCCTTGTCTCTCCTCTGTAGCTCTAATGAGTCCTTATTTTTAAAAACGAATTTCCTCTGGTTCATTACATGTTTAATGTCTTTTGTTATGTAGGTTTTGTTGTTTCGTTTAACTATTTTTGTGGGTATGATGGACTCTGCGTGTATGTATGTAGTCTGTTGTGACAGTACTAAGTGCCCTCTCTTAGCACCTCCCAGATACCCCACATTATGGGCAGAGTTAGATATTGGTGGTTTGCTTCTGGATTGATAGGCATTGCCCGATGTTTATGAAACGTTTATCCACTGTGTTTTCCTTCCTTGTTCCACATTTTACAAACCAGAGTTTTCTCTAGGTTGCAGGAATTTAGGTCTCCAAGAACAATGGCGGGGGTATTGGGGAATTGTTGTGCTATCGAGGCGGCAGCGCGGCATGCTTTGCCGCTGGGTGGGACATCGACAACAAATAGAAGAATGTTGCCAAATTTGGGAATGTTGCCAAAAATCTGATTGGCTGAAGGGTGCCACGTGGATGTGCATTAACTTTAGATACCAAAAGCAATAAAATGTTCACTTTGATTGTTTATCTAAAGCAAGTTTTTAGGCGTTATTTACACTTTGCTGACTTGAACTGGAACAAACTGCTGAATGGAAGGCGTAAGTAAATCTTCAAACAGCCAGTGTTGAGATATATGCAAAACGTATTGGTTCAAATGTGCGTATCCATCTTTATAACTAGTGAAAGTGATCACTGTAGATAGTGGCATCAAAATGTATGAATGTTATTTTAAATGTTGTCCCTTTTTTCTCCTCAGTACCACTCGGCTCCAACAGCCTACGACATGGTGCTCAAACACCTCAACACGGCCTTCACTGTCCTGTTCTCCTTGGAGTGCATCCTAAAAATCATGGCATTTGGTTTAGTGGTGAGTGTTTTCAAAAGAAGACGGACAAAGGAGATGTTAATCACATCTTATGCTGCTGATGATTAATTTGTCTATGTTTGGTCAAACAACTGAAATTGTTTTTTTCTTTTTCCGCAGAACTACTTCCGAGATACTTGGAATATTTTCGATTTCATCACTGTGCTTGGCAGCATCACTGAGATAATTGTGGATTTACAGGTAAGTTCCTGCCAAGACACCGTTTCATTTTCACACTGTGGTGAACCCAAAGAAAAACGTCGGAAATAGCCAGCTTTGCAAGCAGCATTTTTTTTTTCATTCCAAGTATCCTGGTGTGCTGTGATCCCTGCCTCCAGACACAACTTAAGTCATGTTGTGATGAATTTCGCCATCTGTGTTTTTACATCCTGTCTCCCCCGTCTGTCTGCCACTCTCTCTCTCACTCGCTCACTCTCTCCCTCCTTCTGGTGTCACCCTCTCTCAAACCATCCGTGTATCTTTCCTAGTCGGTGAACACCATCAACATGAGTTTTCTGAAGCTTTTCCGGGCAGCCAGGTTGATCAAGCTGCTGAGACAGGGGTACACCATTCGGATTCTGCTCTGGACTTTTGTACAATCTTTCAAGGTTGGCTATGTTTTAATCAACTCATTGGTTCATGTCACTTCAATGATGATACATATCTGGAAGTAAAGTTAATTAAAATTCTTATGACAAGTTTTAATCAAATATTTTGCTTTCTCTCTTTCAACAGGCTCTGCCTTATGTCTGTCTTCTCATTGCAATGCTTTTCTTTATATACGCCATCATTGGAATGCAGGTATTCTTTCACTAAGATACATTATGGTTGATATTACAGACTGTCACGGCTCACAGTAACATTTATTTCAGTGAGAAAGTGTCTAGTTATTCTTTGAGCCAACTTAAGGAACTTGTAGTTAAGAAAATATATGAAAACATCAACTTAGTCTCTTAAAATTTAAGGATTCAGCTCAGTTCAGACCTTTATTGGCCCTGGAAGGGAAATTTGATTTACAGCAGTGGACAAAAACACACATGAAAAAAGACACAGGACAGTGCAACACAACCTCATTAAATACAACCAAGAAAAGGAAAATGTAACTGTTTGTTAGAAATCCCACTTGAATGGTAGCAATATGAAAAAGTGCTATAGTGCACAGAAGATTAAGTGCAATAATTACACGAGGAACATACGAGAAGTAGTATCTGTTGCTCTTAGCCCTGGACAGCCTGTAGCTTCGACTAAAGAGGAGAAGAACAAAATCCTCCATGAGAGGAGGGTCAGAAATGGTCATGATTGACTTTGCTTTTCTCACAATTTGTCTGTTCCATATTTCTGACAAGGAAAGCTGCTGTGTGCCAATTATTTTACTTATATTATTCTATTTTACTGTTTTAACAACACTGGACAGATGAATGTGTGCTTCAATGAGACTACCCTGTCGAACCTTGTTTGGCCAAATGTATTCCTTATATTTTGTTTATATTATGTGTATATATAAGCAGTATATATATATATATATATATATATATATATATATATATATATATATATATATATATATATATATACATATATATGTTTATAAAGTAACACACACACACACAAAATATATATATATATGTATATATATACATTTTTATAGATTAAGGCAGTCAACATTTATATCTTACACTTTGAATTCAGTACTCATGTGGATATACTTGTGTAAAGCTGCTCACTTTTAAACTGCTCCATCATTTCCATAGCGACAGACCCAATGTGATTTTGTGAAAATGTGATACATTTTTCATTTCTACATTTTAATTGAATTGACCCATGGAATAAAACAGCTGCTAAAGCAGAAGCTAACCGGAATCCAATGAAATACACATATTGAATGATTCTCGTGTTTTCTGCAGGTGTTTGGAAACATCAAGCTCAATGATGAAAGTCACATCAACCAACACAACAACTTTAAGACCTTTTTCAGTGCACTGATGCTGCTCTTCAGGTGGGCTTACAAGAAAATATCCTCCAAGCTTCACGGTTCAGTTTCATTTTAAGTGAATTCCTCAGGGAAAATGGGTTTCAGTTTGATGTAAGCCAGGTGTTTGTTTGTGTTTAAAACCATCAGGAGTGCAACAGGGGAATCCTGGCAGGAAATCATGCTTTCATGTCTGTCGGGTCAGGAGTGTGAACCGGACTCCTCCATTGCCCCCCTCACCATGTCTCCAGACCACGAGGGAGGCTGTGGGACAGACTTTGCTTACTGCTACTTTGTCTCATTCATCTTCTTCAGCTCTTTCCTGGTCAGGGCTCCAGCGAAACTACATTCTGTTGATATGTTGGGTAGTTATTCTGCACTCCTGAACACTACTTTTTTCTTTGTTATGTTCTTGTCTAGATGTTGAATCTGTTTGTGGCTGTGATCATGGATAACTTTGAGTACCTCACAAGAGATTCTTCAATCCTGGGTCCACATCACCTGGATGAGTTTGTCCGCATCTGGGGGGAGTATGATCGTCTGGCATGGTGAGATCTTATCACTGCTGTATTTTTTAACAGGTAGTTTATTTTGACCTGATGAACACTCATGTTCTATTTTTATCCAGCAGAGGGCCACCAAATAATGTGAAATGTTGCATATTTCAGGTCAATGTGCCACAGGCTGATAGTAGTCCTAAAAAGCCTTCAAGAGCAGCTAGAGTACACTGTGATTGATTTTTTTTAGAAAACAAACATTGTTCAAACAAAATGTCATACTTGAAGAAAAAGACCTTGCCAAAGATTTGCTTGAGTTTTTTTTTCATTCTTTATGAACTTCTCCACCCTCTGCTTCTGTTACTCTGTGCCTTGTCTTACTCATCACACCTGTGTTGCCTCTGAAGTGGTCGTATCCACTACACAGCCATGTACGAGATGTTAACACACATGTCGCCACCCCTGGGCTTGGGCAAGAAGTGTCCAGCAAAGATTGCCTATAAGGTACATGAGCCAAGTTTAAAGACATTTAGAATATATAATGAATTCATTTTATGCAGTACATTTATTTACTGGATTGAAAGGAACACACCAACAATCTGTAACTACGTTCATCTACTTTCTTCTTCTTCTCTCTGTCTCCTGTTTGTTTCTCAGAGGTTGGTGTTGATGAACATGCCTGTGGATGAGGACATGACGGTCCACTTCACCTCCACCCTGATGTCACTCATCCGCACGGCTTTGGAGGTCAAAATAGCTCGAGGTCAGGGTCACTAAGGAGTGTGTATGATATGGCATCATGGCTACCATAAACAACTATTTTCATTAAAGTTCATTTTACAGTCACTTAATCATTTCATGTATAAAATGTTAAGCGTGATGTCATTCTCTCTCTATATATATTTGTTTACTTAATCAGTCACTGCACAATAATAACTGTATATATTCTTGCAGTCACCACAACTGTCTATTTATTTATTATTATTATTATTCATTCACTGAACAGCAATTACTCTGGCCACTTTTCACAAACATATTTGTCTTTCATATCACCACAAATATATTTTCACATAGGTGAACTGTTTTTGTAAACGCTGCTGTTTAGTATTGCTGCTAATGAAGTTTCGTTGTGTCCTTGTAGACAATGATAATAAAGATTCTATCTATCTATCAATTCATTCATTTAGTCCAGGCACACTGAAAAATATATTTATTTTCTTTCTTGTTGTGTCTTTTGACTAAATACTTCATTCAGATGAATCGCATTAAATGATCTACTAACTGTACTGTAACTGAACTGCCAAAGGTGGAGAGGACCGTCTCGCTCTGGATGCCGAACTCCAAAAAGAGATCAGTATCATTTGGCCTTATCTGCCCCAGAAGAATTTGGATCTACTGGTACCTATCAACAAAGGTCTGGTTCTAACTATGGAAGTTTAACTGATTGTAATGTTTAGAGACGAGCAGTGAAAGTTAATGTGTAGTGTATCGGCCCTCACAGATACAGACATGACGGTGGGGAAGATCTACGCTTCGATGATGATAATGGACTACTTCAAACAGAACAAAGCCAAGAAGCTCAGGCAACAACTCGAAGCTCAGGTCAGCCGTGCAGGCTGATAGGCCTGTTCCTCAACCTCATTGTACTTCTCACCATGTTTTATAAATAATTATACATGGGGCAAGACACGCATATTGTAAGAACATTTTACAGAAAAGGGGAACAAAAAAATACACATCCTCACATAGGATCGTTTTTTATTTCCTCTTAAAGCTCTTGAACCCATGTTTGAGGCACAATTTGATTAATTATATGATAACGACAACAGCTTCAAAGTGTGTTTTTGTTTGCTTAGCCTAAATATTGAAATAGAAAAATCCACTCCTTCATATTCTTTAATGCAGCTTGAACAAAGAAATTGTCTGAAGCCGAAAGTCTTAGATGTATTTCTTTTTTCATTCTTATGGTTTCAAAAGTATGGAAACGTGAATAGAGTGGATAGGACCCAAATGCATATAACAGAGTTGAAACAAGTGCAATTCAATAGTTATATTTAAAAACATGCTTTGAGATAATTGCTTAGGGTAAGGTGAGGCAGGTAATGGTTAAAACCAGGACAGGCAGTCCAAATAGGCAGAGAAACAGTCATCGAGCCTAGAAATCAAAGCAAAGATCCCAAAACACCAAGACAACACGAGGAAAGAGCTGGGTCGTTGAGCAAAGCATACAAAAACAAACTGTTACAGATAGAAGGTACAACAGAGAAACAAAAAAGTTAATAAATCAAAGTAAATTAGGAATCAATAAAAGGACAACAATAAACAAATAAAAACACAACCCTTGAATCAGAGCAGTATGTGACAGAAGTTTCTGTGTTTCTTATTTCAGAAGAGTAGCTTAATGTTCAAGCGTCTGGATGCGTCCACCCTCCCGGAGGACATTCTGTCCAACAGCCAGACGCTGCCGATGATGGCCCACAGTGCCGGCTCAGCCCTGTGAGACTGTGCACACCTGCAGATGTGTCATTTTGAACTCCTGGCTCTGTTAATGTGTTTGTTTAAAGTAATGTTTCCCTCTGTCTTAATGCAGGACCAGAGGAGGTTTTGTTGCTTTGAGCCCTATCTCACCACAGGAACTTTTCATGCAGCCCATTAGCTCAGACGTGGATGTTAGTCAACAGCAGAATCTGGTAAGAAACAGGAATGACGTGATATGATCATAAATCCCACAAACACGTCTTAGAGCAGTGGTTCTTCACCTTTAAATTACTGTTGACTTGTCACAGGCTGTCTCTGAATAAGGATTTCATACTTGGGCTGTTTTTTGAATAAATTCACAGGTCGAATACAAAAGACAGTTTTTAATAGTAGACATCTTATGTTCTTAAACTGAATTATTTTTTTGTATAAAGTGCAACACATCTGCAGCAAGGGTATCTTGGCCATTCACCCCACTAACACAGAGAAAGTAGTCGAACTTTGCTTCAGTTATAGCACCGTCTGACCCATTTCTGTATTTAATAAAGCTAGCTGTGGATGTAAAAACTGCCTGACAGCAAAGCCAAAGTCATGACTTAGTATCAAAATGATCCCTGTCTCTTTCTTAGTGCTACACAAACACATACATGCGACATAAATGTAGTGTTAGATAGACCATTAGTATAAATCTACATCCAGCCCATTAAAACAAGGACAATCCTGATCAAGGACAACGGGAGCTTATATTTGTACGAGGGCTTAGTTGAGTGAATCTACTTCAGATGTGAAGTGCAGATCGCACCAGGCATTAGTTAGACTGCGTCACACACTCAAAAGAATAAACTCTGCCCCCTGATGTAACACAGCATGCCACAGTTAGAGTAATCATCAACACCCACAAATGCATGAAAAAGCAAATAACTTACGCATTACCCTAAATTATTTTAAAAGGTGGGGTGCGGCAGTGGCACAGTATATGGGACGTGTGGGGCCTGTAGGTAAAATCAATGGATGTGCGTGTCAAGTCGCTGATATGTGTTGCCCTTCAGATAAAGCTTGTGATCCCTATGGGGGGGTCCTGGCCAGAGGTATGGAACCACTGTCCTAAAACAAAGACCATACACACTCAATATTTACAAATTCAAACAACGTCACAACTGCAATATGTTGCTTTATTTTTAAATCAATAAATTCTCAATGGATGACATTGCTGTGACTTTTCTCACTGCCTTGCAGAGCTCGGCATTGCTGCTGTCTGTGCTCCCGTCTTTTATTCCTGTGGAGGTCGGATTATCAAAGGCAGATTGTCAAACAGTTGTTGTTTTACTGTGTCTACACCGTCTGGTTTAACTGGTTTATGTTGCCTGCTAGATCAATGACATGAACTTCTTCTGAACTATCCACGTATTAGTGTCTGTTCTTGCACAGGAATGTGTTCGACCCCTTGACAGATGTGGCGTGACTCTTTGTGTAGTTGTTAGGACCTGAACCTGCATGATGGAATGAACTATCAGGCTGAAATCTGGATTTCCCTGTGAACTGTTTTGTTTCTTGTCCTTTCTCACTCCTCTTGTCCACTGTTTGCTCCTTTTTTAACGCAACTCACACTGTTTCTATTCCTCCTCTAAGTCAGTTATCTGTTGCTAGTGGTTAATTTGTCTTTTTTTTTTTTGGCTGAATGGTTTTGATTGGATGGCGATGGTGATGGCTATGATAAGTGACCCTCAGTGATGAAATGGCTTGTCTGCCCTCGTCTCACCTGAAATGGACCTTGGTATAGAGGCAGTCCTGGCAGGGGCGAGCCTGATTGGTGCGCTGTCTCTCCTTGCCCTCCTCACTTGTGTCTGTACTCACCTAGGTGGGCGAGTGCAGTTTGGGGATTGAATCCCAACTGGAGGTTCCGCTAGGAAGGGGCCTGTGTGTGCGGGCCTCTTCCATGCCCCGTCTGGCTATAGATTTGCAGGTACACATATTTTCCATGACACGGCCTCTGTGCTGGATCTTGCGGACGACAGTGGCTGCATGGGCTCTAACGCCAAAGTGCCTGTTTCTTACATGCACGAGATGATGAGAAGTTTATATGAGTAGAGTTTTGGCTTGTCTTTTCTTTGTTGGGAGTCGTCTTAAGATTTAAAGAAATGTTGATGACGTTTAATGTTTGAATGCTGATGCCTTGCTCTCTTACCTTGATCTCTTTCGTCTCCAGAATAGAAGAAACTAAACCTAACAATTTGGATGCATTATTTGTTTGCACTCAAGCATGATTTTTGATCTCAAAACTTCTCTGCAATGGTCCACTCTTTTCTGAATTTACCAGCATGTTAATGTTTTCTTTGTGCATGTGCCTTGTTTTTGCATGGTTGTTTTCGTATGTGTGTGTTTCCACATACGAAAGCAGACAGAGGTTGCAGGCGGCTCCATGAAGCGTTCAGTCTCCACTGTTGCCGATCAGCGGGTGAACGGTCTTTGGCAAGACGAGAAGAGTCCGGAGCGAATTTATCGACCTCGCCACAAAAGCTACAAGGCTGCTGGTGAGTCCTGTCATGTGTTGTTATTATCCTATTAGTTTGCATACGTACATACATGTGGGGAAATGTATGTTTGATTTGACTTAGAAATGTACATGTTGGGGTGTTGGTGGGACAGTGGTTGGTGCGCGTGCCCCATGTGTGGAGGCTGTGGTTTGGTTGTCTCACAATGTCCAGTAAAAACAGGCTAGCAAAGCGGGTCAGAGTGGCAAGCCAAGTGATCGGTGTGCAGCAAGCTCAGCTGCAGGACATTTATAGTAAGCGTGTCATCAGTAAGGCTCAACTACTCATGAAATGTCCTGAGTCCTGACCACCCTCTCCTTGTTGAATTTGATCTCCTTGCTTCTGGTCGTCGTTACAGAATGCCTCGAACCAAAAACAAGACGTGCCAGACATTCTTTTATCCCTGTTGTTGTTGAAAAGCTTAATTTGCTGGCCTAACTTTGCTGTTTTCTTACGTGTATTTATGTGGGTAAGACAGCTTTTTTTAGATTACAATTTCAGTCTGTTTTTTTCTTCTGATTATTTAATTGACTTCTCCTACATATTTTAGCATGATTATTCAAAAGTATTTATTTTACACTCAGCTGTGTGTCTGAACTGTTTAAGCCTCTGGCTCAGTGTGCTTGAAGTTCCTGTTTTTTCACTTGAGCTGTGGATTTTCTGTTTGTCTGTATTTCTTGATGTTGTCTTTTGTGTTCCTGCCATGTCTTGTTGCCTGCTACAGAGCTTACTTCCTTGGGATCATAATAAAGTTCAAGTTCAAGTTGATTTTTGCCATAAATATGCAGTCCAGCATGCCCCAGCAGCAACATTAAACAATCTGAAATTACATGTTTTTGGGATGGTTTGGTGTCTCTGCATGGGATGTTTTTCCTGTGAAGAAATGTTTAATGACTGTCAGGTTGCACATATTGTGGTGGTTACAAATAACAAAAAACAGAGACATTTATACTTAAGTTTCTTGATTTTTTTCTTGACATCTTTTACTTGTTTCCCCTTCTGAAAATCTCCCCTCCAGTTTCTCGTTCTGAGCACTGGCAGAAGGGAGACAGGGAGCGTGGCAGGTCTAAGGAGCGCTGCCATCTCCTCTCTCCTGGTGCCTCTCGCTGTAACTCAGAGGAAAGGAACTTGCAGCCCTCGAGATCCTCTAGTGTGGAGAGAGCACAGCCTCGAAATAAACAGGTTGGTCAGAAAACTTCAGCCAACACCCAGGATATCGATCTAAGTATTTTGTGAACTGATTTTTAATTAACTTTGTTAGTTAAAAAATAAGCAGCAGCAAAAATATTGTCTCTATTTGCTATCATAGAAGGTTTAAATAGTGCTAAAAAAAAATCAAATTAAGATGAAAACAAACAGCATTTGCAGGATTTAAGATTGACTGGCTTGTGAGAATTATGGGAAAAGGCGTCTCAGGAGTAATGTCACGAGTTCCAGTTCCAGCTGCATGCTCCAGTTAAACTAAAAATTTGAATTAGACACAAAAATTGTGATATCAGATAACAAATTAATAGGGCACTCTAGATTAGATAGGAAATTAAAGCATAGCTTCGGGACGCCCCCTAAACTTTGCCGTCTGTAAGTCACCAGATTTATCGACTGATTGTTTTCCCATTTCTGTTTATTCTCATCTGTAGGGCAACAGCTCGGACAGTCCGGTGCCCTCCACCTCAGAGTCCAGCACTCCCAGCGGCCGAAGACCTTTATCACAGACCCCAACTCGCTCTCGCCCTCACATTACCTACTCTCCGCTCGTGAGTCGCAAGCACCCCTCCGTCGGCGAGGACGAGGATGGACAAGGCAGCCCAGAGACCACGAGGCGGGGCAAGCTCACCTGGGAGACCGAAGAGGGGGTTGCTGATGAGATCCGAAGCGATGAAGGCCACCACCCTTCCCCACCTCGACGCTACCCCTCTGAGCCGTTCCTGGCGTCTCAGGATGACGACCACAGCCCTGACCCCTCTGGTCACATGGAGACATTGACCTTCGAGGCTGCCGTGGCCTGCAGCCTGGGGCGATCAAACACTGTCAGCTCAGCCCGCCCGCGCTTGCGGACCGGCTGGCAGGTCCCCAATGGACATTTCCGAAAGCGTTTGGGGCAGACAGCCTCTGTGGCTGGCTGCGATCCTCTCAGCGACACAGAGGAGGACGACAGGTGCTAGGGACAGGGGGCTCAGCATGTCGGAAAATCCCGGAGAGTTGTGTGAGAGGAACCTGTACAACAGAGTACAGAGTCAAAGTTATTGTGACTCATTTTGCACCCATGCTTCGAGGGCATGATCCCTCTGGATGTTTGGTAAAATGTGAACCCAAAACAAAGAGGAAAGATCAATACTTCCTGAAACTGTAGTTGCCAATTCACACTGAACACTGACATTGAAGAAGGTCTAGTTCCTGACTTGTACTTGATGATAGAGAGTAATAACACATCTCAAATAATCATGAGATGCAGAAAATTAGCGAATGGATGAAATTGTCATTTGTGTCAATAGATATTTTCATTTCTGAACATGTTTCTAGATGATTCAGTGTGGCTCTATCAGTATTTATCTGTGGGGTGTGTGAATATGTAACTACATTTTCTCAAAAATGATTGTTCTGTAAATACATTGTGATCATCTAACCATTGCCGTTGATAAAACCAGATCAATACAACAAGCCATCTTGAAGAGGCAATCTGATATTTTACCAGACAATGTGGATACTAATAAGTAACACTCAATAATGCTGGATTTTTTTACAGTATGAATGAATGTGCACGGGAATAAACTGCCTGATTTTCCCCGTCATTTTTTTTCCTTTTGGTATTGAACATAATAAGTTGTGAGATATGAATACAGTTATAGAACAACATAGAAAAGATGCTTATTTGTTACTTCACCCTATATTATTGTTAAATCATTCCTCCTGCAAACCTTTAACATTTTTGAATTATTCTTCAGTACACTCGGTCTATTTTTTGCAGTCTACTCCTTTTAAATCTGAATTTTTAAACAAACATATTTAACATTTGGTTTTGAGAAATAGTCGGTGTGTAAATTCACCATTAACTGATATGAAAAGTAAAAGATCTCTCATCTATTTTCACCTTTATTCTTCCTTGTGAATATAATGCATCACTGCAGACGATGACTGTAGAAACACTGTAGACACATCATGACCCGTTTTGCTTCATTAACAAATTAACATTACTCTATTACTTACTAATAATGTACAGAGAATTTATGCTGTTTGTAACTTTTAGAAGAAAAAAAATCAACAGTATCAGCTGATGAGCTTTAAAGGTAAAGGAATCTTTGGAAATGTTCATTTAATGTGTTTTTGTTTTATTTGCCTGAACAAGGACAACTCTGTGAAACTCACTTAACCAAAAAAAAAACCATGCAGATGTGTATGATAAGTTCCTGGAATGCAAATACTTTGTGGGTTTTTATGTGTACAATAGCTGTATATAAAAATAAAGGTGTCCTCAAGTTGCCATTGTTATGGAATGTCCTTTATTTTATTTCATATTTAGCTTTTGAAAACATCAGAAACTTTGAGGGGGAGACTTTAAACCTAGTAAAAACTCCTACAGAAAGCACACAAACAGACATACACATGCATACTGTCAAAAGATTTCACCTCAATAGTCTCTCTCTGGGGGGGGGGGGGGGGGGGGGGTTGACTGACTACTCGGGCTCAATGGAGGAGTGGTCCTGACTGTTTTTTTTGTAATGTGGTGCTTAATAGAGTATGGGCCTCATTCTCTAATATCTTCATATTTTTTGAGGATCGATGCCGTGCTACTCATCTGGGTTGCAGCTAGAGCAGGAACAGACAGCTTTCAAGATCAGAGTAATCCAACGCGCACCAGGATTGTTTGGATAGACCTTAAAGTTTATTACATATGAAATCCTAATCTTAATATTTGTTCTCTATAAAGTTGATCCTGTTCTTAAACAGACGTTTAAGAACAGGACGTCGACGTCATTGTAAATGAGGGCTATGCTCTCAATGATTTTGACCTTCCATTTGATCTGTTAAACAGAGAAGATAAATTTCAACCAAACAATGTTATGGAGGATAAATATTAAAAGAATAGGCTATATGAGTGAGACATCCTGATTTAAAAAATTTTAAGAAGTACAACTGCTGTCAATTAACATAAATAAATTAAATTTATTTAATTGAAATAAATAAATGATTGGAGATAAACAGT
The DNA here is from genome assembly GCF_963930695.1 of Labrus bergylta. Lineage (NCBI taxonomy): Eukaryota > Metazoa > Chordata > Actinopteri > Labriformes > Labridae > Labrus > Labrus bergylta. Next base: position 23,418,792 of record NC_089198.1, on the reverse strand, counting down.
CCACCAAAGTTACAAAGTAAACATATAAATTATTAGAGGGTAATTTAGATTTAAGATTTAATTTAAAACACAGCATGTGGTGTTGAATAAATACATGTATTTTGTATAATAATAATAATTTAAAAAAAATAGTTTAACATGATAGACTTAATCCAATCCTGAATGCATCCTGTTTAGTGTTTAGTGTACCAAAGAAAGCTGTGTTCTGGGAATAGCACTGAAATCACATTATTACAGCTTTTACTGACAAATTGACTTTTTTTTTTGTTTGCAGTCAGCATTAATAATCAGAATTATTGAGAAAACGTCATTATTGTGCATGATTATTTTACATTTTTGTGTTGTTGTTGTTGTCATTGAAGGAGGGAGGACCCTGCCTGTCACTGGAACCACGTAAACGACATCAACCAATCAGCGCGTAGAATCCCCCTCCTTACGTCATATCCAACGGACCGATAACATGTCCTCCGGTCGAAGAAAGAGCTAGCCTGGAAAGCGAACTGTGAAATCTTACTCACGAAGTTTAAAAGGCGGAAATGTCGCTGCAGTCTAACACTCGTATCGCTCAGTGTAACAGACATCGTCGCTCCTGAAGTAGATAATTTGTTTAAATGTTTATTCTTAGGCAGGAATGAGCGATACTCATCAAGGAAGTCGCCCAGCTGGCTAGTTAAAAAAAAAAAAAAAGTAGCTACCGAGACTGCTAGCTGTCGTTAGCAAGGGAGTTCTTTGTTTTGTTTTTCAGGTGTCATCATGAAGAGAAACTATTGTTGACATTTGCTTTGCCGTGTGAGCATGTTGGTGTTTTAAAAATCATGTACATGCTTTTTCTTGTAGCAGGTAGTCGAACTGTAAATTAATAGTTTCTTACGGGCGATTAAAAAAAAGAGAGAACACTAAAACATTAGCTCATCGAGATCAATCTGAGCAGCAAAAGGTTTTTTGGGGTTTTTTTTAAAAATTTTCCCCCACCGGAAGAAATGGGCAACTGTCTCAAGTCTCCGACATCAGACGACATTTCTCTGCTTCATGAATCCCAGTCAGACAGGGCGAGTTTCGGTGATGGGACAGACCAGGACCTGGAGCCTCCTCCTCCATATCAGGTTAGAAGAGCTGACTTAATGTTGTTATGATAATAAAAACATGAATCTTACATCACACAGGTGGATATATAACTGTGTAACTTCTGTTTTAAGAAGGGTTTAATCTGTGTGGCCTCTGTTCCAGTTTGGCCAAATTATACCTGAGTAAACAAACTGGTTTTGGATTCACTAAGTCCCCAAACCAGCTTTTTTTCCCCCTCCCACTTTGACCCCCCCTCCCAGAGAGCCTGGGCTGTCAGACCACTTTGTTTGGACTGAGCTGCTCCCAGAGAGGATGACTTCTAGTATTTTAATTTAGGTGTTTCTTTGTCCTTTTACCCAGGAGCAGGCTCGCATGCCCATGTACCATCCCACGCCTAGCCAGGCCCGTCTGGCCACCCAGCTGACCGAGGAGGAGCAGATCCGCATAGCTCAGCGCATTGGTCTCATCCAGCACCTCCCTAAGGGTGTTTATGATGGAGGGCAAGATGGCTCGGAGAAAAAGATCAGAGAGTGAGTGTTTTGCTTTTTTTGTTGTTAGGATGGTTGAATGCCATTGCAGCTCAACATTATCAACACAATCGGACAGTTTTTTTTTACCCAATTGATTTATTTGATTTAAGTTGACTTGGCTTAAAGCCGGTTATCGAGCAGATATTTACTTCTCCCTTAAAGTCATTTTTAAATGTATGTATAAAAAAAGTTGATTTAAAGGTCGTGCTGTTAACTAAGCTGTATGTCTATTTCAGCCTGTTATTTACTCTCTTTCAGATGTGTGATCTGTATGCTGGACTTTGTATACGGCGACCCCATCCGATTCCTTCCATGTATGCACATCTACCACATGGACTGTATAGACGACTGGCTGATGAGATCCTTCACCTGCCCGTCCTGCATGGAGCCTGTTGATGCTGCCCTGCTTTCCACCTACGAGACCAACTGATTTTTGGATCCTTCCACTTGCTGGCTTCGATCAAACAAGGCTCCAGCTCCCCCTTCCCCCAAAAAACACACACACATAAGCCCAACCAAACAAACGCCCTCTTATAGAGAGAGGAGCTTAAAAATGTGTTGGCTGTTTTCTTGCACTTTTAAACAACCAAAACTTAGTCAGCTCATATTGGCTTTCCAACTCCTAGGTCTAAATGAGCCAGTTTTAAATGTAGTTACACAAACCCAGACAACTCTGCATGACTGCATTTGTGTGTGTTAGTTGTGCTGGAGCAGCGTCCATTGTTGCTGCTCACGGTGAGCATAAGGATGTGTATGTGAGCTGTTTGATGACTGTGCATTTCCACTTGAGCCGGTCTCAGTGGGTTTTTCTCCCCAACGGGCCTCATTTCACGTCATTATCAGTTTGTCCTTGTTATCAAACTGGATAATCAGGCTAACAGATTAATGACCGAAATTTCACAAAGTGTTGCTACGAGAAAAAGTTTCAATTAGAGGTATCCCGTGGCAACATTTCACAAAGTCCTCTTTGGCATATTGATCACCTGCACGTGCTCTCTTCTTAAAATGGCCCAACACTTTGGAGTTTCAGCGGTTGATGTTTACACTATGGGTGTCAGACAATAAGCATAACATTGCTCTCTAGGTAGTAAAGATAAAAAAGACAATTATGCACAAACTGAACATAAATCACCCAAAATTGAAAAGTACACAATATCACGTGATGGAGATCAGGTCTACATGATATTTGGCTGCTCAAAAAAGGCCAGACTCTAAAGAAAGCGCTTTGAGTTGAAGGGAAAACGATGTGTACCGAGAATGTCTCAACTGTGTAAAGTAGCTGGCAGCCGATGTAAAAGGGCTCATTTGCGCATGGGCAGGTGGATCAGTCAGACAAAAATTAGAAACGCTTGCACACACTTTTCATCTGATCCCGAGATTTGCACTTTACTTATAGGACAGTATCTAAACAATATATTAATATATGTACCTTATAACCTTGCACTATCAATACTTCATCCTACTTTGTTTTCTGAGATTTAAAAGTTATATAGCTGATAAAGACATTTTTGAAGCTGTCAGTAGTCACTTATCACGTCGAGGTAAACCTGAAAATGTACTTCGTGAACTCTGTGATTCAGTAGTGTGAGCCTCCGCTTCGTTCTGCTTAATTTTGGATTGTTGTGCGTGAGTGAAGGGACAGAGGCTTGCTCCAGATTGACAGATAATTTAAATCAACTTTAGTGTGATGACTTATATGGAAATATTGATTTTTGATTGCATTCACTTTTATGTCCCGTGATTAGCTTAGCTAAGCATAAATACTGTTATCAGTGGGGAAATAGCTAGCATGCATAGCTAACTTTGCCTACTAGCACTCTGCCTCTAAAGTGTAATGATTTTTATGTTTTACAGGGACTTATATGGTATTTGACAACAATTTATGTAAATGTTAAACAAGTAAAATATACATGAATGAACCTTAGAGGTGCTGGTAGGTGAATTAAAAAAAAAACTGGACAGGGCCCTCTGGATGTTTCCCCTGCTTCTAGTTTTGTGCTAAGCTAAGCTAATCTTCCTCCTACTTTAGCTTAAATGAAAGCATACCCGCATGAAAGCAGAATCAATCTTCCCATATATATACAAGAAAGTAAACGAGCGTATTTCTCACAATATCCAACCGTTCCTCCTGAGAGGCTTCGTTTGAGGTGAACTTAAAACATTTTTTTATTTTAAATCTACGAGTACAACGTCACTTTGTTTAATATATGTCATATTTTTAATTGTACTATATTTTTTTGTTTTGTTTTATTCACATTCACTGTAGCAGTAGTTGCAATAATTGGTTTAATTTTAATTTGTGGCATTCTTTGGAGAAAGTTTGTCTGCCCTTTTTTTTTTCCTGTTACATGTGCTTTAATGTCGACCTTCTCATTTTTCATTTACATTATTCCAAATCCAATAATGTGTGTATATAGTACCGTAACTATATAACTCCTACACTGGTTTACTTTGCAAACCTCTGTCCCAGATGAATTTCACATTGTGAGAGACTTCTTTTTTTCTGGTGTGATAGTTACCACTGAGATTTTCCATTGAGCTTTTCCTTTGCTGTGTTTTTTGGCTTATGTTGATTCTGAAAATTAATATTTTGTGTAACCTTGTCTCTTTCTTTTTGGAAGGCTAGAAAGCTGTCATAAAAAAAAAATAAACAGGAAAAAAACAACTCTCTTTTTTAATTGATTAATTAAGAACAGGCAGTCTCTAAACACCCATCTAGAAAATCTGTTGGAATCCGTCAGAGCAATTAGTCTAAATGCATGTGTGAGAGATTACTGAACACACCATTGCGATATTTTCCTCTAAAACCTTTCATTAATGCAATCCCAAAACCTGGCACTGGAATGGAAACGTGACAGCAGTACGTAACAATCGAGCCCAAGCCATATTAATAATGTGTGATGCTTTGTTTCCTCTGCTTACATCAGCTGTGGAGGAAACATGTGAATCACATTAAGTGTTTTATACGTGACGCACAAACAGTTGAATTGTTACTACTAAAATAGAAGTAAACCCTCATCTGAATATGGCCACACAAGATGCCTTTCTACCACGCACATGCCTTTTTATACATACAAATGTCATGTGCAGTGAAAATGTTTCATGTTGGCTTATGGCATTATGTATAGGGAGGCTCTACATCTATGTTTAATACTCTCAACATGGATGTATGAAGAATAACTGATTGAAAGATGCCCTTTTTCTTTATTTTCAGATAAAGCACTGAGTCTGTTAATCAGCTTTGCAGTGCTACAAGATGTTCACGTTCAGAACACTTTGAGTAATACACTTAAGACACACATGGAAAGGTATAGTTCAAATGGGACTCTGTGTGGCAACATGCTAAATCTCTTGAAATATGTGAAAAAAATGCAGGCTGATGGATTATCAGCACTCGGTCTGTATGTTATAAGGGTCAATTTAGCTTGAATAAATCATCAGAAATAGACAATTTGAAACCCATAAAACATGGTTTGGACACACTCAACAAGGAAGGGGTCATCTAAAATGTATGTAAGCCAGTTGATATCCAGTTTCCAATCATTTGTAAAATATTCCAAGAAAAGTGTGCTTGCAGGACTCAAAGCTGCTAGTTTAAGGTGCTCTTTGGAAAAGGTCATGGGATACTTTAGTGAGTATCTTGTTTGTTTTAATATATCAGGTTTCATTTATCCCCACCTAACTCTTTGCTCAGTCTGCCTCTTTCTCGTAAATAGTTAATGAAGATACCACAGAAGTAAAGAACACAACAACATGTTTGATTTTGATCATTTTTATTTGTTAAACCATGAAATAGTCTGTTAACAAAGCATGTGCACACATCATTATTTATTTCACCATTGCTGAGAAATTCATGGTTAGAATTACTCAACTTCTCATACTTTGTTTCATTTCACATACAACCAAGCTTTATTTCTCTTGACATATTGGTACATTAAGTCAATATTTATCAAGCTTATTTATTGAGTCGTAATTATTAGCCCTAACATGGACAACTTCTTTTTCACTCTGAGAATAAGCATTATTAGGGTTTGTACATCCCGTGAAAGGTGACAGGGATTCCACAATCCACCTCTGCCCGGGCGACCTCAGACAGATCCTTGGCGTTGAGGATTAGGAGGTATGCTGGTCTCTGAGATCCAGGAGCTGCAACGATGGTCAGCAGCACACCTGAGGGCACAGCAGCACATAATCAGAAAACAAATCCTCACACAGATAGTGAGCTGGTGAATATATATAGTCTCTATGTCGCTGTTTACACACCATCATCCTCATCTAACGCATCAGGAGTCTGAACAAAGAGGGGCTCTGAGGGGTAGGAATCTGGTTCTTGCCACACCCAGGTCTCCTTGGTCTTCACGTTCAATTTGCAGATCTAATCCCAAGACAAAAGAAATTCAACATCAGACTATTTTACATGCTCTATAATTATAACTATAATAGAAGGTCACATTACCCTGTCTGGAATGAAATGGTTGAGACCCAAGGCATAGGCGTATGTGTAATTCTTCCCCTGGTACCTGGCGTAGTTGATCTGAGGGAACTCAAAGGCTACAAACACAAAATCAGAATGGTTACATGAAAATAAATCGGCTATGTTCTAAGAAGTAATGTGTCCATATGGCCTCTCAACCAGACAAATCTGTGAGTCAAAATAAGATTTTCTCTAGGATATGTGTGCAGTTCTTCTCCAGTTTAGACAGATTCCCATCAGACCTAATTAAGGGGAGGCCAGTCACAACTGTTTATCTTGACTGGGGCCGGACAAAGAACCACTGTGGCTTTTCTTTAAACAACCAAGATGGCTGCCGCTGATTTGTAATTTTCTTAATCTTCTATTGCATTAGAATTAAACAAACTGGATGGTACTACGACTGTTACATACACATTGCTAAGATTGGATGCTAATTGTCTTAATACCAAAACTCTATTATTTTAAAAGAGAAGTCATATGAATGGGATGTTGGAATCAGCTGTCTAAAATGAGAAGTCGCAGGCTTATTTGCATTTAGGGCCTTGGACTGATCATGCCAGTCTTAATTCCAGAATAGCACCATGAATTCATTGAATTTGCTTCGTGTGTTTGCACCTTGTCGAGGACCGGAGAATAGCACCTCAGGCTCCAACCAGATCGTCCCATCAGCGTGCATGGTAGCTGTGGCTGTGGTGTACGGCAAACTGACCAAGTTCTTCCCCTGCTCCTCCTACATCGAATGAGTTCAGAGAAAATAACACAAGATTTAATAACTGTACAATGCAATTTGTGTCCTCTGGATGAGTATAACAGGTGACTGACCTTGTGGACGTCCAAGGGAATAACATATCTGCGGACCTCTGGCTGTGGCGCCATCATGGCTGCCTTCTTCACCTCTTCCCAGTTGGCTCTCAAGTTTGCCAACCATAGGTAGTTGTAGACAAACTCAAAGCTGTACAGAAAAACACAGCAATATGAGACAAATCTGCAGAAAGCTATAGGAAGGTTCAAATCTAAAACATTTAGCTGTTCTGTTACCCTTTCCAGCCACAGAGGTCAACAACAATGAAGCCCTGGTCCTCATAGGTGTTGATGTGGTGGAACATGCCAATGGCTGCTCCTTTGAATTTGAGATCAATGTACTCTCCTGGATCTTTCTTGGCAATGTGAAACAAAGTCTTGAAGAAATACATTGAAGGAGATATCACAAGATTGAATGAGTAGATGATAGGATAGCATTAAAGTTAAAACACTTCAAATCATGAAGACATGAATCTACTCCAAGTTCTTCTTACTCCTTGGGCCTCGTTGGACTCGAAACAATCCATGTAGTTGGAGCCTCTGATGCTCCAAGCACTCAGGAACTTCAGCAGGTTGATTTTCACAGGGGTCTCCACAAAGACAAAGTAGTTTTCTGACATGCCAAAGCTGAGAATGAAGAAGTGCGAATTGTAAAATTTGACTCTCTGTGACAGCTTAAATGGATTACTGGCCTCGAGTCTAAACTGGAGCATATCAATGGTCCAATGATGCTATGTTATTCAGCTTAAAATCCTCTTAATAGGCTACGTTTAGTAGACTTTTTAAAGCGTTGAATATTCTCTGAAATGCTTTTTGTCCTAGATCAAATGCACAATGCATGTTTCATAGGGTTAATATGTGTAGATGAAACACCTTTAAGCCTACTGATGTCATACTCACTGAAACTCATATATTCAGATATGCTGGCAATACAGGTTTTCATCACTTAGGATATCAGAATGTCTCCACAACGGCTAAATGGCTTTTTACCTTTCAATATACATGTGAAAAACATCTGTCTTGCTTTGTTCTTTTGTAATTCAAACTGCAATGATAGCCATCCTCTATCTCTTACTGTAAGTGAATATAAATGTGACCCTGTGTATTCGCACCTGTGCACATAGGATGGCTTGAACCGCTCAGCACTGGGGAACTGCACCACCACCTTGGACTTCTCAATGGGATCCGACTTGTCTTAGAAAAGAGGCAAAGGTCATGATGTTTTAAAGTTGTATCATACTGTCATTACTACAGATAATAAACAACATTGGTGAAAATTGCTTGAAGTTTGGTTCAGTAATTCTTAAAATCTAGAAAGTCATTGTGCCAAATTTTAACGATGTCATTGAAACATTGTTAACTCAAGATAACTGAACCCTGAGCAAGAAATATGTGTTATTAAACATTTTGTTAGGTTTTGAAGGGGTTAAACAGTGATTAATTTAACCCCAAATAACCACTAATGACGTGTTTTGAAAAATACAACTTTTATGTGTGGTCACTGCTCTATGTCTTGTGCATGTTTTGCTGATATTAGTCGTGATTCTGACACTGATCTAACCTTTCTGTGTGGGGGGAGTCCTGACAATGTTATAGGCCAATGATGCTCCTTTTCCCATGCAGTTGCCAATGTTGTACACAGTACCATCTTTCTCAATGTGAGGGTGGGCTGTCACTCCATTGATGTTGACATAGTTGCACAGGTCAACCTGAAAATAAAATAAAGACACTTGAGAAAAGATCAGGTTTTACATCTCATATTCTATGATCAATTTCTATTGATGTACCTTCTTCAGTGTCTCCAAGGAGTCAGTGTCAACCTTAGTTATGTAGTTGGTTTCTGTTACTGCATAATAATCCTCACCAATAGGGTAAACATTCACCAGGCAGTTGTCTGTCACTTCAACACCCTTGAAGTAAGAGAAGAACCTGCAAACAAACAAACAACGGTAGATGATGTTAAGATGTTGTTCAAACCTTCACATGATAGTAAAAAAGCATCAAAATGATGGTAGGGATGATTTGGAGAAGATTTGTGTCTTTACATATAGAGCACCACCAACCTGGAGAAAATGTTTTTGCAGGGATCAGGGTACCCAAAGGTGCCAAACTCAGTGATCACCACACGCTTCTCAGTGATGGCTCTCACATAGGCGTCTGTTCTGACAAACCTAAATCGAGGAGCAGGTAAAAAAAAGAAGGTATCACATAAAAATATTTTTCATCAAATTTAACAACCAAAATGATTAACTTGTATCTTAAATCTTAAAAAAAAATTTTTTTATAAAATACAGACATGTTTCAGCAGAAAACCCCTGAGTCTACACCAGCATGAGAAAATCATTTTGCAGAGAACTGTCATTCCTCTAACATTCAATTCAATTCATTGTTACCACTTATAAATATGATCATGCTGATTATGAAATTCTCAGCACTGCTTTTTACCCAGCAATACTTATATTCAATAAGATATTGTATGCGCATAGATTTTTTTCAGCATGCCGTTAATGTAAGTTTTGCTAATATCATGAAAAACACAACACCCGTGTTGTCATTCGGGTCTTACTTTCTGAAGTAGGTGACTTGGCCGTTCTTGAAGTCAAATTTGTGCATGAGGGCCTGGCCATCAAAGAGATGATAAAAAGGTTCATCTCCAACCTCAAAAAGGCCCGGTCCCAAGCGCAGAAGACTCCCCTTGATAAATGGAGGAATCCTACCTGTATAACAAGAACACAATAAATATGAATTATACACAGTTATGAATTGTATTGTACGGGTTTGTTAAACTGCATTATGGTGTGCTCATTCTGTGTCCAGTATAACATACTCCTTCCACTTGTACATTTGTTTAACAGTGAAATCAATACATGGCTGGCAAATAATTAATTGCCTTGAGTCTATTTGTGTCTGAAACATGCAAACAAACCTGTGACTGTAGCAGGAATAGGCTCAGCCAGCTCCTCACATGTCTCAAAGATCTTCTTGTAGCTACCAGCCGGGTGTTCAAATCTGTTGCCAAAAGTGATGACTTCAAAATTGCAGCCAAGTAATCAGACCTTATGATATATTTTCTTAGGTAGTTTAACGAATGTCTCTGTTAGTACAAGTCATTTAAAGCTAAACTTGTGCCAGGTCATGCAGTGCATTGTTCATCATGAGCTTTAAAATCCTCCAATAAGCTGCAGACTGACTGACTGTTGAAAAGGATGTAAAAGTCACAAGATCATCTTAAAGAAAAACTATGCTACGTTACATATATCTTACATCATTAAAAAGAGCACTTTCCAAATAAAAGCAAAGCCAATCACTCAGTAAGATTAAGAAATGAAAAAAAGCTGTCTGACTTGTAACCTATCTTGAAAATCAAAAAAATAAAAAGGTTTAATGTAGAAGAGTTGTAATTCAGCAGAAACTCACCGGCTGACCATTTTGCAGTCTAGTTGTGGCACTGTGCAAAACCAACTCTTAAAGAAACCTCTGGTCACTTCAGAACCTGAAGCTTCTGGCCTCCTGGAGGATTTGGGGTATTTATCAACCCCGTCCCCCTCCAATTCGCAACAATCTGTCCTGTAAACCTTTCGCCTGGCCAATCATGTCGCACCATGAACAAGAATCCCTTTGTGCCTCTATCCTCTGTTTGATGACTCATAGCCACCCCACTGAAACCGGATTTATCGAAGGAAATATTTATTGCAGAGATCTGGCCCATGTGTGGCAACAGTACATGTGATTTTTTTTTCAATTGTGTCAATTGTTCAGGTTTGTACTTAAAGATATAGTTAAGCTGAGTCATACTAAGTGCAGTATTTTCAACAGTATAGATACAATGTGCAGGGCTGCAAATCTGCATTGAGCAAGTCTACAAAGGTGAATGTGGATTTAAATTCAGTAATCATATGGGCTCCACATGTAGAGCCAGTTTATATGACAAGGGTCAGGGTTAATATGAATTATTCCACAACTCAGGGTTTAAAAAAAGCTGTAATACATTCATGTCTCAAACAACACAATTACTAAACTTTTATGCAGTTACATACTTTGCTTTTAGATTCTTAGAGGTGAGCATTTATCTAGTAAAGAGGATTATGACTGAATTGGCCAGAGACAAAATGTGTTTGTATTCCAACACAATTATTAAATCAAGTCTTTACTAATAAGTATAAAATCTATTGTGAAATGAAAAACAAATCAGAGAGCCTTCACTGCCTCTGCTATTTTAAGCATTCTTGTACAACATGCACACACTGCTATTGGAGGGAAAGTGGCCTGTTCTTTGGTGTGATTACAAAAAGCCTTAACTTGCTTGTCTCAGTGCAACTATAATCTAGCTGGAGGGATTAAGCTCTGCGTAGCCTTAAGACAACCACTGCATTGTTTCTTATGGGAAAAAACACAATTAGAAGGGAGAGTTTCACCAGACGTGGTTTTGTCAGAGGCAGGGTTGTGATGTGGCGCCACCAGCCAGCCAACACATGTGGACTAACCAACTTTAATAAGCATTATACAACAGTTGATGTGATATCTATTAATTAGGAATTAAAATATCATTTATTGGGGGGTGGATTTTCATTTTGGTTCTGCATCAGACTGTCAAATGTTTACCTAAAAATATTTGCACATGTATTAAACAAACTGTAATCACTTCCTGTCCTTCTACAATGATGTAATAACAAAAACAATTCAATCTCTGCAAGTCATCTAGCTGATTCAAGACAATATCCCAAGCACATCACCAGTGGACAACTTTTACCACTTTTTCGAAGTGATTTTTGGAGCTAGTGATAGACTAATTGTGCATATTCAGTCAACTGAACGATGGAAATCAAAGCTTCAAAGAGGAAAAAAAAACAGGTTGGCAGGTATGAGCCGAGTCTTAAACACGACTAGCTGACAATTATAGTCATGCTACTTAAAAAAATCAAAAGGAAGATTAGACGTAAAGATATGAGTTTTGACTGTTTTATCCCACTTGAAAAGAAAGCCAAACGATGCATAAAGCAGTGTAATATGAGGAGAGAAATGATGCCCACAGATGATGATCATCATGTGAGTGCAGCCTACTAATGTTAGATAGGCAAAGATAATATTTTAAAATAAGAATTTATTTATTTTATTAATAAATGTATCTTCCTTACATGCACTCTGTGAGTAGTTACACACATTAAGATTTTTTTCTATTAGTCCACTGTACAGCTCCTACATTGCACCTTTTGCACATTTTGTGTTATTTATCTTTATTTTTTATATTTTATTTTTTTAAATTCTATTGTATATATTGTAATAGCTTCTTATACTGTATTATTTAAGTTGCTGCTAGTTCTGCGTTATTTCCTTGTTAATTGTTTAGCACCAATACACACACGTGTAAATGTACTTGGCAATAAACCCCGATTCTGATTCTGATTTCTCTGCCTTTCTGAGGTTCTGCTGCATTTTACATCACCTATCAAAGTGGAGGGGAGCCACCTGGTGGTTCAACTTTTCGCTTTTTGGAACTTTTCGCGTCTCATGTTTCTCAGGAGCTGGTGTGTGTGTGTGTGTGTGTGTGTGTGTGACTCCATTGATAATAATATAATACCGATCGATTAGAAAAGTATCGGGTTCCCGTTTGTTTGTGTCTATTTAACATTAAACTGACCGTCTTTTTGTTCCCCTGACATGTGACGACACGTTTGTCTAAAGTCAGCTTTAAACAAGACTTCTATAGTTTTGTTTTATTCTGTCTTCATGTGACGTCTGACTGCGTCGATGTGTGGAATATATAAACGATGCCAAACCGTGGCAAACATTTTTAACTAAGTTCACGTTAGTGGCACAAAACACAGCCCGACTCTACGCATGCGCAACTTGTAGAGGGGGTACTACAATATGGCGGCGTCTCGTTACAATGTAGATGTATCCTAAGCTAACTTATAGTTTGCAAATTACTCGTAAACACGCGTGTTAAAACCCAGCAGAAAAACGTTACTTTTACTTTAAAGTTGATTTATTAACGGTACGGTTGCTGTGTAAACGAGCTTGAATCCGGGACAATGAGTTACACCACGAAGGTGGTCCAGGTGACGAATGTGTCTCCTAGCACAACATCAGAGCAGATGAGAACACTGTTCGGCTTTCTGGGAACCATCGAGGAGCTAAAGTTATTTCCACCAGAGTGAGTTGACTTTTACGTTTGGTGTTTTCGAATTCACTTTAATGGTTATGTTTTTTTGCAGATTCACTGCATTGTTTCTTAAACTAATCTGGCAGACTTTAGTAGGAAAGGAAACGTAGGCCTTCACTCGCTAACAGTGACTGAACACTACTAACAAGACCAACAACAACATGCTGCGTTCAAAGACGAGTAATGTTTCAGGGGAGGGTTTAAAAAAATCTTTTTAATTAAAGAAATATACGGAAGGCTTGATTAAAATCAAATGGACTTTGTTAAATGGAAGCCAAATACATGAGTAGACTTGATTTGCAAAGAACACGAGGTGTTTTTGTTATGCAATTGTGAAATCTTTCTTAAGAAAGTCCAGGAAAGGCTCCTAGTTATCTATATCAAACCTAATGAAGTATATATATATTATTTATATGTGGTTTAAGACTCGCATGATATATCACCATTATGGGACACGTCAGAATAATATGCAATATGATCACTCTTACAATTTAAAAGAGACCACAATGAGGTCTTAAGTAGTTAAAACCTGTTTTTTTTTTTTTTCATGGGGGCAATGTCACAACCCTGCCCAGTGTCACAGATATACAGTTGTTATACTCAGGCAGTATTTTTTGTGGATATCTTCATCTGCAGGTTGATTCTTAAAGCACAAGGATATATAAAACCCACATTTTGTGACGGGACAAAAACAGAATTGTTCAGTCAATTGTGCAGAATTTTTTTTTTTTTTGTTATTGACTTTTTTTTTTTTGTCCTTCCTCAATAGTGATTCTCAAATGCCTGTGACGTCGCGGGTGTGCTTTGTGAAGTTCCATGAGCCGGAGTCTGTCGGAGTGTCTCAACATCTGACTAACACCGTGTTTGTGGACAGAGCATTGATCGTGGTGCCGTTTGCAGAAGGTTTGTTCTGTTACTTTTCCCTGGGATGAATGGGCCTTATTGACTGAATGGCATGACTATGAAATAGTGAAAATGTTAAAATATTGAAAGGATATCATCCATCTCATTTGTGGACTGCTCAAGTCATCTCACGTCAGTGCTTTTTTCATGTACTTATTTGAATGATATTTGAATGATACAGGCATTGCCATTCACTCCCACTGTCTATTTTTGATCGTGCCTAAAATAACAATATGTTCTGTATGTAAAAAGTGCAGTTTACCAATATCTACAGCAGAGACAAGGAGGTAAACAATCCCAAGCTGTGGCATCACAACTCCAAATTGAAAAGTAAAGTTATTTCAACTTTTAACCATTTACATTTAATTTTTCCCCATTTTGGACTACCCTCTGTTAAACTTCTCTCTGTTATTTGTCTGTGTATATGTGTGTGTGTATGTGTGTGTATGACTTTTGTAGTGGAGAAGGCTAAAGCAGCCCCCTTCTTGATGGCTGAAAGCGGTCCTCTGCCTGCCATCAGGGGATTGTAGACATTTGCAAAGGCCAGCAAGCATTCAAGCCCCACCCCACTTTTTTGTGTCCCCTTCTCTTTCTCTGCTTTCTCTTTCTCTTTGTGTCTAATTAATTTCTTCTAGGAGGTTCATTTGAGAGTGTAATTGTCCGATTTCAGGGACATACTTTCAAACACTGTAACACGTTCAGATGCTGCGTTTGATTTCTTTTTAAGGCTGAAATATTAGTCCTTATTGGAGAAAGCTCGTAATCTTCCTGATTTAGAGAGGCCATCAAATCCCATGAAAAGACCGACAGAGCACTTCTGTTCAAAGCTGTTAAAAGCACACCAGTGAGCAATAATGCTACACTTGGTGACTTGTTTGTTCAATGTTTTGATAGCTAACTGTACTGCAACAAAACTGTTGTGTTGCTAAAAGAACAACAGTTCCCAGTTTTTTATGATCTTTTTACAAAAATAAAAAGGATATTTATGACTTTATTTTTTTTGAAGCTGTAATAAAGTAGTAATAAATGACATGGCTTCTGAAAGCCACAAATGAGGGTATCAAAGTCAGAAAGAATTGAGAAATGGACTTCCATATTGCTGGTTTTGGTCTTTTCAAAGGATTTGACACCAGTAGCAAAAAATGAACATGAACAACATTGTTTAAAGAAATGGGTAAGTGAACTTACAAAAAGTAATGGGTATACAAATATCTGATACAAAGGCCAAGAAGCAGACACTGCACATGTACTTACTCTTAACAATGTCTAAGAAGCTAACTCAACAAAAGGAACTCTAGTGTTCTTGCTAATCCTTTCCTATCTTTGAGTTATCTAGGATGCCCGTTCGACATGTTGGTTGAATAAATTCTCTTTAACAGTGGTCTTCTTTTGTTGTTGTGTTTTACAGTTCTTTTTCCTGGCTCAGCCAGTCCTGTATACCAGGCCCTGCTGAAAATACCATCAACAGTTTTGTCTCCTGCTGCATTTTCTCTCTTCTGTGTGCTCTTTTATTTCAGTGTTTTCTTTGTTGTATGTCTGTATTTAGGTCTTGTTCTTTTATAAAAAAAACCTGTTTGGGACTTTCATTACTGTGGGGTGATTATTTTGAAACAGTCTGTGGCCTACTGCTATTACAGATGTTGCCATTACTTATTTTTAAATTGGATTGTGTTAACAGAGTGATCAAACAATTTAATCTGCCTTAGTGTGTTCAATTGATGCAGTGGCAGGTAAGAACACCAGAATAATGATACATAACAGGAACACTACCCACCCTTTAATCTGCTATTGTCATTAAATATGTCTGAAACGTGTGTTTTTGGTAAGCAGACACTGATAGCTTGTATAGTGTTCTTGCTAAATCCCTAAAATTCTCTCTGTTGTTTGTATCTCGATTTTTCTCTGTGTGCTTTTAGTAGTGAAGCCGCCAACGTGAGTCGCTTGTTTCAGTAAACATCTAAATGAAAATTGAGGTCACATCCAACTGGAGAAGCAGCTGTGCTTGCTAACGTTTGGTTCATGACTTAAAAAACACGTGCAGGTGATATATTCTTGGCAGTGTTTATTGGAGTAGTGTGATGTATTCAAGCAATTGTAAAGTCACTGCAATGATAATGTTGAATTAAGGGAAGACTACTCTGATCTGTAAGGTAACCTTATTTGGAGAAATAAAGTTTGAAGATTTTCTTTGTCTTTTCAACATGTCTTCTTTGTATTGAATGTGTATGAAGATGTCTTTCTAATGGCAGTGTTTGTTTTCCTGTAGGATCTATTCCAGATGAGGCCAAAGCTTTGTCACTGATGGCGCCAGCTAACGCTGTTGCTGGAATGCTTCCAGGAGGAGGGCTTCTTCCCACACCCAATCCCATGCCCAATCCAACTGTAAGGCTTCAAGTTCATTGTCTCTGATCGGAACGATGTACTGCATGACTTTAAAAATAATTGAGGAAAATATGATGATTGGTTTGCCAAATGTTTGCAAGCAAATACTGCTCCAGATGAATTCCAAAATGCGAGAACTTTTCTGACTTTACCATGTTGGCTTAGAAGTTGACTTTTTGTTAACCATGGAATTGAATTTAAGAAAATGGTCTCCAGTAAAACCCATTTTTTAAAGTTTCCCATTTAAAAACAGTTATAGCATTATTCCGGTAGGCAGTTGAAATGAGTCTGCTTAAGAGTGGTATATTTCAGTTCTCATTTGAAAATTGCCATCAGTAATTTGCGATAGCTGTAACTGGAAACAATCAAACAGGACCATATGTCAAAATGTGGACTTAGTGATGTCAGTAGTAGCTTGAGTGCTCGAACACGGTTGCTGAATCTCCTTGTGTGTGTCTATCAATACAGATGGGAGGGAACCCATTCGGTGCTCCAAACATGGATATGATGGCTCTATTTGGATTTGGTGGACCGAATATGAATCCTCAGGTGAGAGCTTTACTTTAATAGCATTTTTTCCCCAAGAACTTTATTTGCTGTGTATTTTATTTTGACACACTAGACAAACTTGTTCCCTTCTCTTACAGGCTACTGATCAGCTATTGAAGCTCATGACAGATCCAAAGTAAGTCATTATAAAGTTGCTCTGCTGTCTCCTGAAGTTGGTGTTATTGTAGAAATGATGAGTCAAATAACGAATATTCTTTCCTTTAGACTGAATCCTCTGGCTGCAGGCTTGAACCTGAGTGCAAGCCTGAAGGCTGATGCATCTAACAAAGAAATCGAAGAGGCCATGAAGAGAGTCCGAGAGGCCCAGTCGCTAATTTCTGCTGCTATTGAACCTGGAAGTGAGTACGCCAACCTTTAGCAGGACTCTGACTCTGCTGTCTGTTGGACTGACTGTTGTGCATGCATTGCAATAGTTTGTTTCTTCTTTTTTCTTGCTGATTTAAATGTTCCCAGAAAATTTGACATCGACTATACTCAGCAATTTGTGTTTTTTTTTTTTTTCCATTTCTTTTTCTCTTGCAGGTAAGGACAGCAAAAAGAGGCGCTCTCGCTCCAGGTCCAGGTCCAGAAGAAAGAGATCCAGCTCACATTCACGACACAGGTAACGCCTTATACTATAATCCTTAGATGCACAAGCCTTTTTATATTTTGAGAATAAAATAAAAATGGTTTTAATGTCTGGTTACAGGCGATCCGGGAGCAGATCACGACGACGGTCAATTTCCAAAGGCAGGCGGCGCTCAAAAAGCCCACGCAGGAAACGCACCCACTCCAGAGACCGAGGCAGGGGATCTCCAAGCAGATCCAGGTCAGTTAACAGCCAGCTTGCTTTATTACAAAAAAAGATGAAAGGAATTGAATCTAACATCTTGCATTAAATGTATCCACAGAGACAGAAAGAAAGATGATTCTGGGAGAAGAAGATCCAAAACGCCACCTAAGAGCTACAGCACAGCTAGGAGGTCACGCAGCGGGAGCAGGCAAGTACATCAAAGGTTTTTATGCTCTCACAAGGCAACTGAAAATGAACTTTTTCCCCCCCTTGGGCACAATATCTTCTCAAGTCCTAGTACGAATTTCTTACCTTTTTGTCCTGTCATGCTTCACAGGAGACGCAAGAAAAGTCGAAGCGTCAGTCCATCTCCCAAAAAGAAGATCACCAAGTCTCCATCTCCACGAAGGTCAGTGCACTGATGTGAAATGTTTACCAATAGGTTAACACTGCAAGGTGTATTTTCCTTTTCCACCTAATAAGCTCAATGATCTTTTTGTGGGTGCATTAAGATGATACATTGACACCTGTCTCTCCCTGTCCAGGCACAAGAAGGACAAGAAAAGGGATAAGGAAAGGGACAGGGACCGCAGGAGTGACAAAGACCGCAGCAACGATGAACGTGAACGCTCCACCAGCAAGAAAAAGAAAAGTAAAGACAAAGACAAAGAGAGAGAGAAGGAGAGGGAGAGAGAGAGGGAGAGGGAGAGAAAATCAGAAGGAGATAAAGCAGATGTCAAGGTTAGTGTGCACATCTGACAATCTTCACAAAATGACTTCACCTTTGCAGTTCTGATATGATGTGTTTTTGTGTGTTTTATGATGTCTATTCTATTGTTTTATACAGGTTACCAGGGATTATGATGAAGAAGAACAAGGCTACGATAGTGAGAAAGAGCGCGAGGAAAGGAAGGATTCGGATGATTCGGCTTTGTCTCCTCAGTCTGAAGAAGATAACGGCACAGCGCGGCTTGTGAAGACGGCCAAAGTTAACGGAGCCAGTGATCACCATGAAGAAGACATGGATGTAAGCGATTAAGTTGTCTGTCCTGCTTTTACCTTCTTAATCCCTCCATTTCTATTTGAACATGCTCGACTTTTTCCAATCCGGGGTAATGCTACAAATCTAAAGTGAGTGTTACATGAATTCTTTTTTTTTCTTTTTTCTGTTGTTGCAAAAGTTCAATGCAGAAGTGTTGTGTTTGCTTCGATGATTCCCAAAGACGTCACATCGCTTGAAAGCTCCCGTATGCTTGTTGCCTCATTCGTTGTAATCAGTTAAAACTGGAAGGAGGCTGGCTTTGCTTTCTCACACTTGTGTTGTTGTTTTTCTTTTTCCACATACTGTAGCTTTTACATATTTGTTAAGTTTTGTGGTGTGTTGCTCAGGCCTCTTCTTCACCTCTTTGAAACAGTTAATGTGTTTATTTTTTATTTGGACATGTTGTTTTATCAAGGGTTTCTTTTTATAATAAAGCCTATTTGGAGAACTGTGATTGGAGTTATTTATTTTGCATGGATGGATGTCTTCACTGCAGAGAGGGCCAGGCAGCCCTCCATCATTGTACATGTATGGAGAATTTCTGTTCAGCTACTGTGTGGTGAATACAAAAGCCTCAAAACACAACTTAACTAAAGAAAACACTATAACATGGCTGCTAGTTCCTAATGCACCCAAAGATGAAAAAGGATACATGAAAAGCCACATTTAGAGTGAGGGGAGGGGATGGACAACATTGTAGTATACTTAATTTACAGTCACAGTAATGTTCAAGGTGAACAAAAAGTAAATAGGTACAAAATTAATTTTAGGTCAGACGTGATTTTGATTTGAGTAGCAAATAAGATAGAATTGCGTATTATTTTCTATGTGGCTAAGTTGGTAGAGTTAGTTGCCTGTTAACTGGAGGGTTGGGGGTTCGATCCCCAACATGTCCGATGTGTCCTTGGGCAAGACACGTAACCCCAAGTTGCTCCCGCTGCTTCGTCAGTGATGTATAGATAAGATACTTAATGACCCAGAGGGAAATTCAAAGTATGAATGGGTTTAGTTACTTCTGGCCACTTTACACACAGCAGCAGCCTCTACCATCAGTGTGAATGGGTAGCTGTGACCTGTGGTATAAAAGGACTTTACAAGCACAAGTCCATTTACCATTTATTTTAATGACATCAGTCTGTTAATATCCAAATATATATTTGAAAAATGTGATTGTTTCTGCTTCCTGGCTAAAATAAACAACTTTTTTTATTTATTTTTTTACAACTTTCTATTTAAGTTCTATTTTAAACCTCTGGGTTTTCAGACTACTTGGAAAAATTAAGAGACGACAGGAAAGTGAAGAGTTTTTGACCAAAAAAAAGTTATCGGCAGAAAAACTTAAAATGACAAACAGCAGCTGCATCAGTCAAACCATACATAAATGTCTGTTTCCCCTCTTACCTTCTTGACTGAAAGTACCTCAACATAAGGATCTAGAAACATGTACTTAAGTATCTGTATTAAAACAGCAGATATCAGAGCACATCCAACTGTTGTTTGTTGACATGTACTTATCCCCGTCCTGCATTTAGAGTCTCATATAGAACACAGTGTTTAAATCAAACACACAGAAAGTCATTTGAAACATGATGCTGGTGCTTTATTTAAAGGGATGTGAAGTAGGTATGGTTGCAGTACACATTAGCTGAAGCCAAAGACAAATCAATGGACCATCAGATCATTTCCCTTCTGGACAGTTTTGGAAAATTCCAGCAATATAACTTCACAGCTTAGTTCACTCTTCTTGAATAATAAAAAAAAAGTAAAGTATGCTTGGACTACCATCAAGGAGAGATTTAATAAGCACTGAAAGGTGTTTCAAAGTGGTAGTGTTACAAGTTTCAGTTTCTCCTTAAATCTAAATAACAAGTCTTCAGGTAATATAACAAACGTTCAGCGAATATATCTTAACAATGCATGTGATCCAGTTGGCCATTGCAGCCATAGCATGCCTTAAATATACTTAATATCAGTGCAGTGTTAAACTTATCACAGTTTACCTGATATCCCACCGGGTTCTCCCACAGACAGACGTACATACAACAATCCTTTATACATGACAATGACTCACTCGCACTGAGCACAGAGTCCATACTGGCACGACAAACATGGAGACAGCAGAGAGGTAACATGAGTGAACCTGAAAACACAGGAGACCGTGTCCTGCATAGGGGGAAAAGGCTCAGGTATTGAACGGTTAACAATGTGTTCTTATGCTAAATCTTCTCCCAGCTGGTTAAAAACATTCTTAAGGACTGGAAATGTATTGCTACACAGTGTTACTCCTTTTGAGTATATATATATATATATAGTACATCATTTATAAATGAATATTAAGCTCCGTTTGAGGATAAAGTTTTACTTTTAAGTTCTCTTTGTTATGAATTGCAGATGAGATGTGAATCATTTACAGATGATGATGTCAGTGCTTTAAAGAACGAGAATTCTGTCCTTGGAAAGGACCAGAACGAGTTCCTAACAACGCAGTAAAAATGAGGAGTTCAGAATGGTTTCTTATAAGAGCGTTTACAGGAGAGAAGAGCAGCTCAGAGCAGCAGTTTAACCGCTCAGTTGGTGAACAGCAAGAACAATAAAAACTATCACTTATTTCACAAAAATAATGCAGATATGCATCTAATGCCGCTTTTCCTACCAGCAAGGTATCGGCCCTTTTTGACTCGACCTGCATGGAACTGGTTCTAGTACTTCATTTTTTTTCTTACCCAGGTGTGGCATGTGGTCGTGTCTCCACTTCAAGTACACAAGCACAGATTTAATGCAACAGACGTTATTCAATGAACTTTAGATAGGCATGTTTAATATGCTACATACTTAAGTGATGTATTAAAATGTGTACGCTGTGAACGTGCTGAAGTCACTGCCGCTGACCTTCCAACCTCCTACTTAGGGCGGACGCCGTCATGTACATGCAAGTGACTATTCTTTTACCCATCGGTCATGTGAACTCTTTTAGTTCTTTATAGGCTCAGATTGCATGGAACCACAGCTGAGGTGATACCAAGAGGAGTACCGGGTACTAGCAACAACTTGTTTCACCTTTTCCATTAAAAAGTCCAACAGAGCCTTACCATGCAGTGGAAACGAGGCATACAAATGAGATAGCGCTCTAAAAAAAACCTGTTTGCATTGATTTGCTTTGGATCCATCAGCGAAATGAGCGACAACTGATTGATCTGACCAGAAATGGATAGGATAATACATATACGAATAAGAAGATTCCTCATTTTGTTTCCCTCCTCCCAAACATCTAAGCTCAGTGGTCATTTCCTGTTTGTGTCAGCAGGTCAGAGGTCAGGGAAGCGGCTGGGGTCTTCTTTGTATTCAGCGGGGATCACGAACATAGAGTCTTCAAATTCGTCGTAGCGAAACTCCTGAAAGGTGACGGTTGCTGTGATGGTGGGGAAGACGGGGATGTCTACAGGGGAGAAAACAACAGCATTATTTTTGTGATAGTTCCCCTCAAGCTCGCTCACTTCTCAGGAACACAGAGGTAAATCGACACATACCGAGTTTGACTGGAAATCCCGGAGGAAGTTTCATCTGTACAAACTCCCGGAGTTTGTTGAAGTGCTTGAACGGGGCTATGACCTCCAAAACGTTGAGTAACCTGAGGCCAGAAGAAAATGAGTGTGCTGTTTTCTTTCACATCGTTTCCCTGCAAACATTTCCTGCAAGGTGAGGACCACCTCCTGAAATCTGAACTTGTGAAACAACAACAACAAAAAAACTGCAATCTGAGTGTATAAGGAATATTTGCACTGGCTTAAGCCGGCTCCCACCTTTTGAGTAGGTCCTAGAGTCACATGCAGTTCAACCAAAGAGAAGGGGTGGCACAAACCAGAGATACGCCAATCACTGTCCTGACTCATGTGATACAATTATCAAACTGCTTTTTGCAAAATATCGATATTTTAATTGAATAAACAACAACAGCGCTCTAAACTGATATCCCTGCCAATTTGACTCCATACATCACTACTAGTTGAATGGACAAAGCAGAAGAAGACAGCGGGATAAAGTCAGACCACTGAACTAAAGATATGAAAGGCTGAAGCATGAAAAGAGGGGAAACAGACACCAAACTGCAGTGCATGAACACATTAGCCCTTCACTTCACCTTGTTAGGAACATTTTGTATTCTTCAATTGCTTAGGTATCGTGATGCATCATTATAGGATTGTCTCGCAATTGATTGATTATCCCATAATCGCTGTATTGTGATATCATTGTGACGCTTGAACAGATTTAAGCGTTTTACAATTTAAAAACTTAATGATTTGAGAGAAATGAGTCGACACGACTAATGGTAAACAGTAAACCCTGACAACCCATTTCACTCTAAGGACACAAAAGGCCTTTGGTGGTGTCATTACTTCATCAAGGTATTGAAATGCCTTCATTAGTGTTCAACCTGAGCAGAAGATGAAAGTCTGCACCTGATTTCACAGCAATCAATCAACCAATTGAATATTTGTGGAAACAGTTGACTGGAAATCACAAATGTACGGTTAGTGACATTTCTGCCAATCCATCAATGATTCTAGAGGAAACTGTGACCTGCTGGAGACATAATGTCTCTTAAGTGAAGCATGATTTGAAGAGCACAATGCAATGGAAATCTAATTAGTCGTTTGTGTGAATTTCAGCCTTGACAACAATAAACAGACGTATAGACCATAATTACTTTGGTCCTTTAACTGTGTTAGAAATATAAATGAGGTCCCCTCACAGATTTATCTTGGGACCCTGTTGTAGGTTCTTACTTTCAGGTTGGTCGCTGTTATGATTGAACTGTGTCGAGGTGTATACAGATTGAGAGACAGATTGAGACACTTAAAACAACTAGGCTTTAGTGCAGTCAGTTTGTTTCTTTAGCCAAATGCTTCTATGCAAAATGATTTCTCTACAATCACTCGTCCCTTCTCTGATTAATGAACTCATACTGAACATTTACAGAGGGGTGGGGGGAGGGGCAATAACAATATTAGCTATTATTAAAGGGTGGAGTTTCCTTGCTGGATCCATTAAGGACCATTCAGTGCAGGAGATAAGGCAATTAACTACATTACTAAAACATAGCAGGCAAAAACAAAACCACATCCTTTATGCCTGCCTCCTCCTGCCTACTTAGTGTAACATGGCTTCAGTCTTTAATTCTTTGTCAGATTTCAAGGTAATTCAATAGTAGTTCATTTCTTTAAAATAAAAGCGAACGTTTAGCTTCCTCCATTAGCCTTAATTACCCTGTATATGCTCTAACGTCTACATTTACTAATTTAGCCTGAAATAAATGCCACAAGCTGCCAGAGGCATGATGTGAGACACAAAAGGATAGAGGAATAAGAGAGAAATATGCAGGCTTATTCCTTCAAACGCCCCAAGCACAGCTAACAAGGTGCCCTAGTTGAGTTAAAAAAGTAATCACATGGTGGAGCAGTTGACTCTCTAATCCTACCGACAGTGAAACCTTTACCTAGCCCAATTATCTTCTCTGAATTATTTCATCTCTACTCTACTCTTTTCTGAAATCCCACATCTATCCAGGCGTACTCACCTGGGATCAATCTGCACAGAGAGCTTTGTAAATAGATCTGAGGAGAAATGGATGTACTTACGACTCGATGCCTAGGGGGAAATCCTGGCTCATGGCTACGGTAGCTTTGAAGTTCTTCTTGCTCTCCTTACACACGAGCTCTCTACCAAGATGAGGAGGCCTGAAGGCAGAAAAAGAAAAAAAAACCAAAGATGTTCCTTTTTTTTTTACTAGCCATGATGGTTCACATGTGCTTCAAACCCATCTTGACCTGATTACTTTTCTTAAGCTAGACAAAGACTGATGAAAGCTTTGAGAAGATGCGTACTTTCCCTGCTCTGCAGTGATGTACTCTTCCCAAGAAATTGTGTTGGGTGCTGGAGCTGTGAGTGACTGCCTCCTCACAGGCTGAGGAGAAGACAAATGTCAGTTAGGGGCACATTCACAGTCCTGAGCACACCATCAATCATGTGTATATCAATGTTGTCTCTCCTACTTCAAAATTTTGTTCACTGATGCCGCCTCCTTTACTCAGGCTCTCCATGATGGCTTTGTTCCTCAAGATGTCCTCCTCGCTCAGGTGTTCTCGTCGTTTCCGGGACTCTAGCATCAGCCCGTTCACAGAATAGAAGTCTGCCAGGAAGTTCCCAACCCGCTCCTGTGTGGACAACAATCACATCTTAGCTGGTCAAACCTGCAGCCTGAGGCCTGTGGGACTGAACCAACTTTTCAGAAGACAAACAAAAACAAAACATCTTCTCTTATATTAAGAGCAGCTCTGATAAGATAAATAAAAGAGGACTAAAGTACCGTAAAATACGGTTATAAGTCACACCAGTATATAAGATGCACTCTAATGAGAAGGTCTCTCAGAGAGTTTAAAATGTCTTCTTGCGAGACAATTTCTATTGTGTTTGACAGCTGTGTCACTCTTTTAGTTCCACCAAGCACTATATGGAGTTTGCAGGGGTGCTGGACAGTGGGTAGAGTCAGAAATCAGGGAAAGAGAGAGTGGGGAATGACATGTAGGGAAAGAGCCATAGGTCAGAATCAAGCCCAGGCCGCCCGCTTGGGAGGACTAAAGCCTCCACACATGGGCCCCACTATTCTGTCTTAGTTATCTGAATTTCTAACACGTCACTGGATAATTACATTGTGTTTCAGTATTGAAGTGATTTAAAGAAAACATTCTGAGAGGTAAAAATCACTCTGGAACTCATCGTAGATCTAATCCTAAAATCTGAAAAGCTAGTTTGTTTGATTGATAGACATATTTTCAACAATAAAACAGACTGTGGATGTTGCTGTACTCATTTAAAACTGTTTCTGGGAAAAAAATAAAAAATACCAAAAAATAGTCCAATGTCCTAAAAATGGGCTGGCCAAGGACATCTTTTAAACATGCAGTCTTGTAATGCTTTGATTTTTCTCCTTTTAACATCTTTGAAATGTCGACTCGTGTGACTTCACATTCAGCTCTGTAAAGTCTCAGTTTTGATAAGTTACACACTTTATTATCCCTGTATGGTAAATTTGTTTGGACCAATAAAGCTTACTGTTTTATCCTCTCTGAACAGCCAGCCGATCTGGCTGCGAGAAAAACTGATGGACTTGGTGGACAGAGTTGCAGAGTAGACGTCACTGCTCATCAGAATATCAACCTCCTCTTCAGTCTCCATCTCAGACTCCTTGAGGGCAGGACAACAATAGTTAGGCAGAACACATTCATATTAAACAGCCGATGACTCACTGTGAAAGCAGAGGCATGGTCACACGGTTCATTCACCTCGTGGTGTATTCTTTGGTACACTTTAGCTTCATTGTCGAGAACCACAAAGGACTGGGAGGGCGCTGCATCGCCGTTGAATATGAAGCTTAGATCTCCGCGCTGACACTTCATATCATTGAAGTCTATGAGAGTTGTGTCAAGTCTAAATCAAGAGGGAGGAGAAGGAGTGTGTGAAGCTTTGATGTCCTACTTTTAGGATCTAAAAGAAGTCGTTGACCTGGATATGGACCGGTTGCTGCTTTAAACTCAGTGAATTAGATTCTCTTATAGAACAGCTTCATCAAACGAAGACTTTTACCTGATATTAATTCCCTGCTTGTAGATTTTACAAGCATCAGATGGCAGCATCCTGGATAGCAAAGGCACTGAAATGCACAGGAGAGTTTGAATCAAGTCTGGCTTTATAAACTGTGGATGATAAACAAGTATCTTTGTTTTATCTTTAGGCAACAGTTGAAACATGCAGCTACTCTAAAGAACTAGTGAAGTACTTTCAAACTAAATCGTGTCTTCCTGGAATAAAGTTTGAGAATGCGGAATGTCAACAACTTTTTGTCAACACTATGAAACTCACCCCAGCTCTGAAAGTCCCAATGCAGCTCCAGATAAAAGTCACCAAGCTACAGAAAAGACATGAGCATGTCTCACCATAGGATTCAGCTTATTCATTATACATTTAAGTGTAGTTAACTGAAGATTTTCCATCATATACTTAAGAGATAAATACATCCTCAAGGGCAGGCGTTAATTATATATGCAAATCAAAGTCTGCAGAGATTACAGTCAAAGTTTGATGAAGCCAGTGTGACTCTTACCTCCTTCAGAGCTTTCAGTAACTTTGGCCTCTTATCCTCCACACTCTCCCTGGATTGCTGCTTTAGCTTCCGCAGTATTGCCGTGACTGAGGAAAGAAGAGGAAGAAAGAAAAAAAAGGACCTCAATTTTTTTTTTACAAATGAAAACCTGGACAACAGCTGGTAAAGCTGCTGAATTGGAGTAAAAAGTTAAGTTTCATGCACCACCTTTGAATAACAAAGGATACAACATACACTTATGGCTAAGAGGTATTATAGGCAAATCCCAAATTCATTGGAATCAGTTTTTGCATCAAAGAATTTGTCAGAGAGCACAGTTTAATGTTTACTACGGCTGCACGATATGAGAAAAATATGCAATATGTGCAATTCAAAACATTGTGCTAATGATAAGAATGACGATAAATAAAGAAAAATAAAGAGTGCACATTAGCTTTAACTCAGTTCATATGTCTTTCTGCTGTTCTTCAGGTTACACAGAACACCTGTTTGCAATATGTCCCTTCTAAATCCAAATTTAAAAAAAAACCTCTCCACTAAATTGGCACTTATCAGAGATTAGCTGATAGTAAGACCATTTCACACAGGCATCTGTGTGAAAATTCTCACATTGAAAAACTTGGAACCAGAGATTATTAGGCCTCCTCCCCCACGACAAATATGCCCAAATCAATAACTCAAACAAATGAGTTGCTTATGATTTTTGGCGACAGAATTCTAAATGAACTGATTTAATGTTGCAGCTCTGGTTTAGTGTTTAGTCAGAGCTGGGGCTATGGGGAAGCATCATTTCTCTACTTCAACCTATTCCTATACAGAGGTGTCACTGTTCATATTACAAGCATCAGAATATGAGATTAGATCAGCTGATACATTACAACACTAACACGATGCGCCCTCCACTTAGTAATACTGGATGGACCACTAAAAAGCTGCACACCTCAGATGTGTCCTGGTGCTCTTGACCAGAGGGGAAATCTGGACTAAGTAGAGAAGTGCTGACGAGGCTCTTCCTGTACTCGAGCAGCTCGTCATTGCACACAGAGACGACCAGTGAGCGAGCTGCTGACACAACGTGTACACGTGTTAAAGCGAAAGGTGATGGCGGATGACAAGACTGCAGTGTTTTATGAAAAGATATTAAACTGTAAACCCCCCATTGAGATAACAAGCACATCACACAAGTCATCCCTGTGTGATTGCTGCTGCATGTTAGTCAACCGAAGATCCTTATGTAAAAACTATTGCCAGATCTTTATCATTGCATGCCCTTGCTAATGTGTGAATGCTCCCAGCCCCCCTCCAGCCCCCCTCCAGCCCCGCTCCAGCCCCGCTCCAGCCCCGCTCCAGCCTCCCCTTCCCCCTTGTGAATTATGTGACCTTCTCTCAAGCTAAACTCCTGGTCCCAGTCCCCAGCCAGTCTGCCACTGCAGCCACAGAGAGCTGGGATGCATACTAACAAGGTTGAGGGTCATTTCTCTATAAACTGGGCCTCATGTCCTTCATCACGTATAAGAAAGGGATGCATATAATTCATGGTTAGGTTATCAATAAAGCCAAATAGCAACATGGGAATTTAATTTAACTCAGCTATGTCACAAAAACAGACCATTTACTAGACACTTAGCCTGGCCTTTATACTTTCTTTTATCTTTGCTTAAATAACAAAAACAAAGACAAGATCATAGAATTCCAGCCCACAGACATTAGCTGGTTCCTTTCACACATATTATCTGTTTGACTCTGTTGCACTGGACGTTAGATGTGAGAGCAGCAGAGGAATCATTAAGCAGTGGATTGACCAGGCTGTAAGCTCAGTGCTTCCTCACACTAAGCCAACATTCCGGCTGCGTTCCAGCCCATCTGGATAACCAGCACTCAGAGAAAATCTCCAACATCAGCTTTTCAGCTGCACCGACCAGACAGCAGTTTTCAAACAATTTAACTACTCGTAAAACACTCACATACATGCTGTGAGGTCCAAAAGTGTTTGTTTCCACTTCCCCTCCATATTTAAATAAAAGATAGTGAATTTAGACTTGTATATAATATAATAATGTGTATATGTTGTAAAACATTGTAACAAAGTGGTTACATTTAGGGTTAACAAGGTGGAATTCTTTCTTTTGCTATCTTAACATGTTCTTTGTGACACTGTTTTCAACTCTACAACTGATTTAGTGCCCCATATGAAAGCAGAAACTTTGGGAATAAAGCAAAAAATATAATCTGTCTAACAGGAGATGCCAAGCTTGTACAGTCGTATCTGAAAAGACTTTACTGTCTTCCCTCCCAGGAATCATTTTTGCAAACCACAGGAGACTGAATATAGAATGAAATTTTGTATAACATATTAACAATGACAAAGAATAATCTCTGAATTTCATTTTACACAAAGAGCATTTGTTCTATCCTTCCATGTAACACAAGAAGGAGCAATCCAACCACTTATAATTCCTGAACAGACGACAATTAAGGTGACATTTACCCAAATGGCCACAACATTAGCATTCATACAGAAATCAACTCCAGATGCCAGCATGGCTATCTTACCAACAAACAGTGACTAACTTAGACTGACATCATAAAGCCAATCATAAAACTGTAGACCCATCACACAGGCTCAAACCTGCTGTTTTTTTTTGTTTTTTTTACAGTGAATGTATGATTGCAGAAGTGATACTGAGATTATAATGAACACATTCAAATACAAATCCCCTTTGACAGAAGACTGCTCTATTAGGGCAGGGTTGATGACATAACTTACTCATCTGTCTGTCACCGTAGCTGATGGCTTCTGCGAGAGGGCTCCATCCCTGTGCGTTCTTGATCTTTACAGGAGCATTATGGGCCAATAGTAGGAGGGCACACTCTGAAGAAAAACACAAGAAATGATTACAGAAACAATAGTGATAAATTCTTTATTATTGTCAATACTTTGTGTTGTCCATGTTACTTGGCCATGCCAAGTATAGGAGCTAGATTTTATTTTACATAACCGTTGCAACAGAGTCTAGATAAAATATATAACGCTTCATAGTAACGCTTTGACTAACAATGAATCTTTAAATGAAGAAAAATAAGGAACTTTACATGGTAAGTGGTAAATGGACTTGAGCTTATATAGCACTTTTCTAGTCTTCCACCTACTCAAAGTGCTTTTACACCACATGTCACACCCACCCATTCACACCCTGATAGTAGTGATGTAATATCATCCATCTTTAGTAACTAATCCCATTCATACACCGAAACAGCGGGAGCAATTCTGGATCAAGTGTCTTGGCCATGTTGCCAAGCTGGGGATTGAACACTCAACCTTCTGTTTGAAAGGCAACCACTCTACCAACTGAGCCACAGCTGCCTCTGTGCACATATCCATTACATCAACGTCAATAACAGTCGAGCAAACTCTACTTCTCTACTACAAGAGGGCTACATACTCTGTTACATACTTTTTTTTTTTTTTGCTGTTGCCTAAGGGTCTAATCACAGTGGGTGTCATCTGTCACAGATCATTAAGCTTTCAGGGGCACATTTAAAATACAACTGAATTGACTACTGCGCAAAAAAAAAGACTAAAACAAGAATCCCTGTCCTTACAAATTAGATGCATTGCATGCAATAAATCTAACAACTGTGCTGTACCAACAGCGTGTTATACGGACACTGCTGAGGTCAGGTAAGACATGCTGAGTGCAGCAGGAGTATGGAGGCTGCTCCCAATAACTGGAGGGAGACCTGAAGTGCTTTAACAGAGGCACAAAAAAAAAAAAGCCACACAATGACAGGTGCAAAGATAAGTGTCTGAGAGATAACCTTTTGTTTCTTTTGGTTTATTCAGTGTATTACAAAGGGCTGTTGAGAGAAAAAAGTATATATTTTATTCTTCTGTCAGCCTTACCTTTGTGACCCAACATCACAGCCAGGTGAAGAGGTGTGTTCCCTGAAAGAGAGGCATTTCATTATCTGTCCTTTAATCATTCAAAAAAAATATATATATATATATTTGAATATATATATAAACAAAAACATGTGAGCAGAGAAAGCTGAGATATCTCTTTTGCATGAGGTTTACCATGCACGTCTTTCTGAAGGATGCTGTGGGTCCTGATGAGGGAGGAGAGCCGACGTACATCTCCCTTGAACACACACTCGTGAACAGGGAACTCCAAGTCCTCACTTGTCAGGATTATCGGATTCTTGTTGTCATCATTGACGACGGTGCCGATTGACGACGAGTTGCCATTAATGTTATTGTCATTAAGCTGTTGTTGTTGTTGCTGCAGCGCCGAGGTTTTCACTGATCTCTGAAAAGCCTTGTTGGATTTAAAATGGTTACCGGTGCCGTTCGGAATAGTCCCGTTTGAAGTCTCCTCGTACGTGTCCATTATCTCGTCATTTTTGTTGGGTTTGTTGTTATCCTTTCGCATGGTGCGTATCTTCTCACCTGTCATGATGATAACGGTGATGCCTTACCGTGTTATTACCGGGCTATACAGTAAGATGTGGCATAAATCTGCGAGAAAACAGATTTTAAAAAAAGAAAAGGGCTTCTTAGTACTTTAAAGCGAACAGCACTGTGTCCCGTAGTTTACACCTGCTTTTTAGCACGTTAGCTCCCAGCAAAACATTAGCTATCTCGCTATCTCGCTCCCCAATAAAACTGACTATGGAGGGTGCGGCGATGAAAACCAAAAATAATGCTAAACATAACACAACGTGTACGCACTAAATCAACACACATCTATAAATAAGAACGAAAATCAAACGACTACATCATCGTATCTTCTACCGCTCCTTCGACTTGCTTTTTTAAAAATATTATCGAATCACTTTTGCTTTGCCGCAAAATTCAGGCGGACGCAAGGTACACAGAAGCCAGACGGAGCTAACGTTACTGCTAGCAACTACTGCGAGAAACAAATCTCGCGAGATTATTATTTTGAACGCGATTTATGCAAGTGAACGTCATCTTCGCGAGACGCCCCCCCCCTTGCTTCTTTCGTTCGCGCCGTCGGAGAGGCCACATAGTTTCCTACCCCCTGCGAGCTGTGTTGTTGTTGTTTTCATTTAAGAATGGCAGCCTCTAAGAAGGGGAAGAAAGTCGTGAATCAAGAGGAGCTTCGGCGCCTCATGAGGGCAAAACAAAGGCAGACGACGGACAAGAAGCGAGTGGAGTCTCCTTTCGCTAAATACAACAGTCTCGACCACCTCAGCTGCGTCCTGTGCAATGTGCAGGTCAAGTCCGAGCTTGTGTGGCCGGCTCATGTGCTGGGAAAGCAACATAAGGAGAAGGTGGCCGAGCTGAAGGGCGCAAAGTCTCAGCCCGGGGCACCACAGGGTCAACCATTGAAGAGGAAAACACAGGAGAGTGAAAACACTCAGGGGAAAAAGGCGAAACCTTCGTCTAGTGCAGGCCAATCGTCGTCAGAGCTGCCTGGAGACTTTTTTGAGAAACCCAGCGAAAAGGAGGCATCCACTGTAAAGAAGTCTGCTGGTCTGAGCCTTTTAGCCGGAGTTTATAATGATGAAGAGGATGAAGATGCACAAGAGGCGGGAGTCGCAGATCCCCCGCCAGTGGGATTACCGAGCGATTTCTTTGACAGCTCCGTCCCATCCACACCCAGCGTTTCCCATTCAGGATCCATCCTCAAAGCAGACGAGCAGGAGAAAAGCGCAGAGAAGAAAGACAACACCGCCGAGGCACTGCCAGAGGGCTTCTTCGACGACCCCGTGAGAGACGCCAAAGTGCGCAAAGTCGACGCACCCAAAGACCAAATGGACAAGGAGTGGGAAGAGTTTCAAAAGGAGATTCGGCAGGTGAACACAAAATCGGACGCCATCGTGGCGGAGGACGACGAGGAAGGTCGCCTTGAACGTCAGATCGACGAAATCGATGAGCAAATTCAGTGTTACAAGAGAGTTGAAATACTGAGAGACAAGAGGGATGTGGCGAAGAGCAAGTCCCTGCACAGGAAAGAGGAACACATGGAAGTAGATGCCGGCAATGAGGAGGATGATGAGGAGGAGCTGCTGGGACTTTTGTCCGGAGACTGGAGGGCTAAAGGAGCACTGGCCTGAAGGTTTTGTCAATTTGGTCCAGAATGCAAATAATGACTCCCACAATGCAAAAACTGTGAATGTTTGTAAGGAGAACTTCAGCGGAACTCTTTTTGTATGCTTCAGACTGGATTCATTTCTGTGTTGTGATGTTAAACAGGCTTGTAAAAAAAGAATATTGTTTATATGATGATTTAATACACCAGACATACCACAAATGAAACCTTTTAACTGTGTTTATTTATTGGTGCTCACACAATAACACATTCATAAAACCTCCCATGTTCTAGTAGCAGCATGGATCCAAAGACCTACACCTCGATGGCCAAAGCGGTTACATTTTCAGCTCAACTAACCATTGTCCTGCAAAAAGGAGTAGTTGACTATATTAAGTTCATAAATAATTTGTTCATGTTACATTATGAGCAACATGCAAAGCACAACATAATCACTTAAAAAAACAAAAAAAAAGTACAATGTTAAGATTAAGACCGCAAAGGAAGGTTTACTAACCTGATGCTCTGCACAAGATCGTGTCTTGAGAATACGTTTAAACTTTTTACAGATTACAACAATGGTTGAGAATATTTTATTGAAAGGAAGTACACCTTTATTAGGCCCACAAACAGAATAAAAAGAATCCAGTAAGGAGAGACGGTCAGTGCGTTTTATACTACCTGTTACACTTGGTGAGCTGGGTGCACTTTCTATCTACTGCAACTTTGAACACGCGATAGCAATGAAATGTTGTTATTGCTACATATGCCTCATGAGTGACCACTTCAAAAATCTTTCTGAATGATTGATAAGTGTTCATAGCCCTTCAAAACTTGTAAAACTGCAAGAAAAGGAAAAACAAACAAGACAAATGTACAGTTGAACAAACACACAATCCAAATCCAAAAGTAGCAACTAACTGAAGAGATACGGAAATAAAATAAAGAAACACTACACAGAAATAAATCTCAATTATTGTTAGCTAAGAAAAGAGCACACAAGTCCATATTTAGGCTCCATAGTTTTTCAGTTATGTAGGAATCTGTCTAAAAAACAACATGAAAGACTCACAAAATGTCTGCTTCTAGAAGTCATCTGTTAACATTCATAAAATGTAATCTAGGTTTCTATACATTAAGTTCAGGTGAGTTGATGGTTAGGGCAATCTGCAGAAGAACAGACAGAAAACAACCCTAAGAAAGCGGAGGAACAGAAATGCTACATGAGGATGAGAAACTGGTTGGGAAAATATAAACACAAACAAAAAAAGGTTCACAAAAACAAGTCCAGGAAATAAAGGCAGAAATCAGGGTTCAAAGTACTCACAAGACTAATTAGCATGCTTTTAGTAGTTGCTAACCATGGAACCTTTGCTAAAATAAGAGATGGATTTTTGCATACAGATACTTATATGGGTTAATTTCTCAATTAAAGCATAAAAGGTTGAACTGAAAAGGATTGGGGAGAAGAAGTGAATGGGGGGGCATGCCAGCGCCACTGTTCCGCAATCAGTATGATAAATATATTCAGTTCACAAAAGTGCAGCAATTACAGAAAAGGGTCGGGATCTCCAAGCCCACAAACCCGGCTGGGTTTTTCAATACTGTTCACTGCTGTCAGTGATAATGTGCTCACAAACCTACGGCAGCTCTCAGCTCCTTCAGGGAGTATCTCTGGTCCGTGTCATTGTCAAAACACTGCATGGTGCGAGCACTGGGAGTCGATGTTCCAAATACTTTCCTCAAGTCTTGGTGGGTCAATCCAGGCGAGTTTTCTTCAACGCCAGCCTGCCGGAGTTTTTCTTCCAATTCTGTGAAAGTAATAAGATTTATCAGAAACATGAATAAAAACAGATGTGTCTGTGAGGGCACTGTCCTCTAAAAATGGCAAAACTGAAAATATTAGTATTAATTAAAACACAATCTGTATTCTGTAATACTGAAAACAGTAATTACAGATTGTAATGCACTTACATCAAATCAATGTTGTCTGAACAGCTATCTTTTTACTAATTAAGAATTATATGCTTGTTCATACAAATGAAGGCACAAATGACAGGTAAAGGTTTTACGGGATGTTTTAGGTAAGTCGATTCTTGCCATCCCATTGAGGTTAAAAAGGAAACCTTGTTTATCAATGTCTAATATTAACTGGACAGCCATGAGACTGGCTTCAATTGAGAACAAAAACAACAACACATGAAATCCCTGAGTGCACCTTTCATAGAACTGACACCAGGCAGGAGCACTCTCTCCGGGCATGCGGTCTCAGTATTGATCTTATACCGCTGTGGAGTTAAGAAGCGTGGAAGTCTGCTCGTCTGAGGCCCTGCAAGTGGTGTGGAATTCTCTGTGAAAATAAAGGAGAAAAATAAATGTCATCATGTCTAATTAGGAAAAGAAATCTACTAAACCAGTTAGCCACTTGAGCCTACACTGTACCTTGTATGTTCCCAGGAGTTGCTTTGGTTGTTGTAGCTTCATTCACCTGCTGGATTCCTGGACTTCCATTGTTGATTGCCAATTTGGCTGCTGCTTTAAGGTCCTGTGAGTGTTAAGCAGATGGAAGATGACATTTAAACTGCATGAATTTGTCTTTTACTTCCATGGACATGCTTTTCAGTCCTTGTTCCTTGAGGGGGTTCATCTGCTATTGCACAGTGGTATGTAGAAAGATCCTGGAATAGCTTTTACAAATAACACATTTATTGCCAGCAACACTTGAATATTGCATAAATGGATGTTGACACCGTATGCTAGATCGTACAGCTATGATCAATGTTGAAATAACTCTGATGGCTGACCATGATGCAGTGAGGGCTTAACATTAAATTTTTTTTTTAAAAAATCAAGTGCAAGAGTTCAAATTACTCACGCTTTGCTTTGACCCATTCTCTAATGACGACACTCTCTGGCGGAGTTCTGCAACCGTAGTGAGGAGGGTTTGGATCTGCTCATTAGTCTGTGTGTGGTGTAGCTCCTCCGTCTTATTTGCCTCACTTACTGCAGTTTTAAGATTGGAAATGTCCTATAAAGACAAACAAGAAATCCATTTGCATTCTGCTTTAGTAACCAGTTTGGAGCAAAGGAAAGAACATGAAGGCAGATCAGGCATGTTTTTATAGATAGATTTACACATGTGATCAGGTTTAGTGCTTTGGGAGGTATTAGGGAGACATTAAGGGTGTGTGGTGGAATTTCTGTAGTTATTTAGATTATAATATACAGACGTCATTAGGTTTATTCACTGTTCTCTAATGTCAGTCAGACCTGACAGAGGTCAATTGTTATTCGAACACCAAGTACAGCTTAGAGAGTGTCAACTGTTTTTCCTGATATCTGCAAGGACGTTTGGTAGACTTGTTGTCAGTTCCAGTGTAATTGACGTCACAGTTTAGTCTAGGTGGGACAATGTGACACGACCCTGATAATGGTAATGTCTTTTAGGATATATGCGATGCCTTTCGAAAAGTTCTGCAGATGTGATTGAGCAAGACACGAGTACAGAAGTGTGACGTTGAATCATGTCTCCTCGAGTATTCATCTTATGTAGAAACTTTCATCAACGTAAGCCATCTGATGTCAACTGAGTCTTATTGTATGAAGTCAAGTCTTGATAATTTCTTCAACAGGTGTACCTCAATATTAAAAGGTGCAAGACTACGGAGATCTTAGCCAGTTAAAAATTCCCTTTCCCTTTTTTTTTAAAAAAGGGAAAGAGTGTGATTATCCTCCTTTTCCATTCCTCTACGCTTCAAAAAATAAAGTAAAGTTCTGCAGTTGTCTCAGATATGTGACCTACTTTCTCCCAGAAATACGAAAGCATCTAAGCTCCCGAAATAGATTGGCACTTGTTTCATGTATTATGAATGACAACCCAATGCATGGATCCAAGAAAATGACAGGACCTTCTTAACCCCCAACTCTTTCAATGCAGGCCTGACAAGAGCTGCAAAAAAAAAATGTGTGTGGGTGAGTGAGCAAAGAAAAACAAAACCAAATTAATCTTGCAAAGGCAAAGTTTGCCACAGCTTCTGGTTTGGATTCATGCCACAGTTTAGCAGATCAACTGACATTTCATCAACAGAACCATCTTGGCCGTATGCAAGAAGATTTGCCCTCAAAGCTGAGAGAGAAAAATTCCACAGAAACCCCACTGTGGCAAGGAACTGCGATATATAGAACATTAGACCCTGACCCACCAAGTGATCCATCTCACACAGTTAAGCATAATGCACTGTTTAGTGGTTTTATAAAAACACTCAATTCATCCATATTTTAATAACAATGCAGCCTTCAGCAGTATTTGCAGTAAGCTTAGGCAGGTTGTTAAAAAAGACATGCTGTCACACAAAGTCAGTGAAATCAAATTTTAACTTGACTCATGAAAAATACATCGCCATTGCTCAAGTGAAAACCTAGAGCCTGCAGCCCTATACATTAACATTACATATTTACAAAGGTTCAGCTTCAGATTCCACTGTGATGTTTCTCAGCTGCTGCTGGCCATAACACTGCGACGTCATAAAATAATCATTTTGACTGTTGAGACTATTATTGTTGACTACTCTGCCTCCTGTTGCTGTTCCTGTTGTCAATACTAATTAAAGTTGTGGGAACTCTTGATTCATTCTGAGATTAAATGGATGACATGTCATTTTTTTTAAAAGATACATGTGCAGCTCCCTGCACGAGGACTGGCGCCCAGAGTAGTTGGAGGTTCAGTGCCTTGCTCAAGGGCATTTCTGATGTGCTCAGGCACTTCTGCAGAAAAAAAGTCCCAATTCCATGGTCGGTACCGGGACTTGAACCGGTGACCCTCTGGTTTCTTACCAAACTCCCCACAGACTTAGCTACTTCTCTCTTACTAATACTATGTTATCACAAAGAGTCTGCAAGGCGAGAAGAAGTACTTTAAAAATGAAGCCATCAGAAATAAAAATACAAGCAATAAAAAACAGAATGACAGATTATACTTGCTCCATTGAAAGCCTATACAGAAATCTGAAATCCAACATTGAACTGCATATTTAGAGCTTTGGAAAAGAGATCAATGTTTGTTTATCTAAGAATGGTATCATACCATTTGTGCCTCAGTTATTCGATGACAAAATAAGGCAATACTAGAAAGAAATACAACTTGCTTGAATTTACCATTGTCTTCTTCAAGTCTTCGTCTTTCTTTTCCAGAGCAGCCTGCATGGTCTTCACATCATGCTGTACACTTGTTAGTGTGCTGCCAATTGTAGCAACACTCTGGAAAAAGAGAACTCTTCAGTAAGTTACCAGAATCATTGCAAAAAATATTCTTTCTTTTCAACAAAATGTCTCTTTTGATTCCAATTTGATTTGCCCCTACCTTTTGAAGCTCTTCCACTGTATTAGGAAGGCTGATTAAATCAGCAGCTGATTTCAAGTTGGCCTTTAAGTGGTTCACAGCCGAGTCCAGCAAACTGATCTGCAAAATAAAATGGACACAAAATCCTTTGATACACATCTAAGACAGGATGATGATGTATTTATGTTATTTTCATTTGATTTAATAAACCCAAAATTCAGGGCACCGGTGGATGAGTGGTTAGTTTGCACAGCCCATGTACTGAGGCTACAGTCATTGAAGCGTGCGGCTCAGGTTTGAATCCGACATGTGGCTCCTTTCCCGCATGTCATTACTGTACCCACTCTCTCTCCCCAGTTTCCTACTCTATCCACTGTCCTGTCTCTCCAATAAAGGCACAAAAGCCCCCAAAATAAATCTATTATAAACTAAAATTCAGAAGAGGTAGTCCAATAAAACGTGTTATTTATTATTCCAGTGTGGGCAGACTAAAAACCTGTTTGAACATTTCCTTAAATACTATATTAAAGTTGATGTTTTACAAGCTCTTACATTTTAAAACAGTGATACATATTTCCATCATTAACCCCTCTACTCAAGTCACAATTTTTGAAGAAACACAAAAATGGTTTACGAGGCTGCGTAAACATAGTGAAATGAAAATGACAGATAAGGAGACACCAGACACATATTGAAAATATAGTCTCTCTGAGCTTGCACTAAGCTAGGCGGCTTAGGTCAACTGATTTACTGCCTTTTTATTACAGTGTTGTTACAGCAGGTGGAAAACATTTTGAATGTTGCTGCTGAATCATAGCTTGAACAAACTGAACAGTAAAACTTGCAGTGCACACTACTTTCCAGCTGATGTCGAAATCTGTATTTACTATTATTGTTGTGTTTGTGTTACTACTGCTTAGTAATATAAAATTAACAAGGAGACTTGTCTGCAAAGTCTCACAAATCAGAGTCCTGCAATCAGCTTATCATTCTTCATTGTACTCTTTGTCATAAGATCTAGTTAAAGTGTGACGGGGAGAAGGTTATGGTGGCTCTAGCCGCTATAAGCAATGATAAACACTCACCTTTCTGTTCATTTCTGTTAGGTTGGACCAGAGCTTGTTCAACCCCTTGTCCCCAGTCTCCATGTCATCGAGCTTTCTCTCCTTGTTTTTCAGGTCTTCACTTAGTTTTGGTATTTCACTTGATGACACCTTTTGGCTTGACTCCACTGTAACAACAACATTAACACTCTGTTAATTACAGTGCTGGATGCAAAAGAATAGATAAGTGAATAACTAGGACAGGTTTACAACAGGTTTAAACTTCAGTAGGCTATTAAATGATCACCACAAGGTAACTGTGTGCGTGACAGTTAGTCTTACTGCTATGCAGCTTTTCCTTTAGTGCATCTAGATCTTCTTTCAGAGCAATCTGCATCCAAATGAGCCCAGCACAGGCCATAACACAGGCAGCTAGGATGATGAACAGAAACAACGGGTAGCACACATTGCAGCACTGCGTGTAACTTCTCCTGTAAGAGAAGAAACATGGTAATGTTAGACATTTCGACTTCAAAGCGTCTTACATTATTAATGAAGAGGTTATTTTCAGAGGACTACATGCTGTGTCATGGGAATTGTGAGGATTACTATCAAACTCTGGAGCTTCACCATATGGGCTACTATATACTGCATGGTCATATTATACCCAAGATTATTGTATTGTATTGTATTGTTAGTAGTATTGGTTATTTCTTATTTGACTGATATGACGGTTCAGAATACTGCCCTACAAAGGCAAAAGGCAGTAACTTCCAATTTTTTAGAAAATGAGTTTTTGTCATTTTTGGAACATTACAGATGTGCTTTATTATGAGGACAAATATCTTGAGTCAATTGTGTTTTTTTTTTTTTTGAGAAAATAGTAGGTTGTATTTGCCTTAACTTCCAAAAGCCCTCAAGAAACCAAGGCAGAGTCCAGTAACTTCACTCATCAGGGTCTTTGCCTTTGAACTGCAGCATTCAGGAACGCTCAAACTGAGTTAAGGTCTTCTGCCTTTGTTTTGCTGCGGATCAAAGTGAAGTTACTGTTTTACTGCAGTGGAGTTAAGGTGTTATGCTTTTGTTTTAATATCTGTCATCAAGCACTTAATTGTGCCATGATCACTAGATTTCATGTATATGTTATCATTATTATCATATACTGATTTAATACAGTGATCAGCAACCAAGGGAGCTAACAAATAGAAGTTATTGCCTTTTGCCTTGGCATGACCCCTTATTATTGTACACGCAATGCAACGGCAGAGTACCTTAACTTCCAATTAAGGGTCAAAGGTCATGTTTGACCTCAAGATTTTTATGTACATTAATAACCTCATTAAAAAGACAAAGAATTGCCACATTTCCAATATTCTGCCTGCAACTCATTTGGCTGGACAACAAAAAAGACTTTAAAGTAATTTATCTCAGTTCTACACTCAGGCTTGTTAAGGTCTTTTGCCTTTGCAGGGCAGAATAATAACCTCTTCATCTTCTCAGCTTGCACAATGTGTCTTGCTTTGCTTACATTTGAGCACGGAAGTGAATTGATATGGCAGTACTGATATATTCATTAAAAACAAACATTACAAGAAAGGCACGAATAAATAATAAAGAGAAGTAGCTTTTTTGGGGTGGGGGGAACTGTATCCTTGCTGATATAATTTCCAAGAGTCTCATGCCCGAAAATGAAAATGAAAATGAACATAAAAAAAAGGTAAGGAATTACACACATAAAACATATCTGACACTGAGTGAAACGTGTTTACTCACTTCCCAAAGTTAGCTCCGCTGCTCAGATTGTTGAACTCGTCGTCGTCCGAGCTCGAGTCGGACTCAGAGTCCGGGGGCTCGGTTCGCAGGAGCCGGTGACCCGACCCCTTTTTGGTCTTCTTTCTCTTGCTGTCCCCGAGTCCGATCAAGGCATTCAACTCCTTCCTCTTCTTCATCTTCTTCTGAGGGGTCAGCGAACCCGCCGAGCCCGATTTATAACCGACTAAATCCAAAGTTTTGTCCAGTTTGGAGGATGTTGACGTTTTTCACGGAGCAGCTAAGCTAACTGGACGCTCGCTTCAATTTCAACCACACAATGTCGCTGACGGATAAAAAAACATTGGACTTCGCCTTGTTGACTAACACTTTTCCCACATATATGTTGAAATTGTTGATCGTTATGAGGGTAGTCAACCAAACAGCTTATCTTAAACTTGTTTTGTTATTGTCTGCCGGGTTTCCTCTTATGTTTGGCTAACGCTTACAAGAGCTAGCGTCTGACACCTTGCTAACTGTTGCTAACAAGGACTCGTAATCATTACTGTCACATCGTCTAACACGCGTTTTAAACTAACAATGTCGCTCTGTGTGTAAACTATTCCAACACTGGTTTTAATAGATGTACGGTTAAATAATCCTTTCATAAAATCAAAACATGCAATACTGTGTTTCCAGCGATCTGTCCTGCTGCCTGTGTTGTTCCGGCAGGGCGGCCCGGTAATCTCGCAGCTGATTGGTGCAAATGAAGCAGCTACAACTTCCTGTGCTCTGTTCTGCCAGGGAGCGATTCTGTGCATAACACCACCCGCACACTCATTTGCCAGTTTACAACGCCGTAACGCAAAGCCGAGAGCGATGAACGTAAGTAAAATGAGCAAAAATTGGAAAGATACGTGAATTAAAACATGTAAAACATATCTAGATAAAGACAACGAGAAGGGCTCTGGTCGTACAACCAGTTCTCAAAGGAACTAACACAAAGCAATGCGAAACTCCTCAAATGTATTGGTACTATTCTAAAGCGCTAAAGATAGAAAAGTCTAACAAGTTGCCCAATTACAAATTCCAGACAAGACATCACGCCACATGTCTCCTTTCCCCCACTTTTTCTAAGAAATTCACATGCAACTTTTTGTATTAGGCATCTATTAACTGTGTTAGTTTAGTTGGGTTTTTTTTACATTAAGCTTTTTATTGCTCCTTGAATAAGCCATGGGAAATATCATTTTTGAGGTCTAGCAATAATCCAAAAAGAAGGTCATAGTTTTCACACCTCATTTTCGTTTTTAGTTTGGAAAAATGTTTGTTTGTTTGTTTGTTTGTTTTTTTTTTGGGGGGGGGGGGGGTATTTATTACAGCTTTCGGAACACTGTTGGATAACAAGCTTGTATCATGTTATTATACTGCAAACTTTCACTTTGAGGTTTTTCACCAAAACAAAAAAAATATTTTTAATTGTGGAAGTTTAGAGTTAATGTAGCTGAACATTTATTATATATTTTATATGGGATTTAGCAGTTATTTGTCTTATTTTGATGCAGATAAGTATGGGAAAAATCATTTGAAATATCATATGACTCTCCATGTTACATAGAGGTTCATATTATGTTTTGGTGATTCATATAATATGAAAATGCAATTCATAATTATTTATGGTCAACTTGTGAGTTTATTGTCAGTTGAGCATAAAAAAGGAGAGCTTTTTGTCAATGATGAGATCCTCATCTTGCATGTCAAAAGCACAACCCCAACAATGAAGTCAATACCAAAATACCCGTTTCATTTTACCCTGATTCCACTCATTGTCTGTCATTGACAAAGCCTCATGGAATTATAGTTGCTGCTCTAATTTTCACTTGTATAGCTTTATTCTGTCATATCTATAGTTTTTGTCTTCTTCTTTTTTTTTTTTTTTTTCACCGGTGTTGACAATATAATTAGGAATGCACCACTCTTCCAGCAGGGGTCCTGCCAGAAAATCCAGCTGACCCGGAGCGCTATTGGGCAGACCCAGCAAGACACATGGACTGTGTGGAGGCAGGGTCGCTGCAGACTGGCCTTTAGCTCTTTTTCATTGAATACAGTCTCCCACTGGTCT
This sequence comes from Labrus bergylta, assembly GCF_963930695.1. Lineage (NCBI taxonomy): Eukaryota > Metazoa > Chordata > Actinopteri > Labriformes > Labridae > Labrus > Labrus bergylta. Next base: position 23,375,621 of record NC_089198.1, on the reverse strand, counting down.
GCTTCTGGCTTTGAAAATATGTTTCTTTATGTCCCTGGACCCCCATACTACCACAGTACAATGAGATAATAATGAAACTGAATGAGACTCTACACACTGGACCAATTTACAAACACACAAAAGACCTGAGATGTTCCTCAGCATCTCAGTATGAGATTGGTTATTGAATTGCAAGCGATGAGGCCCACTGCTGTTGCTTTATTGTCCTCAGAAAGATTCTCTCAAGGCAGTGCTTGTCAGTCCACAATAATGGTATGATGCCACCCACACATATACACAGCTGATATTATTACAGATTAGTTAGACTAATTTGTGGCTATTTCATAAGTGCCTTCAACTCGGAGGCTACTGTATTATTTTGAATGCACTACCTGTGCATCCAGCAGTGTTATGTAGGTAGCAGACTAAAATTCAATCAGTGTCTCGACTCCACTCGGAACACCCGGCGAGGGGACAAGCATCATGCTGAGGGCCTGTGCCGACCCCCGCTAGCATGAGGTTGCAAATCAAAGCATCAGAGGTGTTTCATCTCTTCGCTGGAGTCTCAGTATTTCATCTGGGGTTAAGACTGAGAAGATGACACTTCAACTTATGGCTCCTTACATCTGCAACCACCAGGTAGGGAGCATCAGGCACTGGAAGCCCACGACTCTGATTACCTACAAAACACTTGTTTTCTCACTTTGTTCACAGCAGGGTTTCTCATATTCTCACCAGGAGTGATTCCTGCAGCCGTGGGGCAGGGAGCTGCCTCGGGTGCTGACAGAGAATGTAAATAATGGTGGCATGATAGGAAACAGTGAATAGATTTGACTGCTAATTGAAGGCTTTCATCTTGACATGGCAGACTGTGTGAATACAGATTATCATCAGTTGGAAGCAGGGATGCTGTTTGAATACTAATTTCTCTCACCAGGCTTCTTTTTTTTTTAAAAACCATTTATTTAGAGTCGTTCTACTATTTTGTTGGATGACTCAATTCTTACATAAAAATGTGCTGGTTGACGGATTAAATGAGAAATACCCCATGGTATTTAGAAGTGTGTCACAATGCTTCTGAACTTCTGAACTTTTATCTGTGACAGCTGCTGTCTGATGCTTGACTGGGAAGCAAACAGGAAAGCACAAGCATTTTTTTCTTTCTCCTCAGCCTTGTATTGTTTACTCTTTATCTCTTTTTTTGTGTTATGAGGCCATCAGAACACAACTTTAATCCCCTTCTTATTTTAAGTAACGGGAACCTACATAAACACGTTTCTTAATGTTGGAACTGTTCTGTTTTTTTTTATCCATTTTGAATCAAAAGGTTCTTGTCTGTGCAGTTCTGTTTGGTGTCTTGGTCCAAACCTGTTGATAGCAGCTCTTTGATTTGTTTAGAGAGCTGAATTGGTCCTTAAGAGAACCAAAGTCATGATGTCATCGGTTGTCTAAAAAGAAAGAAAGAAATGAAACCTGCTCCAAGGGGTTACTTTTTGAACGTTGAAGCAACTCTTCATTCATCACAAAAGTTGCCATAATGGAATTCAAACCTTTATCATTTCTGACACTGTTAACAATCTAAAAGTGACCTAGCTGCTACTTCGGTTCTTGCATCTCATTGTCTAGCCTTTTTTTGATGAGTCATGACATTTAACCCCCATTAAGGGCTGATGGGGAATGATCTTCGATAAAGGCATCTTAAAACATAATTTACCATGATTAAATAATATGAGATAATTCTTTAAAAAAAAACATATTTATCTTAACATGTGCAGTGTGCCTACTGTTGAGAAAGGCTATGATCCAAGACGTTAGTTTTGGAGGTTTTTTGGTTTAGTTGCCGTGGTTACTGTCTATCAGATTTGACCAAACAACACCCACACTGTCCTGATGGAGCAGATTAGATGAGTTTTTATGCTTCAGTATGTTTTCTTTTTTAAACCTGAACTTGAATAATTTTGTATATTGAGTCATTAAAGTTTAATGTAATGGAGAAATGTTTTTAAAGTTTTTGAAGTGGAGTTTCTGCGCCTTAAAGGCTGCAGAGAGAATAGGATGCGTTGCCTGAATAAGTAATTTCTTCTTATGCAACAAATATTTATTTGGATTATAATTTAATTATTTAGACCACTCCAACTTTGTGTGTTTCTCCCAAAGCGTCAGTATCGGGAAGTATATCATATCATATATATCAACAGCATATTCAGAACATGATACATTAAGTTTTGCAGGTGAAACTCACATGGACGCGTTGTGTCATGACAGAAGTGCAAACCTCATAGAGAAGAAGAAGCTGTCAAATCTAAGAGTGATGGCTCAGTAACATTTGTGTGACCCCATCCCACATGTCTAGTGTCAGTCAGCTCTGCTTGCGGAGGGCTCTGATAGTGTTCAGCAGGGAATCAGCAGGGGGCAATGTTCTCACATCAAAGAATCCCAGACATGCAGCAAGAAGGCAACACTTGAGTCAAGGACGGATGAGCTCAGAATCACTGGCCGGGCTCGGCATAATGGCAGCCATGCAAACATCTTTCATATCCAGCACAGCAGTCTTTTTCGATAACTGACTGTATTGTATCCTGTGCAGAGGTCTTATCATTGTTACCGGCTTGTACACCTGAATATTTCACGCACTGCCAGACTCAACATTAGCCACACATGTACAAAGTCGACAATGTTTGGGAAGCAAAAATGCATTTGAGAGCATGTAATCATGAATAATTAATGCAATTGTAACCTTCGCCATTGTGGGTTGCCTAGAAGTATTTTCAGTGTGAAAGCAAAGGCAGAGTGAGGAAGATGACAGTTTGATGACTACTAGCAGCCTAAATTGTAACTCCCTCAGTGCAGAAGTGTCCGTTAAAAGCCTGGAAAGTAAAAGAACATGTATCAAACGGCAACATCATGATTTACCGATTCATTCTCTGCCAAGAAATCACACTGTGGCGACACTTATCTGTAGAGGCCGCTACTGCAGTGGAACAGAAAAGGTCTGATATAATCTAAAATGGATAAAAGGGAATAGATTAATATATTAAGCTAATGAAAGGAGAGAGACAGAGAGAGAGAGAGAGAGAGAGAGAAAGAGAGGGGGAAAACAGGCAGGCCGAGAGGAGTTCTTTGATTTAATTTTGGGAGAGTTCAAACTGAATGCGCACTAAATTCAAAAGCAGTTTGAGTTTATTGTTTAACAAAAAAATATTTCCCAATCTTATGACTTGTAAACTTGTTATGTGAAATGAATGCGGATGCCGTTAATAAAGCACTAATAGGTCACCCACATTGCGTCATACGCCAGAGGAGAGAGCAGAAATATCAGACATGTCAAAATTCAATGAGATTTAGGGATTGGTTTCTCAGACAGACAGCCAAAGTTCTCCTTTTCACTGTATTAGACCGGGATTAGTTTAATCCATGTCTGTGAAATAACCCCTTCATTTTCCTGGTAATGTCTTCAATGCACTAGGTATCTCCTTGTTTCCTGAGGAGAAGGTGGGGGGGGGGGAGGGGGTAGGAGAAAATCAAGTCCACATTTCTCGGTTGTTTTTGGAAATGGTTTCAAGGAAGCTAACGCAGTTGCAGCACCGCCTGAAGAGGGTAGAAGAAGAAAAAAGGGCGGACAGGGAGAGGGAATCAAAACCCAGAGTGTGGTGGTGAGAGAGTGGAGAGCTGCAGAAGGGGAGTAATTGATTGAAGTCTCGTAGATTTCATTAAAATGTTTACATGTGTGATTACAGCATGACAGAGAGGGAATTGATTTCATTGACGGCAGCATTTCCACATACTGACGCTCAGCGAAGGCAACAACAATGCTAATTTTCCACCACCGTTTTAATAAGGTGGAACAGGATATTGTTACTGCTCTTCCAAGGAGCCCCTCACAGTGTATGGTGGGGGTAAATTGTTGTAAACAGAAATACTGCTTTGGCCTAGATTTCCCCCACACAGCAGCTATTTTATTAAGAACATCCAGCTTGCAGCAGACCAGACTCCCTTTACTGCATCTAGTCTGTAACAAGGGCTGATGAGTTTTTTGTGCTGCAGGGATGTGTTTTCTATACTTTTTCTTGTCTGAGATGGAAGTTGCTTCCTTTGGTTTTATTTTATTGTTAAGACATGCGATGGTTATATCACCTTTCATGTGTCTGCCAGTATCTCCTTGCTTATTTAAGACCTCCTTCTAAAGTTCTTTCCTCAAAATCTGCAATTGACAGCTTACATCTGTCCTGTCTGTTTCACACTGAGAGGTTTAAAAAAGAACATCTCCAAGGCAAATACAGAAGGAGTTATTTTTTTCCCTTGAAGACAGGGAGTGAAATGTGACATCCTATCCCATGCACTGTAATTTGTAAGTTGTATTGGCAGTTGCATAAAATGGTGTGTGTGTTGTGTGTGTGTGTGTGTGTGTGTGTGTGTGTGTGTGTGTGTGTGTGTGTGTGTGTGTGTGTGTGTGTAGCAGAGTTCTTCCTGACTGTCGTTGTTTTTTCCTTTGTCACACCCAGAGTATTATTAATTTTAGAAAAGAAAAGAACGACAGTATTTAAAAAAATAAAATAAAAATTTGAATCCCTCTCCACCACCCCTCTCAGTTAAGATCCTGGATTTAAAATCTAACTTCAGTAGAATTGCTGTGTATTAACATCCAACTATAACTAGAGCAACAAAAATGCATAACATGCATAATCTCACACGTTAACATTGTTATACATTATTTTTTCGTTGTAGTTATGAATGCATTCAAATAGAAAGCACTACTGTAATAATGCATCTTGTAATTGTGGCTACTTCAATGTGGCTGCATTGCTTATCCTATGATAAAATCTATAGAGTTATATTGATTATTTTTGATGCCTTTATTTGAGACAGGACACGGGATAGAGTAGAACATTTGGAGAGAGAGAGAGAGAGAGAGAGAGAGAGAGAGAGAGAGAGAGAGGGGACCAGCAAGGCACCATGGGCTTTGATGACTACAGACTCTGTACATGGGGGGCTCAACATAACCAGTGCCCTTACATATAGATTTTTTAAACTACGTTTTTGTATAGATTATGTCAACGACATGAGTAGAAAAGAGTATTTCAATCTGTCAAATGAATATATTGGATTACAAAGTAAAATAATCCAACACTGTGAATTGAATAGGATCAAGTAGTTAGAAAAGTACATCAAAATTGTTCCGTAAAATAGTATTTGTAAATGTTTTTTTCCTCTCCTGTGTACTGTTTAACATTAACTTCAGCATATATGTTCATGTTACTTTACCAAAAGAATGACAAATTATGATTATGTGAATTGAATAGTTTGCCTTGAACTGTGAACTGTGTTGTCTTAATATGTTAAACTAACTTCAGTAATTCTGCGATCTGAAACACAGAAAGTGTGAGGGTGAGAATATGAAGCATTACACTCATTAATCATTAAACCTGTTCGCTGGCTGCTAGATTGCACGTTTCATTCACAAAGACTCACACATGTGGGGTTTGGACTAACAGGAACATCTGCTCAGTGTTAACGCTGGCTGCACCTGATTGGATCGAGTGCGAGTGTAACAAGTACACCGAGCTAATGGTCTAATCACATCCGTACACATGGTCATGGTATAATTTCAGCCCTAATGCACTATTTACTTTTCATTTAGTGTTCGTTAAGCCTTCAATTAAAACAACAACAAAAATCCCAATATCAGCATCTAACCCAATTATATTAAGATTTTTTTTTATTTTGAAGAATTTTAAGTAGATAGAAAAGTATGAAATAATGTTTAATCTCTAATTGTAGATATTTTTCAGGATAGTTGGAGCAGAGAGAAAGCTGTCCAGGCTGCGTTTCTTTCCGTGTAAACAAACATGAAGTGTCAAAAATAGATGTCTTTTTTCTTTCTTGAACGTCATCTTATTCGTAGAAACTGACACAGCTGTGTTTGGGGAATAAATAAATAATCACGCACACATTTTAAGCTCCGTCATCACGCGCTCCCTCTATCTGAATGCTGCTCTGTGCTGGTATTTGCCTGTTTGTGGTCAACCCTTTCACTTGCTCATTTTCTGCTAGCCTCCCTCTGCCATTTAAAGGGCTGCTTTTGTTGCCCCATGAGCTTCAGCTGGCTGCTTCAGTAGCTAGTGGGTTTTCCATTGCACGAAAGAAGCGCAGAAGGGGTTACCGTTCATGAGATACTGGAACCATCATGCCTGGCAAGGACAATCACAGCAGCACTCTCGGTGTTGCTTAATTCTGCAGAGCTTATCGGCTCTGCTTTGTACTGCAAACCGCAGCCATGTGCCTCTGATGCTCTTGCAGTAGAAGACGTTCACTTTTCATGGGTGGTGTAATATAGCAAGTTATATTCCTCATAGATGTTTAAGTGCCTAACAAGGATGTGTCCTATTTATCAAAATAAATAAGATATTACTGTTTTGAAAGATGTTGTCAAAAAAACAAAATGTAAATTTGCAAACCGGTGTTACGTTTGATTTCGTCTCTGCACATCTCATGCTGAATGAAATGTTCATTTACTTCTGTTGAGGTGAATGCAACATTGTTAAATCTCTCTGTGCTTGGCTGTATTCATCTACTGTCAAGTTGATCTGCAATTCTCTTTGTGCCAGATCCTCTCCGAGCATCTACGATCCAGACGCACGGGGGAGAAAAACCTTGAAGAGGCGCATGAGAAGAAAACCAGCACATTTGGGTATGACTAAAACCTTCAAAGCATTCTCTCCCTCTGCCAGTTTTTTTTTTTTTTTTTTTTTCTTTTTTTTTTTTGAGTGTGTCTATAGTAGAGATTCATGGAAAAGGATATTCTATATTTTCGGGAGCATGTGTTATTTGTGTTTCTCTGGACCTTGAGGTTCAGGAGCCCCACGCAAAATGAAGTGAGAGCTTGCAGCAGCTGCCAGACGACATGTTGTATAGAAATACTACCTCCTCTGATGAGGTCGAGAGGAAAGACACATTTTTGAAAGGAGAAAGGAAATAAGAGGATTAGGGCTGCTAATGTGTGTGTGCCACCTCCCCTTAAGACATTTGTGCCCTGTTGCAGAATACCTGTGGCTGACATAAGGGCCTGTTTACAACAGATTCATAGACATTCAAAAGGACAAAGACGGAGCGTTTGGATTGGCTGGAGGTTGTGTTTTTGGAAAATGTGATGCTTAATCTTTACCGAATGAAATACTTGGGTGCTGGCGGTTATAAATTTCTTGTAGATGCATGCCAGACATTGCTGAAAGGACTAATTAATCCTTTAATCTTTTCCTAAATCACATATTCTTGTAAAACAGACTTTTTAAATCCCTCTGTCACTGCATCTGAATGGAAAAAACTTTTAATGTTACCTCCCAATTTGTTGTAATTTATTATAAATCACAAGAGAATGTGGCCAACCAGCTAGGCACTAGATGGGCTTGAAAGTGTCTTGAAAACATTTAAAAAGTGAATTTATTGACCAAGAGATTCTACAAGTGTAAAAAATGATCCCAGAAATGGCGCTGTCAAAGAGGATTTTGTGTAGTTGTAAATCACTGGCCTGTGTTGCACCACACATGCAAATGATTTATTTGCAATCTAGTGTTTGGAATACTTTCCAAACACACAAAAAAATATCTGTGTTGTGCTCAAGGTTAACCCGGTCCAAATTTTCAGCAATTGTAGTAATTAGTAAACTGAGGGGAACACATGTTTATTTGCTTAAAAGGAGCAGGCAGAGTAGCCAAGTGTGATGGAAAAATGCCAAAAAAAAAACCTGAAACCATTCCCTCATTTGCGCTGTTATCAAATTCAGGTAATAAAAGGTTTGATTGATGAAGTCATTGGCAGAGCAGTGAAAAAACGCTCCCTCGCTATATTTACATCCGTTGAATCACTGCCTGCAGAGTGAATGATTTGGCATTTGTGCCCATCCGCAAACATTAATAAGACATAAATAAATAAAATAAGGGAAGGTGATTATAAATGTCTCTGAGGATGTAGAGGCAGGAAGGCTCCGACAAAAATGGTTCCAACATTTTGTATGAGCTCCCCCTCGCCAAGCCCTCTATCAGCCTTCCTAAGTCATATCAGATGTTTGGGCTTTATTGGGACTTGAAATAGTTATTAGCCTGAGCACCCACCCTGCTGGATTTATCTTCCTGCTGAATAGAGAGCCACACAATAATGAGCTATGCTTAGTGTCATATCTGTTCCCTGTCTATTCACAACTTCCCTTCCTTTAAATAAAACTCCCTCCATTCGAATTGACAGGTGAAATTGTCGCTCATATAAGAGGTAATATATCTCATAAGGGGACTGGAGTGATTTCACTGGAACTGGAATTAAAAGTGTACAAAGCCAGCCTCATAACAGCTGACCAGCTAAAGTGTCTTCTTCATTAGATTAAAGGACAAATCTCCTTAAAACAATAAAAAACACAGCCTCTGCTGTTCTGAATAGAATCCTCATCGCCAATGTCTGATTGCAGACAGTTTGCACTGAAAATCTTCTGCACGAGGGATTATGAGAGAAGGAGGAGCATTTATGCTGTTCTCTGCATGTTTCCTAAATTACACTATGCGGGTCGTTTCCATAGGGGGGAAGAGGAGCCTGCGGCGCATCTAATTCGTCTATTTTTCAAGTAGAAATAGAAATTCTCCTGCCAATTCTCCTGCTGGCAACCCAACTTCTAACATCCTGTTACTGGGATTGCAAAAGTCCGCAGGTCTGGCGATATTTCATGAAATCAGAGGTGAAACGGAATCAAGCCGTGCACTGAATGGAATGGTTATCACACATCTATAAAATCAAATTATTTAAACAATGATTTAATTATGACTTAATGTAGATCAAAAAATATCTGCAGGAATAGTTTTAAATAATTTTCACTTATAATTCCATAAACTGGCAGTTAATAAGCAATCGTGCTGGGTAAAAGTTGTTTTTTTTATTGACTTGATTAGTAAGCATTATAACACATATAGTATCTAGTATTACAGTTTAGGGAGCTGTGGTTGTACAGGCTTGAATGAAAGCTTAGTCATGAGTCATTGATGAGTTAGAGTAAAATGCTGGATTTATTTTGTAAGCTAAGATGCAGCTGTAGGCATAGCTGACGCCCAACAAAGCTCTTATTATATAGAATATTATCTGAGTGCACTGATTGAAGAGAATTCTCAGGAAAATGCACAGCTATTCACATGTGGGCCTTGTATTATAAAGAGGACAATCTATAAATGATGTGAGTTAATTTGATTTGAATGGTCTGCAGTAGCTACAGAAAGTATTTGTACAGTATAGCTGCACATGTGAAAACACCTTCGCTCTTTTGTTACCTGAACTAAAGGCTCTGACGTGCCTGAATTTCTTCCATTTTTTCCACCGCCTGTATCCCTGATGCTGGCACAATACCCAAGAATCAAATACAAGAAACCTTGGACTCCATGGAAATCCCATTCATTGGCAACAATACAGAGAAACCTAGCATAAAGAGAAAGTGCCTTTTCTTCTCAAGAGGGGACATTAAAAATATTGTTCATTCCTTTCTGGTCAGAAATATCAGGTCATGCTGATTCAATTTAACACTGCTGCAGGAGTGTAAAAAAAATACAACTCAGTGAATGGCGGGTGCACTGTTAAGTAATAATTTGTGTTTCAGAGTGGTGGCCACTGCTGCTACTGATGCTGTCGCTGTGTCTATAGGGTTGCCATGTGGCTCTTAAGTAAAAATTGGCAGAGCAAGTGAAGACTTTTTTTCTTGCTGAAAAATGTAGAAGCTTCGCCAATAGCCACTAACCGTGCAGGTGGTGGTCAGAGCATTGAGCAAGCTCGACTATATTAGATTGATTACAGGGGGAAGGTTCCTAAATTTGGAACGCTTTCACAAGTGAGATCTGAGTTGTCTCTTCCTTTATTTGGGCTACAGTGAGACTGCTCCCTGTCACTCAGGGTTACAAGCTGCTTCCCCGCCTGTGTTCAAAGTTAGACACCGAGCACAGATCGCAGCTAATGCAAACTGACAGGAAAGCCAAAACAATGTCAAACCTTTTTTTTTTCACCCTCAGTGTCACATTTTTACATTTCATAATTTTTTACATCTAAATCTAAATGTCTGTTCTTAGATAATTAGTGATGGTGCATATTTCTGCTTTAACCTCCTTTTTAGACACAGATGAAGGTTAACCTTTGCTTAATGGGAGAAAAAATATGTGACACTTTTTTTTACTTCTCTGCATGCCTCCTCGTTAACATTTCTAATATAAGACAAACTCCCAAAAATAGACAAGACAAACTTATTTTCTTGCCCTCATGATTGACTTTTATTTTGTCTGGAGTTGCTTCTTTTTTTTTTCCCAACACTTCATTAGGTTCAACACCTACTTTAGCTCCTACTGTGTTACACTGTTCTTAAAAATAAAGCTGCTATATTAATAGAAATGAATGTGGTCATCTGCAAATGTTTGAATTAGAGCAGTGACATAATGTGTTTCCGCACAAAAAAAAAGCAATTGGGGAAATACAATCAAATAAGATAACAAAAATAGCAAAAGTCCAGAATTACACATTTATATATAGTAATGGACAATAATGTACCCCATTCTGTAAATAATTCTATTTGTTACATTAAGATGATGCAATTGAATGGAACAGCACTTCAATAAATTTGATCTTCTTCAAGATTTGAATGCTCAGCTTTTTCTGAGTCCTCTTAAGACATGGGCTGATTGGGGCGCCCCAATGGTAGCCTAGCGGTTATGTCCCGTGCCCGATGTACAGAGGCTTCAGTCCTCAGCTTCTGTGGGTTCGAGTCCGACTGGGCCATTTGCTGCATGTCTTCCCCCGGAAGAGGAAAACAAATAAAAATTAAAAGATAATAAAATAAATATATATACATAAAATAAAAAAACATGGGCTGATTAAACTAAATCATTATATTAAATGCTGTAGTTTGTGTTGCTGTAGTGTGTGTTGAATTATAATGAGGGGTTAAATATGATTAATGTAACCACACAACAGTTGGACATATTCTCCTCCTTTTGTTCTTACACATTATAACAATACTTCAGAATTAGATATTAAAGTTCACTAATACATGTGTTATAAATATCCACAGTTTGTCACATCATTGATGTCAAGGTGTTATGTCAAAAATATTACAATATAGATTTTGTCCTTATAGTTGTGTGAAAAAAATAATTGCTAATTTCTTCAGGCAAATATCCTAGAAATTAGCAGTTTTTTTAATGATGAATTGAAGGATTTCGTGCACCAGTTCCCGGTGATTGACATGATATAAACCCAGAGAGTTATTAAAAACTTGGACTTTTACCAGCGGTTATAAAAACACAATAATTGTGATTGAAATAATTTTTGACACTCACATTTTGGGGCGACCTAGGGATTCCAGTGCCTCCATCCGTGCTCTGCTTATGTTTTTAAATGTCTCGCTGCTGTATAAATCACAGCGCGCCTTGCCACTGCTGTGTTCCGTGTCATGCTGGTAATGACATAACTTATTTGTCAGTTCACAGCATCTAGTTTGTCGCTCCCATCATTCTGTGTTTGGATAAACATTTGGTCACTTAGAAACACAACTGTCCCCACTGTAAACTGTGAAGGGATATTCAACAGCAATGTCCACAACGCCACTTAGGATTGTTTAGCAAGTCGAAGAGGTGGCCACAAGGAGCTGGAACATGATGGTGTAACACAAAAACACTGTCCAATTGACTGATATTAGTGTCAGGTTCTGTTGTTAACACGACTGTGGTGGTCTATTAACTGCTATAAGCGCAGACCCTATGTAAAAACTCACATCGCTGCATGTTGTCACCACATGTCGTCTTCACAGTAACATAATTTCTATAATAGGTGTCTGCTTACTCTTGGTATCCACTGTATAATCAATGTAGAAACACTCCTAGGTGCTGCTTTTGTGTCTAAAATGATATTAAAACTGATAGTTCAGTCTCTAAAAAGTACAACTGTGCAGTATTTTAAAAGTATGAAGCTGCAATGCTGCAGAACTCTGTCACTGTTTGCTTTTCACTAACGGTGGATTTCTGGAGTTGAAGAGTGAATTTTGTCACATCATATGGGGCTTAAAACACAAAAGGTTAAGAAAACATAACCTGCCTATCTGGGGCAATTTGTTGTGGAAGGTCCTGCTGCTTTCCTTAATTCCCAGTGCAAGAAAACAAACAAGGAGAAAATAACTATGTGCCCGTGAGAGAAAATGACACACGTTGGTGGTCTAATTCCATATAGTGCAGTCAATGGAGTCGAGCAAGAAAACATGATGCCTAATCAGATAATTGGGTCCAGAAGTTGGCCAAATTATCTTTTCTCCTGTTTCAGTCACAGCTGGTGTCAACCGTGCAATTTTGATTTTTAAAAAAAACATCACAATATTTTTTACAAGGGTGGGATGAAACCTAACAGATGGGGCATGCAAGCCTCAAAAATGCAGCACGTTATGAAACATAATTGATAACCGAGGGAGAAGTTAATCTGTAAACAAGTGGCCAATCTGTTGCTATTATTTAGAATGAAGAAAGAATTCATGAATTTGAATTTAATTGAATAAGATATTTAGAGCCATAAAATTGAACTGATTTTTAAATTATTATTTTTGTTTTTAACCGGCATTCAAATAAAAAAGCCAGTTTTTACACACCACCAATTTTTTTGGGGGGGGGTTTATATTCACCTAGCTTGTTTTGCCTTCCCACTTCTTCAGTATGTATTTTTTCACGTTTAATAATTGACCTATTCCCTGTTTTACCAGATGCCGAATTTCCTTTTTCTCCTCGCTACATTCCAGTTTATCTAAAGCTTATATGTTAATGAGCAGGGTGTATCCACGATTGCTCACCACAGCATACACACGTATAAATCCTGTGTGTGTGTGTGTGTGTGTGTGTGTGTGTGTGTGTGTAACGATCAAGCATTTTTATCCAGTTTCAGAATTGTTCAGTAACCTCCATGTTTTGCATCACTGTGTACTCTCCTCCAGTGGCTGAAGCATTTTAGCTGATAAGTAATTGCTATAAAAAAATAGAACTCTTGTGCTACTTGGAAGAACTGGCATGTATGACATTTTGTGTCACAGAACATACTGTACGTTTTAATGAAGCTACTATAGTGCGCATACAACTATTTAGTCTTTTTTTGGGTCAAATTCCTTGAATAAAGGATTATCCTATCTTGTACAGGAACAGAATTTGTAATTAAATGGAATTTGTTTTGCATTCATTTCCAAAGAAGTTCAAACCCCCCAAACCCTGATAAACACAATAAATGCCTGATCCTTGTGCAGTTTAAAAAAAAGTAATCTCTGCAACAGTTGTGTTCTGTGCTCTATGAAAATCTAATTTTGAAATGAAACCCTTCACTTGATACAGATTTATCCAATTATTTTTTTCCCTGTTTACTTATAAATTAAGCTCTTGTCAATATTGTACGAAGCAAATGTGAACATGTTCTCCATCTGCTCATGTCATTAGATCTGGCTGTGAGGAGTTGCTTGCAGACTGTAAAAGTTTTATCTCTGTAGAAACCTCTGGGCATTACCATTGGGAGAGATTTACCCTGTCCTCTGCTGTTTCATGTGGTTGGCTGATGTAAAGCTGCAGCGTCAACTGCGTAGAGATGCACCAGCCGATCTCCGTGCAAATGCTGCGAGTTGTGTTTGAGGCACGTGAAGATGTTACATGAAGCATGCATTCTGCTAGCCTTCTTGCTTACAGCTTCCAGCCAAAGATGATGTCACTTCTTGCCCTGCAGAGGAGTAATCAGTCTCCTGCATGCCTAAAGGGCCCCTTAGGAGTTATCAGTCTTTGATAGTTGTCTCTATTGCAGCTGATTCAATCTGTAACACCACTCTGGGCCCTGTGTGAGCATATACCAAACATACTTAATCATTGCTGTTGTTGGAAGTCGGGGAAATCCTCCGCGAGCCTTCCTAGTTATGTTCTAGCTGCAGAGTATTAATATCAGAGCAGACAAAGTGCTACCAAGTGCAAGAGGTTTGATTACATATATACACATGACAGAGAGAGACGAGAGCGACAGGGAGCACGCACACACCCGCAGGCTGATACCAGCACACAGAGACACACACACACACACACACACACACACACACACACACACACACACACACACACACACACACACACACACACACGGCTCAGTGTGCCACTTCCTCATCTCCTGCTGCTCTGTCCTTAAACCTCTTCACCCTCCATGCAGGGAGTAGACACTGTGCTCTTTTCTCTTTGTCATGGTAATAACACTAAGCCTAACTGTCCCCCATTTTGCCTGTCAACTTGCATTTATTTTGTTTTCCTTTTTTCTTTTCTCTCTCCGGCATGTACTGTCAGGTTTCTTGGGGTATGTTTAAGTCCCTCCCAGCATCATTCACCGCTCCTGGAACCAATTATATTATCCGGCCAGCCCTTTCAATTCCTACAGAGGCAGGGACAGAAAGAAATCTAGATCTATTCTCCACGGCAGCAGCATCACACCTTTACTAACCTATTCTTAAGTTCCCACTCAAGAGATTTTCATTCCTCCCTTTTTTGCTTTCTTGTCCCCCTCCAGCTCTTCCCTCTGTTGTTTCCTCTTTCTTTCCACGAAGCCGCCCCCCCCGACACTGGGAATAAGGGTCTCGTTGTTTGCGACACCCAACATACTACTGTGTGACACATTATCTGCTGTAGTCTCCCTTTGCAGCAGGATACTTGCCTCAGAGCCTAACCATATTGTCTGAGCTTTCACCTAACCCCTGGCTATCTACTGTGCTCTGGCTTAAGGCTTATCCTCAGGCTTCTGCAGAGCTGCCGGGCCAATGAACACTAACAACTTTCCCCTTTGTATGCTGTGAGAACCTTTACACAGCATCAATGGCAAATTTACCACTACTGTCTACCTCTAGTACTCACATGATTTTGTATTTGAAATAGTAATGCAACAGGTTGTTGTTTAATTTTGAATTATGCAACACTAGCCTCTCCGTTTAATGAACGTGATGTTCTAGACCACGCAGCATTCATTTTTCTACAATCTCTTGAACAGGGCCTTTTTGATGGGATCAGTTCTCTCGTTTTCACACCTCATCTGGTGTTTTTGTTGCACTTAGAAGCACTGCTTTGTTTTTTATGATATATAACGCTAATAGACCAGTTGTAATGGTTCAACAATAATGTTTTTTTTAGATGAATAAAAATTTAATCATATTATGCCTCGTAAAAAGTATCTTATTCCATTGATCTGTTGCTATATCAGTCTCAACTTTTCTGGGAAGACTTTCCACAACATTTTGAATGCAGGCTGCAGGGATTTGCTTTCATTCAGCCACAAAAGCATTAGCGAGGTCAGGCATTGGTGTTGGACAATAAGGCATGGCTCGCTCGCAGTTGGTGTTTCAATTCATCCCAAAGGTGGTGAATGGGGTGGAGGTCAGGCTGTCTGCAGGGCCAGTCAAGTATCCTCCACCGCACAAATTCAGAAAGTCAATTTGTTTGAGGGGACTTGACTTTGTTGCACGGGAAAAAACAGCATGTTGAAACAGTTACAGGCCTTCCTGAAAGTGATAAAAAAAAAAAAAAGATAAAAGAGAAATCCCCCATGACCCACCTATCTTCTCTGGAACATCTAAAGCCTCAATCGTGTCAGCAGTCCAGTTAAGAAATAATATGATGTGAGTTTAAAAGGGCCCACGGCAGCAGAAACAAAGTTTGATTTAGCGCTTTTAGTCCTCACCTATCTCTACCCCTATCTTTAATATATTGACCGTCCTGCCACATCTCTCCTTGTAAAATTGTCAGCCATGGCTGGAGTTTGCAGCCCAGTGGGAGTTAACACAAGACGTGTTGCCACCTGAATAATGCCAAGATATCCATTTGATATCTTAATGCCACTGTCACCACTTAAAGGTGAAAGCAATCCTCTCCCTATAGCACTCGTGGTGCTTTTTTCAAAGGCATAAAGGTAGAAATTACACGCTAAACATATACTTTCATCTTCTCTCTTGCTGTTATTGCAATCAGACAAGGCTTCGCCTGTGTAACCATTGCCTTTGATATGAATGCAGTTCCATTGAGACTTGTGTATTATCAATTCTTTTTATGTTGTATTTCTGAGCTTCCTGACATTGGTTTACTCTGACTGCAAAGTGATGCTAACTTAAGAAATATTTCATATGAAAGGGATTTATTTGATTTCAAAGTTTCTGACTTTCCTCTGGCAGTGTAGAGAGGTGGGATCCTATGTGTTAGCCTGATTGATATTCTAGTGCTACAGTCAAAGTTGTCCTCAGTTCTAGCTGAAAAGCGCTCCCATGTAATTAACCTAATCGCAGTTTTAAAAGCACCGGAGCTGTCAAATACTCCAGTGCTGGATAATACACATATTGGCTTAAAGGGTTGAGCTGTTCGGACAAGCGAAACAATGTGTCAAAAATGTCACTCGCTGAACAAAAAAAAAACCTCTATTGTTCTTCTGTGGCACCTGTAGCTACCTTTTAACAGACAAGCTCTAATTAAGCACTCACAGAACATTGTAGATGAGAAATATTAATGTGCATGAAACTACTTTAGTATCTCTAATTCAGTTTTTGTGGCTTTTAACGGTTGTTATTTTTGGTCTATTCTTTTCATTTTCATCGTTCAGAAACCATTTCAATAAATACAGTTTGAAAAACGAAATGTTTGCATGCTGACATAGTAAAACTAGCTGACCAAAATGTGGAATAAACCTTTCTTGTGCTTACAGGTAACCTTAAGAAATGTGTTTCAATGTTGGAAGAATCTTTCTCGCTCCACTAAGAGAACAGAACCAGAGCAGACAGCCAAACACCCAGAAACCATGTTTGGGGCTCTATGGTGACCCGCAGGTCAACTGTACTCATGTCTTTTAGAGTTGCACTAATGTAAAGCCTTTTGGGGACAATGTAACCATAACCGACATGATCAGATAGACTACTCTAGGCAACTGTTCTGTGAGATAAAGGCTGGCATAAATGTATTTTTTCAAAATGATTGAAGCTGGAATTATGGTTCTCCCAGGCTGTGAATCACTGAGATGTATTCACATGGCTTTTTCTTTTATACTTGTTTGTAGTATCATGTTTGTTTTGGTCCTGTTCCTCTCATCAAAAGATGAAAATAATGCATTCCACTCGCAGAAAGCTTCAGATTTTAAATTAGAAGTGGCCTAAGCCCGCTTTGCATCACCCATTGGTTAGGCACCCTTGCTTTTTGTCCTTTGTGGAGCTAGAGGACAATATCAGAGGAAAGGACCGATGTGCAGCACTGCTCTTCCAGTTCGATGTCAGAATGCCTGAGGACTTGAAACAAAGTGATTGAGACTATAAGATCATTAAAAAAAATTGGGAAATAAATCAATTTAGAGGTATTTTTTTGCCATTGGAATTTTCTCATTCCAAACTGGAGTCGCCCCCTATTGGCTATTACAAAGAATTCAGATCCAAGTCAGTGAAACATTGGCTTCAATTTTCAGCCCTGGTAGCTACCGAAAATTCTTACAGTGTCTTCACTCTGTGATCACAGAGCGTGTTCAGGAGAAGCATTTTTTCAGTTTCACAAGATAATCATGTAAACCTGACCTCTCAGTTAAAAGAGATTGTTTTTGCTACTACATGGGAAATTCATACAATGAGAATATCAAGCTGGGTCCTCAAATAGATCTGGGAAAGTGAATCATTAACAAGAGTGATGACGCAACAAGTATCTTACTAGGATTAGAATGTGTTTCCATATGTGTAAATATCTCGACAACTATTTATTCAATCCTCTTGTTACATAGGTATTCTCGTGTTGCTTTCTACACCTGCCTCTGCCTCCTCTCCAGAAATACATTTGAAAATTGAAATATTTTGGATTAAAATTCATGAAGAGAGGTGTAGTCGGCGGTACCGGTAGGTGTTGACTGAACTGCTCATACAGGGTGACGCTCGATTCTATGCAGCATCCAATGGCGTATCGATCAGTAAGCGTAAAAAGCTCAGGATGGTACGTGTTGTCATGTCAAGTTCAAAAGCAGCTCTCCTGACAGCATTGAGCAAAACAGGCTCCTGGTGAGGCTTACAAGCCCTCTGCGCGCACATGCACCAAGCAGATTCAGCTGGAGCTGCTCGCTGCTCGGGTCACTGACAGTTCAGGCTCCCAGATTTCTGGTCCTGCAGCGTGGAGAGTCTGCGCCGTGGAAAGAAAGAGAGAGAGAGAGGAGGAGGAGGAGCAGATAGAGACTACATGAGCTCTGCAGGCACGATCTTATTTATATTCAGTGTATAGATTTACCCTGACTCATCATGGTGCAGGAGGATGTATTAAAGAGTGCTGCCGCATATCACTAGAAGAAAGAAATCTGCTTATACAATTTGTCAGTGATGTCAAGAAACAGAAAGCAAATCAATCATGTCCATATGACAGCTGGTTGTGACACTGGAGACCCTTTGTTTGAGTTCTGACTTCACACATTGCTTACATTTTTATAAATCCCCCTTTTTTTTCATAAGCACCCACACAAAAATGCCAATCACATGTCAGCAAAGCCTCATATTTATTCAACATATTCCTTTAATAACTACACAAAACAAATGCAAGATCACAACCTTCTATCAAAGCCATCTCAGAACAATTTGATTATCCGACTGAGTTTGCATATCTCGCTGTCTGTCTTGCTGCCATGTTCTCATTGAGATGAACAACACAGCTGAACCACTATGTAGAGGGGCTGTTTCTTCCTATCAGGGAAAAACAACAGTTATTCTCAATGCCACAAGCCACAGTATAGAGAATTCACAGCTGTCTGTGTTTAGGGGTCTATTAATTCAAGCCCTGGCTGCTGAAAGATGAAGCAGCTCGATATAAACTATCTTGACAAACTTGTGTGTTTCTGTGTAGAAAAAAAAAAAAGGACTGTCGTACTGAGACTGTCTTTGTCTCTGTGATTTTTCTTTCCTCTGTCGTCCCTTGCGCTCATTTTTCCTACTCTGTTAGACCCATCACTTCACAAGAGGAAGGACAGAGAGCATTTTCTATTCCCTTACAGTTCACTTAGGACTGCTACTCAGGATTCCTCAAGGACTTTACAGGTAGCCTTTTTTCAGAGGTTTAGTGCCTCTTCTGTACTTCCACTTACATGAAAAATTAAAGAAATGCATCCTGCACGAAGCAGTCGGGGACTTTACAGTTTGCTGGACCTTCTTCCTAGATTCCTTGTTTGTCCCCAAAACACTACATCATTGCTGAATTTTGTATTGAGTATATTTAAAACGTCTACACCCATTTACCCGTCGGCTTGAGTGGAGTTTATGTAACACACAAGCTATTAGTGACATATTTGATGATTAGCCTTGAAGATGACTTCCCTTCCTGCTTGTAAAGCCGGCACCTCTTGGGGGCAGTAAAGGCATCAGCACGTCCTTTCATCTCCTCCTGGCTGCATGGAAAAGGGCAAGGTCAGATGAGATTTAAGCTTGGCTCTCCTCCGCGTGTTTCTTTGCCTGCCCAGTTTCGCTTTAGGCACAGATTAGCGCCATATACCAGCTACTGTTACTGTCCACCTTTGTGGCATGTGTGCCACGTCAGATCCTGCTTGGCGTGTCAGGAGACTCGCCTTCCTTGCTTTGCTTGTCCATATTTATGCAACTTAAAGCCCCCTTTTCACCTCACTGATAAAAATATACACAGACATTGAGAAATTTCAAGAGTTCTTAGAGGACTTTCCAACCAAAATATACATCCACAAAGGAGAGCTGGAAGCCATTTAAAGAGCTTTAGCTGGACATGCTTCACTTGTGTATCCCAATTTCTACATGTTGTTGGTATGACATTTTGACAATTAAAACACCGTAATTTCCTTTGTTGATATCATACATCATGGTTGATGTCATGATATCATTTAGGAAGCGGATATTCTCACCGTTTATTATTATTATTATTATTTCTAGCTTGACGCAGAGCCTGGACACCGCTTTAAGGACACCGAGTGTGATAAAAGATTCATGAAGCTTTGGGTAAGCTTGCAGTCTCCGTTGACGGCACATCCTTTACATGGCCTACTTTTGTTCCGATTGAGTCGTTGTATCATGAACACAGAGGACTCGCTGGGTTTGCGGTTGTCTCTAAACTGGTAGTGTGTGGCTTAATTGTGCTGATGATTTGGCAGAGGAAGGAAATGTCAGGCAGAGCGTAAATGAAGAGAGTAAATCTTCCAGTGAGAAAAAAGACCCGATAGATTCATTATGTTTCTGGGGAGTCAGGACTGTGCGTAGAAGACATGTGTAAGGGAGTTAGTGTAGAACTAAAATGCAACTTATCCTGACATTTGATGCATACAGATCTTTAGAAAATAAAAGTGTTTGAAAGTCAAAGAAAACCAGAGCCTGTTGTTTGTTCAGGTAGCTTACTCTCTGCTCAGCTGGTAATGTTACCTCTACTCTTCTCTGAGTAAACAAAGACACCTGAACTCAGTCACACAGTCAAGTATTCCTCACATATTGCTCCCCTTATAGACCAAAAAAAAAAAAATGCATCTAAATGTTTTAGTTTTATTCGTTTGCTTAAGTCTCTTGAGGCCTCAGGAGGACTTTGCTCAGACTCCCAGAATGGTGAGGTTGAAGTCATCCAGCAGTGGCCTCCGTCTGGCATTTTACCCAGAGCACATCCTGTGGGAGCGGGAGCTTTGGAGCCGGCTGCGCGACCACATCAAACAATGGCTTTTTGTTGTAAACAAAGCCAGGGTAGCTTGCCGGGGGCCCCCTCTCTCTCTCCTCTCTCTCTCTCTCTCTCTCTCTATCTCTCTCTCTCGCTCTCTCTCTCCACACGCTTACGGCCCGGATCCAGTTTGCCTACTATAATTCTGGACTGTCAGACAAATGTGCGCCAATGCACCACAAGTCTTTCTATTGCATTTGCATTTTTTACACAGCAACCATGAACCTGGCAGCACAACAGACAAATTCAAATTTGTGGAAAATAGTAAAGCTAGATGAAAAGCAAAACTAACTGTTTGCCTCCAGAGGATAGTTAAAACACAATCACCTGAACAGTTGTTTGACTGCACAGCATGAAACATTATGTCCTTATGTTTGTTTATTGGTCGGTGTAACCACTGCTGCAGCTGCTTTGTCCAGAGGATAGAGCACCAGTTGTGCATAAAACATCTATTGTGGATTTCTTTTCTCGATATAAACAGTAACATCTGCTTGTCCGCTAGTTGCCATCATTGAAGAATGTATTGTGTAAAAATGAAGAGGTTATATATTGATGCTTATATCTTCCGTAGCTATTTTTTTCCTTAGTTTGAAATGTATATCTGCTAAAGGACACAAATAGTACTTTTTGTCATTAAAGCCTAAATGAAGCAGCAGTCATGGAAAGTGCCGCCCCACAAAAGCGGTTTAGGGTACTCACAGAAGCAGTGAAGCACGGATAAAAGGGCTTCATGAACTTTTGGGACTGGCTGAAAAACTGTACAACATAGAAATATTTGACTGCCTTAGTTTTTGAAAAAAACACTACAATTTATTTTTAAATTATTGTCATAAAAACCTTCATAGTCCTTGGGAAATGCTTCATGCCTGTTGCTATATCAATCTATTTTGAATATACAGCACATGAAATGAAATAAATATTTGTCCTCCTGGGTTTAAGTTTCTTTTTCTAATTTCTGACCTACAATTAGCATTTCAGTCTTCTTAATAAATGGTATAATATTTGGGACTATATATGTATGCTCTAACAGTTTATACTGCATCCTGCCCACTACCTGACAGTTAGTATGTCATTTTTAACATACTAACACACATCTGTACATGTACAATCAATCCACCATGTCGGACCAAGTTTCATTAAATAAGCTATAGTACCAAGCGAGCTCGGCCGTCAGGCGTAAATAGAACTTATACGCAATTTACAAAAGTTCATTGCTTACACAGCTGCGTAGTTATTTGAATATTATTTGACCGCATTTAGAATGTATTACAGTTTGGTTATTTTTATTTGTAGGCCATGCCTCTTGTTTGCTTGTTGGCGAGCTCTGCTATTGGTCTGAAGAGCCACAATGCATTGTGGGGCGGTTGAGTAGGACAAGTGAACTCCATACTTAAAAATAATGGCCAGTCTAGGATACATCCAGGGGTTTCGCACATACACTAAGATGCATACTATGAACTCAAACTCACGACATACTCATTTAGTGTGATACTTGTGATGAACTCAGCTTTCTGCTATCTTTGTTAGCTTTAGAAACAGCTTCATCTTTTATTCTTCTCCATAGTGATTGGATTTAGCGTACTGCCTTCTTTCATAATGTCACGAGGAACAACTCACTTAATGACTAAGATGTCAGTTCATTAAAAAACAACAGCCAGTGAAAATTAAAGTGTGACCTTAGCTAAGGATTCAGCTAACGTTAGCTGTTGTTATCTAAGCTAGCATTTGCTTGCTATAAGCTAGGAGTCTTGCTTGAGCTGCCGTTACTGCTGTTTGGGGTATTATTTAAAACAAATGTAAATGTAAATAAAGATTTTACCTCAGTAATTTTCCCTTGTAATACTAAACCTGTTTAATCTGTGTTAGCCTTTGTTCAACAGCTTCTGTCATGCTTGCACAGCTGGCACATTGACCTGTAGGCTACGGCTAACAATTCACACTCGCTGTGGAAACACACCTAATAAGTAGGCTATACACAAAGGTTCTGCACCACAATGTCACATTTCATCAAAAAAACAGTAATGAATCAAAAGATTACCAAAATACCAAATGCTGCAATGTGCTGAAACCCCCGCTGTTTCATGTTAGTGATATTTCCTCTTGAGTGCTTGATCAAAGGTGACACAACATAATGTTTTCACAGTGGGGCTCAGGCTTATCCTGGTGATTAGCACTATGTTATCGTCAGGAGTGTTGACTGCACTCTGTTGGTATAGACCACTGATCACACTTTAACTATGATAATGAAATATTTTAAACACCCAGCTAATTGAAATGCCGGCGCAGGGCAGCAGCTGGGATGCATGCTTAGTCATTATCACTCCTAATAGTTTTGATGGGAAAGGGAACAGGAAGGAGAAAGGGAGGCCCATCTCTGTGTCCCAGGAGCCCTGAAAACCCTCTGAGGCTATTACAGCCTGTGTTTTTCTATCATAGCACCTCTGTACATTTTATCCAAACTGATATTCTGTCATGCAGAGTAGAATTTGGAGGGCTGGTTAATTGCAAGGTTGGCCGATAATTGTTTCATTAATTCTGGCTGGCTCCCATTGTTCCCGGCCAGGCACATGGGTCCAAGTCTATGCAGAGCTTGGCAATAGTTTTTAAACGAAGGGGAAATGGAACAACCTGCTTCACTGCCCCTGCTGATCCCTCGGGTTTCAGCTGCTTTTTCTTTTTTCTCTCTTACCTAGTGTGTCAAGGGCATTCCCTGTCTCCAGGCTTCTGGAAACCTGCAGAGGACAATCATTCTAAAAGCTGGTGGAAGGGCACAGCGGGGGACCAGATTTACCTACTCTCCCCATATTCCCTTTCCAGAGAATGGTCAGGGCGTTAGTACTTCATAAAAAAAACCCACAGCTTTTACAGTCCTATAAAATATTCTCTTCAAAGTAAATGTAAGGTTCAGACATCATTTGTTTTGTTTCCGACAAAAGGAGGATTAGCATCCTGTTAACATTTATATTCTCTTTCTGTTTCATATGAAGTGGAAATTATAATGGATTGAATTCTAACCAAGTATGTGCATGCTAATCACGCCGCTCCGCTGTTTGAGATCCACATGCTGACTGCTGAAGGGGAAAGAGGCGCCCATTGACTCGATTTGAATCCATTGGTGAGCACATGTTCCAATCTCAACACTGAGAGCTGGGGTTATCAAGTGTGGCGATTGGAAGTACACCAGAGGGCAGAGGCCAGTGGCTTTATTGCTATTTGGATCACTGCTGTGTGTCTTAAAGGTTTGAAAAGTTTGAATTAGATTTGCTTCAGCACATCTCCAGCTGGGAACTATGTAAATTGACAGTAAGGAGTCTTATCTGTGCAAGAAAAAGTCAAAGCCTCGACCATGAGCTCTGTTTTTGATCTTTTTTTTTTTTACCCTCTACACTGAATGACTATACTATAAATTGCCATGTACCAATGATTGAGTGCTCCTCTTCTTATCTGCTGGCCATCAGCAGCAAAAATGCAACCATATGGGCATATCCTGTTCACAAAATCTATTTCGGCTCTTTTCCTTCAGGACGGAACTTTTTTTCATTTGTGGGAATTAACCCAGCATGAAAATACTTTTCGGTATCTTTTTGTTCTTAAAGAAAAACAGGATGCCTGGGCTTTTCAATTCAGGAAGAATCCAATCCTTTCTCTGCAAGGCTTAGAAGAATACATTTCAGCTTTGATTCACAGTGTAAATTCTGCCGCTACAGGCTGGTGTGGCTGGTTCGGGCAGAGCTTTACAGTGAGAGACAACAATCCTCCGTCATGGCTGGTGGCCGTTTTTGAACTGTGAAAACATATGAAGAGCCGAAGCGCCTCTGTGCAGCAAAGGGGGGGGAAAAAAGGCCTATCATTTATTATTCAAATGAAACGAGGTCCGGCAGATGGTGGGAGAGGGGCCGTGGGCTTGCGGCAGAAAACCTCCTGCTCTCTACCTCTGTGATTTCAGTCAGCCCGTGACGAAATAAAAAGTTCAAAGGGAATCAGTGATCGTGACGGATCTCATTAGCATATTTCCAAAGAGCAACATTAGAAGCAGAGATGGGGGAGTTGGAGTTGTATCCAATGCAGGAACTAATCAATGTTTACTGTGTATACATGCTCCTGCAAGCCCCGCTTACATATACATCATTTTCTATAAACTGACTTTATTTAGATCTTTGTGTGAGATGGGCTTTGGTTTCAAACTAGTAAAGGAAGTGTTACATAAATGTAAATATTTTGATCCACAGTTCAAACTCTCGTTGTCAACAAGCCCCCTATTTTTGTTTTTCTTTTTTCTTTTCACATCCAGCGAACAACAACATACAAAGGCTTGTTTTCTGTTTTTGAAAAGTTGAGACATTTGGAGGAGCGTGAATAGCATCGTGTTCAATCTTTTGATATTCACAAACATTTGCAACATCTATTGCTCCGTTTAAGTGGTGTATAAACATCTTTCCTAGCTACCTTTATACTGTTCCAGAGTCTGTTGTGAAATAAAAAAAGTGAGAAGTGAATAGACCTCAAAGGAGATTGTAAGAGCTCAATTTGGACAAAGAAATGGCTTGTTTATGACATTGTGAGATATACTGGGAGAGTTATACAAGTAGATTAATAATGCATACTCATGTTAGTTTGTAAGATATGAAGCTACATCTAGGAGCCTAAACTTTAAGAAAAAATAAAAAATAAAAGTAAGAAACAGACCACAAAGAACCTGCAATATAAAACCCCTTAACTTGTTAATTCTCTGTTGTTTAATCTGTACAGAAATCTAAAATAACTTCACTCAGTGTTTTGCTGGTCGTTAGAATACACTGAACCCGACCAGCACGTAACACTGCATAAAGCCACAACTTCTGATGTTTACAGTTTAAAGAAACAACATATAAAAGGTTTGTAAGAAGGCTTGAGAGTTGCTGAACGTTGAACTGTTCTAAGCTAAGTGGACACGATTCAGGCATCTGAATTGTGATCTTGAGCACAACTTCTTGGCAAAAAAAACAAGGAAAAAAGCTTATTTTCTAAAATATGGAAATACTTATTTAAAAAGCGAGTTATGTTTTTTACTCATCTGTGCACAGTTTGAGGTCTCCGCAAGCTGCATTCAGTTTGCATTATCCTTTTTTTAATTTTTTTTTATTTTACAACATACACAGATCCTGACATCCCATTAAACTTCACAAACAGGAAAATACATAACACTACACATTATGTTATGCTGCACAAAAGATGCTGTAAATGGGTATTTTTTTCCAGAAATCCACAATGGCTCCATTCACTATGTGGACACTGTAGCATTATGGAGAGTAGTCGCGTCATGCCATTTGCCTGAGCACTGTAAAACACTGCCATGTGTGGGCTGGACAAACCACGGCCGGGCTTGTAAAAATGCTGAAAACTCTTTAGCTGTCCTCCAGACGCATACGACTTCAGCACCTGTCAAGGGGTTACTTGAGTGTCAGCCTGTGACCACATGCACCTAACAACATGCAGCCAGCCTATCATACATGGAGCTCTGTGCTTTTTTTTACTGAAGTGCTCCATTTTGCGAGAGGCCATTCTTCTCAACATCTCAAAACAGAGCACCATCCCATCTCTGATGTTAAATATTGGTCTGGGAGATCCTTTTGCCTCCTAGGCCTGACTGTATTTCAAAATCTGAAATTTGAGTGAGTTTTTCTGAAGCTCCCCGTGGTGCTGTTCTTATGGACCACAACAGGCCACAAATCTGGCAGCAGCAGCTTTTTCTCAGTGAAAATACAGAGCTACAACCAGCCATCAAAGCACAAGAGGAATTTGGTTTGAGCTGGAATGCAATAAAAAGTATAAAAACGCCTAATTTGACTTTACACAAAGGATCTAAGACTGTCGCAAAACCAAACAAGGGATATAAAGGAACAAATAGATCACAATCTTTTTTTATTTATGGGATATAAAGAAAAGGGCGGTCACATCCTGCAATAAGGTTTTGGTTATCGCATAACACAAGAATGTTCTGTGCGCAGAGAAGAAAGATCTGCAACTCATAAAGTCAAACAAATTGTTAATCCTACTTTGGAACTGACCATGGAAACTAATAAGTGTGGAGTCTTACCACTTGTTTTTGCATATGAGTTAATAGGGTATAATTATAACATAATACACAGCTTTTAAAAACTGTTGCATTACAAACTCAGCAAATCCCAATGCAAGTCTTTAAACAAAAACATTTGGACTTTTGGCTTGGCGTCACTTTGCCCCTTTTGTTCAGCGCAGATGAAAAAATGGTTTAAACACAGCACAGATTAATAGAACAGAAATCCCTTTTAGCTGGGAAAACACCCAAACCTCACTCTTTTGGCAACCGTCATGGATTTGAATGTCTGTTTTGAAGATTAATGACTAAGACGTCTTTTTTTAAAAGACAAAGACAGAACAATCGCGTTGGATGTGAGTCTTGATTTAGGGGAGAGATCAGTGTTATGAGCTCTGACTCGACTGTGGCCATCTTTTGCTGCCAAATATCTGACGCTATTTTCGTGACACTTCTCACAATATCAGTTTGTGAATCCCAGTCTTCTTTGCAATGTCAACTTGTAAATTCCTCCCATGTATTCCTCCTGCATTTTACTGCTTTGAAAATGAAGGGACCACCATGTGCTTGGAGCATACCTTGGCTCACAACAGGTTCCTCATTTTCTGACTCCCACTCACCCACTTACTACTCTCCACTTTGTGACCAGAATAGAAGCAGCAAAGCAAAGCGACATTGACGAGCACACTGGGCCTGCAGGCTGATGTTAGGCCACCCTGGGATGAAGCTGGTGAAGGACCACCCCAGCAGGCTGCTTAGACCAATTTATGACACCTACTAGGGGAGATTGCACTGTAGACACTTTAGAAAGCAAGTGGCTTAGTCACCGACCTGCTCCACTGCTTCCTGCCTCCACTCAAGGGTTTCTTTTTTGATTATTATGCCAACAGATCACCATGATTGTGATTGCTGTGCTGCAGCAATCACCATCATATTGTATTTCATGCTCACCATTATTGTTCTGGCTCGAATCACTTAACATTTGATATATGAATGCAGAAATGATCCCTGCTTGTTTTATTCACAAAAACACATTTTGTATGCATCTCTTCAACAGCCACCAAGATGCTTCCTTACATACATTTTATGAATTATTTAGATTGAAAACATAGAAATACGTGTTTAAATCTCAGCCCACAGTATACAGAAAACTCTACACTTACATTTCAGAAAACTCAATATCTGACACTGATCAAGGGTACATGTGCTCTTTTATGATGACATGAACAGTTTATGAGTAATATTGCCTGAAGCTCTATTGTGTTTGTTTTACTCCTAAAAAATGTACAACTTGTTTTCTCTCTAGTGACAGTTTACTTTGCTCAATATTTAACACTGATGACCTTAACACAGGATTTTAATGATCACATACAGATTAAGAACTATTATAAGGAACACATATTACTTTTAAGTTGATAGAGTTCCATTTACTATCACTGAATTAACAACTTGGTGTCTGTATACATTAACACCCTCCTTCCAAAGTTCAGTTTTTCACACTCCCAACATTTAAACCAGCGTATTATGATCACATGTTCACAGTTTATGAGTTATTATATTTTATCAACTACATTAAAGTCTCTACTATAGCATGAAATCCAATTGAATTTTTACCTATAGCACCTGTTTACTTAATGCTGAGAAGCTATAAACATGCTCCTTATGATTAAATGTTCAATTTATGAGTTATTTATAATCACAAGCAACCTTAAAATCTATGGTGTTCCTTTAACTTCATTGAAAACATTTCTCAGTGCTACTACAACAGCCATAAAGAATTCATGCTCAGTATTGCTTACTGATTAACTGTAGAGGAGATCGTTATGATCACATGCAGAGTTTATTAAGTTACATGAAGCATTTTATTCTATGGAAGGTAGCTGACCTCCAATCAAATCAAACCTAAAAAAACACACAATATTCTGCACTGTACAGTTTTCATGCTTTGTGTCCTGAAGCTCATTATGATAACGTTTGCATTGTGCGAGTAATTATGGGTTAAATAACATATATATATGTCAAAGTCTATGGAAGCCAATTAAGGGCTATATCACTGGATTACTCACTAAGACTTGGATACATAAGTTGGCCATTTGAATCTCAAAACGCAGATCATTAAAAACTTGTGTCATGTAAAGGGTTACACTCATTATGATGACACGGACAGTTAATAAGAAAGATATCGAGTTTTGCAGCAGTAGCTCTATAACTTATGAGTCATTGAGTTTTTTTTACACTTTAATGTCTCAAGGAATGCATAATTATTATAATTATTTTATTATTACAATTATTGTTGTTGTTGTTAGACATTCCATCATCGTTGACTCCTGAAATTGATGAAATTGCAGTGAGCCTTCAAAGGTATGGACAGTAATAAGAAGCACCGGTCGAGTCTGACTCCTCTAAAGGAGTGAAATTAAGACCAGACCAGACTGTGGACGAGGCTTAATCCACAGCAGATTCTCCCCTCAGCTTGAATAAAGCTTTGCAGCATTGCTCTCCACTATGTCTGCTTGCTCTGGTAACAAGCCTCTCCTGTGTCCGGGGAGAAAAAATTCATAAGCGAGGCAAAGGTAGAGTCAAATTTTCCCCCTCCCTTCCTCTTCAAATAGAGGCATGCTGAGCTTCACTGCTGAGGCTGGTGGTGGTGGGGGGGGAGGGGGGGTGCACTGGGGAGCATTCAAGCCCTTCTCCCCTCCCCTCACTCCTCAGTTTTTTAACCAGCCTTTTCCACGACCCAGTGTGCACGCAAGGCAAGCCAAAATAGATAATGAGGAATGTCAGCCTAGAAACAGAAAATCACCTCTACCAAGACCGAGCTGTTCCAGAGGACTGGATTGCATTCCAGCGCAACTGTGAGTGATTTATGACTACCAAAAAAAAAATACAAGCCTCCCAAAAAGACATCTAGCTCCACAGCTGGTTAATGCCAACTGGTTGTGACTTGTGATGAGTAATGACATCCCTTTGAGTCAGTAGCTTTGTTCTGCCATGTCTGGATGATGGATCAGTCTCTAAATCCGTTTTCAAGATGTGCAGATTACCCGTTTCATAATTACTATTTTTTAAAACAGAGAACTTCTAGAAGTCATTTTCACTCTCTGCTGTAGATCCGTTGTGTTATCATTTTTTTCTGTGGAGCGAGGGCTGAAGCCGTGGATGTCCACTTTCAGTGTGCTCATCAACAGTAGATCCAGGGTCCATACAAACCCAATTAAGAATCAATTTGAGCCAGTGTCAGACAGTCTGGCGCCTGCAGAGGGGTAAATGCTTTTAATATGAACATTTTATCGTTGTCTCACAGTCTTCCATCGTCTAACAGTCTGGCATGTGTAAAGTATCTGTCATGAAGCCTTGTGCTTGAATACTGCCCTGGTAGAGCGTCCTCAGACCTCCACATATGGCCTGCATGTGAAAAGAAGAGGTAGAAAAACTGATGTCCGAACAATACCACTTAAAAGGCATAATTCATAAATAATCAAAAACAATGAATTATCTACAGCTGCTTTGATTGGCATATGTATCCCTCCTAGCTGTTCAGTGTCAATTTGGTCTCAAGACAAATGTCATGGCAAAAGCGTCCTCGTGTTTGACACCGGCCCAGGCTGATGTCACCGCCATGAACACTTTGAAAATACTGACACCTTTGCTACTCTTTGTAATAGACCCTGTAACGTCTTCAAATCTATACAGCTCAACCTCCAGTATGAGTGATGGAGTTGTGTTTGTTTATGGAGTGCATATCTTAGCATTTAAGCATTATAACCATAGCTCCAGGAAAGACCTTAAATGTAGTTGTAATAGCACCAATTTCACGGTAAAAAAAAGCCTGTTTTAAGCCTAACAGAAAGAAGAATATGTCAGTATGTTTTTACGGCTGACATATACCATTTTGGAGCTATCAAATCAATATCATGCAATTCTTCTGCCTCTGCTCCCACCAGGTAGACCACCGTACCTGTATTTTCCATCAATTTATAGCATTTCAGATGCCAAGAGCCTGCACTTAGAGCACACGCAGCCTCAAACTAACGCTACAACAACCTCTTTCACTGTCTCTCTTCGCACTGACACACCTGTGGCTGTGAAATGCCATGATTATCATTTGAGGCAACGCTATTTAGAAAGGAGCTGTGATGGTGGACATGATGGCATCTAGCGGCTGAGTGGCAGTCAAAAAATGAGTTCTGTTTTCTGAACATATTCGCCCAAGCATGAAGGTAATTTTTACACTAAGGTTCTCCAAGTCCTATATGGCAGTGATGTATTTCTGTGCTGTTATTGATTAAACAATTAGGCTCACTTATAGTTTTGATGTGTGTTTTCAAGTGACACTCTTTGACAGTTGTAACAGTGTAAAATAGTCTAGTGTCCCATTGTTGCCATGTCTACTGCGGTGTATAGTGGTATTTTGTATCAAAGTGTGTGTAAAGGCATTGATGACCTTGTGACAACATACCCTTAGGCAAGCTAACATATATAATTTGCTCCAAAAGTTTTCTTTTATTATTTTTCCTTGAAAGCTAAAACACAAAACAGTGGTTATATGTCCATTTTCTAAACTTATTTAGTAAATAAAAACATATAATTTTTTTTTTTTTACAAAGATTGAAGTAAAAAGTTTGTTGTGTAAGCATTCAAAGATTACAGTTCTAGGATGCCTATAATCATATGAACCTTCAAATACGTAGAGTTGCAGAATGGTAGACATTTGAAAAGACAATAATTATCAGGTAAATAGATGTGGAAATAAAGGGCAGCGAAGTAGAAGAAAAGAAGAAATCATTGTCTCCTGGAAGCATAGAAAAAATTGTCGCAGGCTTTATAAGGCATTTCCTTTAGAGGAATCTATTCATTCTTTTGTAAGACTTTCAATTATATTCAACAACCATTAGCCAACTTTCAGTACAAGAAAACAAGCTTCAGGAGTGGAAAAATAAATATGCAACAGTTGAAATATTTCCTGGAGGTACATTAAATAAAGCCATCAAGGGATTTGGGTCAAAAGCTGTTTTGAAAATACCTGACAGCAGTTGAATATTTGTCCTGAAAGGCCCAATGATTGGCTAGCCTAGAAAAATTAAAAAAGGAAGAAAAATGGCATTGTAGGTAAATCAATAAAGCTAAATTTCAGTAAAGACCAATATGTCAAATGTTCAACTTTAAATTGAAAAACCTTTTTAAGTTTTTGGGTACATCCAACTTAGAATGAACCCCATCTACAATTCGCATAGAAAAATAAGTATATATCTAGTCTTGTAACACCTGAAGATCCAGAGGGGAGGAACTTCAAAATGTTGCTCTTGACACAGACACTAAAGTACTGTTTCCACCAAGCGGTCAGGCTCAGTTTGGATCAGTATGGTAGGCATTTATTGGCATTTCCATGTTTAAAGGTTGGGAATGTAACCAAAATAACTGATCCGTATTGTCCTACTTTTTTCTTACCTTTCTGTTGGGGTGCCAAGCTTACCAATCCAACCCTAGGGTGGCGCTAGACACACTGCAGTTGGTTGATTGGTCGATAGAATCACCACTTCCGGCCTGCAGCGTTCTCTCAAATAAAGCTGGTCTTCTAGCTGATAAACAGCCACATGTCAAGAAGAGAGAAAATGCTGTATATCCTCTATTGTTGCCCTTTGTTTACTCCATCGTGCTCTTATTCTTCATTTAATTGATAAGCGGGCTTCACTGTGTCGCAGTGCTATAATGTCACGCCATACTTTGCTGACGCAGCTATTGCCATTTTGCTTACACACCGCCTATCAAGTAAGGGTACAGTTGGCTGTGGATATGTAAGCAAGATCAGGGTTTAACGTATACCAAACTGTACTGAACCAAACCAGACCACTTGGTGGAAACAGGGTTTTTGAATACCTTGGTTAGCATGCTGACACCTTGGCCTGAACCCGCATAAGCAAACAGGGAAAGATATAGGGATTGAGTTTCTTACCAATTACAACTTGGATGTTTATATGAAAAGAAAGTTGAAAAATGAGTTATTGGCAGAAAACCCAATATGGCATTGCAGCACAAGACCAGCATATGACTCAAAGTTTGTGCAGGTGAGGTTTTCATTTACTAAACCTGGTACATATTGAAGCTAGATGGAGTAAACTCTGAATTATGTGAGATATCTTTGGGAAGTTAAAGGCGTTGGTGTGATTTGTTCCACCCAAACAGGTGCAAGACAACTTACATGAGAGCAAATTAGATACAACCACGCACAGTAACACCTACACACATCCCTAAGGAAATGGTTTACCCGGCATTACTACCAGATAATACCAATCCAATACCCTAGTGCTTCAAGTTCTAACTCTTTAAGAAATACCAATTAAAGAAACCACTTAAACAAAGCATGTTAGGGAGGTTTAATAGAGGCAAGCTTGGAAAGAGGAGAGCACTAAAGTCCCTCCTCACCATAAATATTTCTTGTTTTCCACTAGCATGTATTCCAGTGTGTACTTTTACATAAGTGCTTTACTTTGCCCAATTTTGCTTGTGAGCTGCTCTGAAAATTAATGACTTCCAACCAACCCTTTGAGAGGATAATATTCGTGTTTGGCGGATTTATTATTTATTGCGTCTGTGTTTGCTGTCAGGGCTAAACCGTATGGAATGTGTCTCAGCACCAGGTACTATAAATAGAGGCAGTCCCAGAACTACTTGAGTGACAGGATTCCTTTCACTGGCAAGCAAAGATGACCCATTTCCTTTTTTCCTAAAAGGTACCCACAACCCACAACGTCTATATAATGTTATTTAAATACATTTAAACCTTTATTCAGCCACAGTACTCTCTGCCAGACCAATGTTTTTTTTCAAATATTATATATTTTATTTTGCTGTCTGTTTCCTTTTTTCTTGGCAATTGGACAGCTCAGCCATGTGTAGAAAAACTAAACTATCAACTAACTACAAATGAAGGGAGTCATTAGATGCTGTTAATCTTGTTTTTTCCTGTTCTCATTGCTCTGCCATTTTCACATCAGAACAATGAGCATCTGTTTTCATTTTCCCAGTGTTTCAGTGTCTTTGTGGAAGAAGATAGACTCACTGCACAACAACAGATCAACATTCACATAACTACACTATTAGTTCAACATTCAACAATGGAAACTAAATCAAAACACATGATCTAAAGGTCTAAACCAAGTGTTTTTAAAATGCTCAAGTATAGATCGAGAGCCTTTTCAGATGAGCGAGTTTTGATTCTGAGAAGTACTGATATTTTTTGAGGAAGTCACACGGTTGGAAAGCAGTGACTCTGCTACATTTCATTTTTTTTGTTTGGTATTTTTCTCCATATAAGAGCATTTTTACAGCCGTCCCAAGGACGGAGCAAAGGCAAAGTTCTGGGAGCCAAAAAGATCCAGTGAGGAGATAAGCCTGGATCCATGTTGCTTGTCAGATTTTATCTATTGTAGAGAGTTGAATTCGCTTTTTGTGCTTGATCTAACTTCTCTCAGTGGAGTCTGTGCTCAATGCAAGTCTCATGGGCAAAAAAAAATGGAGAACTGCAAAACTTCCAGGAGGGAGAATATACTATGTGGTTATCAAATTTAAACCTATGATTTTAAAGGCTCGAATTAATAACAGAGTATGACAATAATTGTATGGCTTACATGAATTTGTTTTCAAAATACTTTAATAATTGATATTGGTATGGTTTGTATGTATTTTTGATGGAAAAATAATTTGAGAGTGAAACACCCTTTTTTAAGCCAGCGACAGCAGTCAGTGTTTGGGGGCATTATGTTTTCAGGTTGTCTGTCTGTCCATGTCGTTCTTAGTATATTTATGGAATTCCTGTAGGAAATATTTGTTAATAAATACTTTAGCACAAAAGTCCATTTTAGCAATAAAGGTGGAGTTCACTTTGGTCCTTCAAAAAACAAAGTTTCCTTTACTCAAGAATGGCTTCATTTCCATACAAATGTCTAATAAGATAAATAATGAAATAATTACATTTTAACCCAGAGCCAAAGACAAACCTAACTATGGCATCGTAGTGTTTAAAAAGACATTTTTTTCTGCAAATAATTTGCATCCCATATATGTGACCATGATATCTTACCCCCAATTCACACATACTGTCAAGCTGGACAGAATATAACAGCCCGGACAGGAAGTCAGACAAGGAAACGCACAGAGCATCCGGTCAATTTCAAAATAAAACACAATATACGGACTCTCGATCGTATTTTTCATCACTTTATCAACATTACGTCAAAACAGGTGCTGAATTAACAACAATTCATCCTCAGAAAGACAATGCAACATGTTGTTTGCATGTTTTTCTCTTTATTCCCGCGGGATCTTGAAGTTCTCCTGTGATGTGTCATGGGTGCGCTGACCTCCCAGAAACGGATCCAGTGTGAATGGGCGCGAGCCGTCCGACGAGCAAAACCGTGGCGCTGACGGACCACGCCGTGCACGGAGTATGTGTGAATTGGGGGTAAGGAATGTCAAGGGAGAAAATCTTGAATTCTTCTTGGACTCAATGATGAATTGATCAGATTTGGTGGTCAGAAGTCAAAAGTCAAGGTCACTGTGACCGCTTGTCAATCCATACTTGTCAACATTATATCTCAGCAATGCCAGAAGGGAATTTTATGACATTTGGTTTATATTTATTTATTTTTTGGTTCAACATTGACCCTGGTTATGCCTCAAGGGTACATGTTTATCGTGCTGTCCTGAGAATGCTCACTGAAAATCTCATCCTCTGCAGAGGAACAGAGACCTCAGTAAGTCCCTCCTGCGATTGTGATACAACTTCTCCGTAAATGTAGACAGACTTAATTCTTTGTGTTGTCATCAGGATACTGTGTTCATTCCAATATTTTCAATATTCAAAAATATCACCACTCCTAGCCACAGTTGAACACACAACTGTAAGGGAAAGTTTCTCCCTAAGACTTGTAAGCTTTATGTTAAACGTTAGCTACAAGGGCCAATGATATGTTTTTGAGCAGGGCTAATCTGTTTTTTTTTTTTTTAATCTTTGTTAAAATCTTGTTTTTTTCCCCTGGGGATGTACAAACCACTTAATCAAAACCGGCAGTGACACACAAACAAGTTTTTACATAGAGACCAGTTTTAACAAAAACATTTCCCACGCTATGACTGCCAAATGTAACTGTTGCAAGCTGTGTATTAAGATGGACGAATTAACAGCTGAATGGGAGTGAAGCCAAAATGTTTAAAGCTCCCCTGCTGACTGACTGCACTATAGGTCATAAACCCCACCTCCTCCATTTTAACAAATGAAAGGTGTCAAATACATTTTTGTCAAACCCAGAATCTGTTTTATATGTATATAATAGTCCTTAGTTGGGATTTATTTCCTAGTTCATTTTTTGGAGTAGTTCTGTCATAATTAGTTATTTGATGCAAACTAGAGCGGATATAACGTCACGATCGACAGCTCTGTTGAAAAACTAATAATGCAGTCATTGAACTTTCTATAACCGTGAGTGTCTTTTTTATAGTGACACAACTATCTTTTCTGCTGTGGACTGTACCAACGTGAGGGATCTCGGACATTTTATCAGTAATTTAAATATGTGCTATGGTTAGCGAGAGGGGAGTGGCATCAATTCTGCAGTTCTCCCTGCCAGCTCCCATCTTTCCTGGCTCCAAATTACGTTATCAGTGCAATATGTCTGTGCTGTTGCAGGGGTATTTTGGCTTCGCTTTTGTACAATGGAACAAGTCGGAAACATGTTGTCCATATTGATACAGTTGATGGTTGCATGACTAATTTCTATTTAAACTATCTTTCGCTTGCACTCAGGTGTGAGAAGTTAAAGGATTTTTTAAAATATGGTTATAACACCTGAATAATTCAGTAACAATGTAAATTGGAATGCTTTCATTTCTCAAAAAATAGAATTACATCTGAACCTAAAATAATAAAACAATTCGCTAAGCTAACATTGAAATAAGGGTCAGTTCAGTAAGCATCCTTTGATATTACAAATTGTAAAATGCTTTGATGCCTCAAATCCAAAACACATTTTTTTTATGGTCCTTACATGTTCTAAATTACAGTTTAATTAATGCTTGTCCCCTAAAATATTAAATTTTACAAATTATTGAGGTGATTGAGGTGCTGAGACGGGTTCTGCAACTGATTCACTAAATATAAAAATGGCTGATAGCAAACAAATTCTGCAAGTTTAATAAAAAAAGTCTGGATCTAACTTAATGTTAACATGAATGTCGGAAAGATTCGCAAAATGATTCAAAAAGTGCATGCAAACCATCTCGTTGAATATATTCGTTGTGTTGTCATGAATATGGTAGAGTTCACTCACAGCTGAGCCTTATAATTAAGTCTGCTCCATCATGGGAACCTCCTGTACATGACCATCAAGATCATAATTCCGGGTCTTTCATTCTGCCCCATGATAACACGGCTACAGAAAGCTATCATACACAATAAGCTGGGAAATGGATGACGCAAGTGGCTTCCACTTAGAGCAGACCAGAGATCGTTTCTGATTTACAGAACAATCCTGTAGAAAGTCCTCAGAAAACTGTTGAAATCCTTTGATTTTTCTTCTTTCAGTGAACAGCTAAGGTTTCAGATTGCCTTTGAATTTGTGGCTTTTGATCTTAATGAGTAAAACCACCAAATAACGACTTCAGACATATTTACCGCAGCATTCCCGGCTACCCTCTTATTTACCACATGCATGTTTGTCGAAACACCCCGACATTATTACTTGAGGTTTTTCTTGCCCATAATAAGAACGGCATATTTTTGAGGGGGGAACACACACAACGCATTAGGAACACCAAATCAAAGGCAACAAGTAGAGGGTTGAGGGGCTTTTGTTCTAACCCGTTTCTCTCTGTTGGGGTCTCTGCAGCTTTAACATGACACAGAATCTACAACCCAAAAAATGTAATCATCACTTCTATAATCCAACAGAACATCTAAAGCTTGGACTCATAATCTCTTTGGACTGCTGTTTTTTTTTCTTCCTTTTTTGTTTTTCTGCAGATTTTTCTTAAAGGTGAATTAGCAACAATTTCAAAGCAATGGCCGTCCAACTGCAGTCAATTAGGGATTGTAACAGAATTACCAACTAAGTAGCATATAAAACTAATTTAAAAAATACCTCTACACAACTGCAACATCATTATGTTCATGTTGCTGTGCAATGTAAGCCAGTAAATATGCTGCAGAGGAAAGCAGTGGCAACAATAA
Source organism: Labrus bergylta (assembly GCF_963930695.1). NCBI lineage: Eukaryota > Metazoa > Chordata > Actinopteri > Labriformes > Labridae > Labrus > Labrus bergylta. Next base: position 23,337,652 of record NC_089198.1, on the reverse strand, counting down.
GCAATCTAGTGATGTAATGTGTACATATGGTGTTTATGCTCTCCAGTGTTAATCAAAACAAATTGTAAGCTGTGGTCTTGGAGGAAGTTAAGTCATAAACTCTGAAAGTATACAAGAAAAAGGAGCACTGATATAATTGAACAGTTGCTTTAACGGGAGGTTCATAAATACCTTTAATTTACACCCCAGAGTCTTTTCTTTTGATGAAGTCTGATCTCTCGCAGTTAAACTTGTTTACACTTGACGAGTCAGCAGCAAAACTGCATCTCGCTGTTACTCCCTTTGTGCTATTACTTTCGGTTTTGATTGCACTTTAAATGCATGCAAGAATGACAGGCTGGAGCGGGGAAAAAAGCAAACCGAAGCATTTTCTGACAACTTCATCAAGTTTGAAAAAAGAATACAAGAAGAGAAAACAGAGACAAGGGCCGGCTGTGGTTATTTACATATATACTGCATTGACCACAAAGAATAAAACACGTCCCTCCTGGGTCTGGTCAAATGAAATAGAGAGTGTACACTTTCAGTCGTAGGTCATACATAAACATTGTTCCTCTACATAATAATATGTGCCAGTGGATCAGCATCATTACATCTGCTTTCTTTTTTACTCCTCTTTTCTTTATTATGTAAAACTACGCCTCAGAAAACATGCAAGCTCTGCAGTAATCCTCTCACTTTCCACCTGGTGAATTGACCCAAATTCACATTTCCCTTGTGCGGCCAGGGGGCTGTTTTTCTATTGAAGCCACGTGTAACGGAGACCACTGACCCGGCTGTGTTCTTTGGCTCATGTGAGGCAGAGAAGCGAAGTGATATTTAGGACATTAAGAGTTCCAAACTTGGCGTTGGAGTGTTTGTTCTTAGTCTGACTTTTCTCAGGCAAAAATATCCATTGCACCACTGAGGTAGCTCTTTTTTTTATTACGATGCTGAAAAGTGCGGATCTAAAAATAGGAGAGGTGTTGGGGAAGATTGAAAGCTCCCACTAACGGTGCAATATCACGTTCAAAAGAAAGCCGCATGGGGCTGAACTTTTGAAACCAGAGGAAAATGTTACCATAAACCTGCCTCCAACTGGGCAGATCATTTTCCTTTCAGTCCATCGATTGTCGAGAAATGACAACAGAGACTTCACATGATATTTAGAATCAAAATGACAGAGCTCAGGCAGCATATTAAAAATGGCACATCGCCCAAACATAAAGGTGGCTGTGCAGAGACACCTCTGCTCACAGCATGGACCCAGCTGGTGGTTTAGGATCTCTGGAAACATTTGTTTGCTGTGTTGTAATGGTTCTAATGATAGCCTCAGCCTTTTAGAACATTATGAGATACATTTATTCCTTCTGTTTTTTTTCTCTCTTTGCCTAACAGAAAAGTACATAGCCTGCAGCTGGTTCATCCAAAGCAGTCAACAAATCCTGATTCTATAGTTGAGGATCTGCCATGCACAAATATGCAGTTGTCCAGTTTGTCATTAAGATTACATCATATTAGTTCACAAATGGCAATTTAATGTGAATAGTTTGCAGCTCACAGTCATATCCTAATGGGCTTTCAGCTTTGAAGTGTAATTTTCTCGACAAAAGGAGAATCATTTCCAGTCAACTCAGTTAAAGTTTCATGATGTTGGGATGCCAAGTCAGTTACAGTCTTCTGTTCACGACCGTAAAATCAGGATTCAATTTGCCCCGTCTGTGTTGTAACCAGCGGAGGAGGCATGGCGTGCTTTCAAAACCGAGGCAGGGTCAATTCAATCAAATTTCTGTTTGCATCTTTAACAATTTCTTCATTCAATGAGCGCAAACAGCACAGAAACTGTGACGATACTAAATATAGGCTATATATATAATGCATGATTGCATTCTTCCCTGAAATAACCAGCAATACAATGAGTTGCAGTGTGAAAATCCATACGTTGTTCCCTAAATATTCATGAAGTATTGTTCCTTGTCAGATACTGGCCTTAAGCGTTTTTATCCCATTTATGACAACATTCTCTATTTTATTCTAATAGGGCTCTATCTCTGAATATATGCTTGTTTTATGATTAATATAGTATTTGTTTAAAAAATATATATCAGTCACTAAGCAGCACGATTCAGCTTCACTACAACCATTATGATATAAGGTAGTCATTAACCAGATACAGATGTTTGAAGGGCAGCAAATGGAATTGAATGAAGTATTGAAATCATTATTGGATAATTTTCCTTATAAAATAAACAGGATTTTAACTTTAGGAAATAATCAAATGGAGATATTTTCAATCTTCATTTATGGGCACGTTAGTCATGTACATGTCAGTCATTTATCTGCCTACAGTGAACCTACAGTGTGCACACTTTTAATGTTAAACCTGAAAACACCTCTGCTAAATTAACTCATGTGTTACATAATTACATTACCCATTATCGTGTTTATTTCAGCATATTTTTCAAGCCTCACCACTGCAGCCCATGTGTAGGCGTGTTTATAATAGTTCAATATTTCATTCTTCTGTACATAGAGAGCAGAGTTAACTGGACATAAAGTCCCATGTATGTGCACACATACCTGGCCAACAAAGCTGATTCTGATTCGAAATAACCAGAGCTTGTTTTTTTTTTTGTGACAGTCACATGTCAAACTAGCTGTCATTCATAAATATTAAAAGGGTAAACATTAGGTTTACTTGTGAACATTTTATTCAGTAGCCATTTTACCTAAACAGTGCCAAATGTTCATTAAATTAGATTTAAAATATAAATTGTGAATGATTTCTTCACTGTGAAAAAGGATGTGTAATTTGAATGAGTGGGATTCTGTTTTTGCACTTGATATTCTTGTAACCGGGATTAGATTGAAGAATTCAATTGAATGAACTCAAATGTATCCTTGAGATTTCAGTGAGGCATTGTAACGTCTCATGTTCTAAATCCTTCTTCAGCTGCTTTTCCATGTCGACAAAAAATACGATTCAAAGGGAGGTCCTGAATGTTGCCGTTTCTCGCTCAACACATGGACTGAATGTTTGTAGCACAATGTAAAGCAGCATCTGCTGGAGGGGATTGATTTAACATCGCTGTGTACTGGTAGATGCATGTTTTTGTGAACATGACTACAGTTTCTTTTTCCCGTGCAAGGTGGAGCTCGAGGGTTTCAATGTGCATATAGCTGTTTTCCTTCTTTCAGTTCAGGAATCTAACTTATTTTATAAAAAGCAACATTTATTGCTTAGTACATTGTATTCAACTTAGCTGGAATGCCTCTTTTGCACACATGTAATTTTTTAACTTAAATATGACACTTTGTGCTCATTGCTTAATCTGCCTTGATTTATTTTTAGAACATTTTACATAAGGAGTATTATTAATTTGCATACATGCCACTGTTATATCCCTTTGAATTATGATATTATTATATTATTTACATGTTCATTTAGTCAAATAAAGGCGTGCAAGTCACAGACTGTTCTTCCAACCAGTTAATCTACCAGCTATATGTCTTAATTACTTATTGTTTGATTCTTAAATTTGATTACAGTCATGAATAACAAAAGTCAAAACCCCAAAGTATTCTGTTGCTCCATTGAGTGAGAGACCAAAAAAAGCTGATTGTCAAAAGTGAAGCTGAAACCACAGACTATTTGTCCCTTCAAATTGATTTATGACTTAAAGGATTTAAAGGAAATCTAAATTGTTGCAGATAAATACATCAATAGACTCAAGTATAGCTGACTCATCCTTTAAGCTTAATTGTAGGCTATAGCTGATCTGTCCGCTCTTTTACTAAGCTTACAGTTGAATCTAGTAATATGTTACATTTACATCCAGAATTTTGCAGAACTGAGGACACATATTTATTATTTTAATCTTCATTGAGCAAATCAAATGCTTGTAATAAAAGGTTAATCTTTTTATGACCTTGGTGCTCTCTCGACTTTATTTGAAGTCTTTGGACTCAGCAATTAAAACAAGTTTCATGTCAGACTCATTATTTTGTGTTTCTTTGTATCATCAACTCTAATGATGATCCAGGTGCAAACTAGCTGCTCCCAACAATAGTGAAACTCCAGTAGGATAAAAAAAATTAGCATGCTATTTATATAAGCTGTTTTCAGTAACAAGTTTTGGGTAATGAATGGCCTTGTACTTTTTCACACTCCTCTCCTGATTAAGCTGCAGGCAAACCTGATTAAAAGCTGCTCAACCTGGACCCCCCCCCCCCCTCTCAGAATCGCTTTCAGAAAATACAGCTGCTGAACTTCTTTCTGCTACGAAATGTGAACGCACACGTTAGATAAGGTTTCATTATTAGCCGTAACGTGGGCTGTCATAATTAGCACGAGGATCCGGTCCGGGCGCTGAAAGGACTCCGCTCCGTGTTTTGTGTTCCTCCCTCCACAGCCAGCTGCTGCTGCAGAGCGAGGACCGGTGCGCCGTTTCTTCTCGCCTTGTTTGCCTCCAGTCCGGCTGTAGCTCCGACTGTCTCGCACGGCGTGTGGAGGAGACGCAGGGGGGGGAGGAAGAACCGGGAGCGTACCGAAACCCCAGACTTTAGAAGTCCTACCCTTCCTCTTAGGGGCTGTACCTTTTTGGACTGGGCCGCTGGAGACCCGCACTCAGAGTTGTCAGTGAGAAAAGACGTGCTCGGAGTTTGATTTCGTAGCGAGACTGGGGCGCATCTCGTCTCCTTGAAGTGCTCCCTTTTTTTTTATGCAGTGTAACCGTCGGGAAGAGCCTGGGTGCACGCTCAGGAGCAGGAGAAGAAGGAGGCGGAGGAGGGGGGGGAGAAGTAACGATTATTACTTTTGAATAGAGCCCCTCGACATGGAGCTATTTGTCCGGTCCTGGACGCGTTGGCTGGGAGAAGAACAGATACCTGCCATGGGAAACACCACCACCACCACCATCCGCCCGCTGTGAGGAAAGTGGAGCATGCAGCCGAGCCCGAGCCGTCTTTGTGTGACCCGCTGCTTAGTTTCTGGGGGCCTCTTCTGAAAAAAAAAAACGGAGAGGAGGGGGGCTCCTGGTGTTGATCTGAAATTCTCACTCCATGCCGGGATCCATATTTTGGCACGGCGTACCCACTGTAAGTAGCCCCTTAAAGAGCGGATGTTTTGAGTCTTTCATGGGAGATGCCGGGTTATGCTTTTCTGGATCGATACCATTTATTTACACTCCCTGGATGTGATAAGGCGAATGTCTGAAAACGGGCCTATGCGAGCTCCTCCAGCAGTTTAAAACTGTAAAGATGAGAGATCAATACACACTGGATAGTATTTGAGAGAGTTCAGCGGTGTTTGGAGCTTGTGGTTTTTAATTTTCATCAGGTTTCTGTGCTATTATTAACATCACGTGAATGAGGATTTGAGTGGGTCTAGTTCAATTTGAAAAGCCAGTCGAAGATGCATTGTTTTGTAAAATGCTTACATATGTGGAAACTCTCATTTTCGATGTGCGTTCAGTTTCTACAATTCAGTTTTTTTTAAGTTTTTTTTTTATTTGGATCAACTGTAAGCGGAGTTAATCCTGGCTATAAATGAAAAACATCAGGAAAAGCAAACATGAGTAGATTTAAATCGTATTGAGGGATGGTGTGAGTGTGAGAATGGTGTGAAAAAAAGACACAAGCTCACACTCGCATCTCCACCCAGTCCAGGACACCAGGAGCTAAGTAGTTAGATGTCAGATACTGTCTCCATTTACTTCTCCATTTTGCGGCTATAAAATAAGATCATTTCACAGAGCATGTATAATTCACAGACCTGAGGCAGCCATGTGTGATGATGGGACACACACACACACACTCACACTTTAACACACACACACACACACTCATGCGAGTTTTTGCAGGCTGAGAGAGCCATATCTGATTCTCACGTGAAGCTTTTAGAACGATAGGGCCGCATAGACTTCAGAGAGAAACCCCAGGAGAGCACGTCTGTGACAGGCTGAAACTTAAATAACATTTACATTACAATCCATACTGTCAATGCAAAAATCAGGACAGTGCTGCAACATTATATAAGCCATACTGACAAGTTGGGGAACAGAGAGCTACCCAGGCATATAGACTTATATAACAGCTTTCATGCGGGGAAGTATGGATGAAGGACTTTCTTGAACACAGTTGATATAGAAGATAAACGCAAAGCGTCTTTCTGCTCTGTTTTTTTTTATGAACAAAAGAGAGCCGCAACATTATATAATCCATATGCACAGCGTGAGGAATTGACTTGCCACCACACAGAATCGGCGGCTGGGAGAAGTTTTTCAGCCATTTTGGAGGACGAGACAAAAGAAGTGAGGAAAGTCCTGCTGGCTGGGATGATGTCGACCCTTGGTTGTATGATACTGACATGGCCGACAGTTGATTGTTGTAGAAGAAGAGGTCATTTCTTCAGAAATGGCCCAAACAATGGGAAGTGTTTACTGCTAAAATGTACATGCGGCACTTTCAAATCTTGCACATCAGCCCAGGCGAATTTCTTGGTTTTTTTTTAAACAAAGCTTGGGCGTTGGATTGTAGGAATTCAAAAAGATGAAGGGGGGGGGGGGGGGGGCAAATGTTCTGTTGCCTCTTTCTCCACCCTCCTCTCCCTCCTGCTCTCCACCCCTCTCTCTCTCTCTACCTTCATCCCCCATCTCTTTCTCTCTCACCCGCCCCAGACGTGCCGGTTGGGTCCATTTGTCTGTGTGTTGTCTTGGGGAGGAAGTGCCATCTCATCTCACATTGCGCAAATGGCTTCAATGCAGAGCTGGTGTGAATTCTAGCGGGTTTTTGTAACTGCCAATTTCCATATCAAAGTGTCTGCATTTCAATAGGGAGAACTTGAGCTACCAGCCCCCTTTCCTCTGAGCAGTTTTGTTCTGATGGAGTGCTGCTGCCTCTGTAGCTGGTGGAGGAGGTTTCGCTGGACATTTTCAGTTGGTTTTGTGTGTTTGTGAGGAGCAAGTGTTAGTGTTGGAAAACAGATTTCGTGTGGATTTTGGGATCATTTGTTGGCCATAATCTCACACCAAAAGCCACATATTTAGTGGACATGTTGGATGCAGTTCAGAGACGTGGTCTTGTTAGGAGGAATTTGTGCACTGAAATATTTTCCTTCTGTGTTTCTCAAACATCAACAAAATTCTTTATTTAATTTTTAAGCAGAAATTACAAGAAAAAAAACACTTCGTTTTTTTAACTCTATTTAAAATCAGCTTACTTATTTTGACTCGTATTTTGTCCACAGCTGTGTACACTTAGAATCCTGCCAATTGAATTCCGAGTTCTCTCTTGCTAAATAAATGTTGAGTGCAGATGCAAAAAGCGCAGAATCTCCATGTTTTGTGAGGGACTCCGACTATACCTTTCTGTGTCTGAGTGTTTTCTCCGTCGCAGAGATAATATTTATTTCTCATTCTGTGCAGCTGTTGTTTGTCAGAGGAAGAATGCGGCATGGTGCTTTTTATTTTAAAGGTTTCTGCTTTGCCTTGTGATACATGGAATAAAGTTCTCTGCAATTGTCGACAACTGATGTCGAAAAATAAAGACACTCATTTTGAGAAACATGCTTTTATTGTCTTCGTGCATGCTTTTACTTTGAAAGGAGGCTCAATGTCAGTTAATAATACAATAAAGTGCAGCATGCGAGATATTTTACCCAGATGCAGGGAATGTATAAGCCTATTGGGGGCACAGTGGGGGGGGGTCTGTGGCCTCTTCATGGTCATCGTGCTCCTGTGTAATAACACTAGAACATTTTCAGCACAGGAGAGCTTGCTTCTCCTTCTCCTTCTGTGTCCTTTTCTTTTTATTTCAACATAAAAAAAAAAGCTGAAAAGGGTGAGCATTTTGAACCCATGAAAGCAGGATGGAGAAGACTTCACCTGGCATCTTCACTCATGGCGCTCAGGGTTTGACAGCTGTCTTGTTCAATTCCTCTCACACGCTCGCTGTGAAATGTTGAACAAACAAATGGACAGAAAGAGAGCAGGATGGAAGGTGGGGGGAGGGGGGAGGGAGGGGGGAGGGAGGGATGAATAATGGTGGATAAGACAGATTTGATTGCAATGAAGGAGAAATACCCTTTACGTCAGTTACATATAATCAATTTATGATGTTCAGCACCTTCTCTGCTGATTGATCTACTTTTTCTTCCCTTGTTGTACTGACTTCACCCTTCTTCTTCTTCTTCTTCTGTTAGTGATTTCTTATGTTTCCTTCTATGACTTCAGAGAAAGAAAGAAAAACTCCAGAGAACAGTGCCCCCTCCCTGCATTGTATATGTGTAGGAGGAGAAGGCAGGGGTGATGTAGCCTGTGTAGTAAGTTTGTCGAGTTGAGAAAAAGTTAGTGTTGAGTGGGCTCTGCACTGTGCCGAGCCTGGTTGTTGGAATTATTAAAAAGCAGCTGAAGAGGAGGAGAGGTACATGCATTCTGCTCTGTCGGTGGAGAAATTGGCACCAATGCTCCCTCTATAACATGGATTTCTTCCTGGGTTAGTGTAGCTACAAAACGGTTCAGAGTCTGGAGCTGAAGCCAGAGGATGAAGAAGAAAAACACACGAGTAGAAGAGGGCATTTTCTTCCCTTAACGAAGTGCTTCAGGGTGAGTTTCTCATACAGCTGCATTAGCCCGTTGTAGCTTCTTTTTGTGGCTCGCCTTTAAAAAAATAGAGACAGATGACTGGAAGGAATGATTATGCGTTTGGGTAGTTAACACGATGGATGGATATATGGTCTCTTGCTCCATGTCACTGACAAAATACATGAGAGGGGGAGAAATCCCTCTCCCATGATGCCACCTCCTGTGTTTAAAATGACAGTTAACTTTCCCCCACTGCTTTAAAATGGATGTTTAATGATCAACAGAGGCTCCAGCAGTCACGCTGGCTCTGCTCGCACTCATTGCTATAAGAAAAAAAATAAATAAAAAAAGCTCCCCCCTCGGTGTTGTTAAAGGACGCATGGCTTAGAAGAGTAGCTGCTTTCCTGAGTGATGGATCATCAGAGGTCTCTTTGGGGGGGGGGGGGGGGGTGTTAACCCCTTCAGTGTGTGCGGATCCGTCCCGGTTGGGTAGCCGTCGGCGGCAGGTGATGGATGTGTCCCGGGTCTTTAGGCACCATATATCAGAAGATTAGCACTGACCTGTGAGTTGTCTGGGCCGCCCTCGGAGCTTCTTCTCCGACACTTGGGCTGGCATTAGCATACGAGGACGCCGCTCCGTCTCAGGGGGGATTCAAAGATAGTGTGCTTTATTTGGTTCTGTCATAGTATAGGTCACAGGAAGTGTGTGGATTAAAGGCTGAAGGCTTTGTCTTGGTATTAGGTGCATCTGACAGGTCATCTGTCTTCGACTGAGGAAATGCTCTTCTCTTTCTCAGATTCCTAAATAGCATCATATAATTATCCCAGAAAACGGAGGTTCAGGCCTTGCCTCCCTGCAGAAAAACCTCCCCCTGTCCTCCTCCATGGTATTCAGAAATCACATAAAAATGTAAATCACTCGACTGATGTGGTGTAACATTGTTATTCCGTATTTTGCATGGAAACAGAAGACAATATCACAGGTATCAACCAAAGCCTATGTTTTATTTTCCGTATGAGTAATCTGCGAGGTCTTCCCAGCAAGAATTCTTCTATTAAATGCTTTCACATGGACAGCACGGGCACATTTGTTTCCTGTTGAATCAGTTGTTCAGGGAAATCAAAAGGCTAGATTAAATTAATACACTGTTTTAGGACAGATTTCCTGAAGCGTTTGTAACATTCTTCTACAGAACATGCTCTTGTGTGGGTTCAACACTTTCTTATCACCTCCTACTGATCTGCTGCCATTTGTTGTGTCTTTGTGTACAGTGAGAATACCTCAATGCAATTGTTCGGAGAGCTTTTCTCCTATTAAAAAAAAAAAAAGAAAAAAAAAAGAAGAGGCATGCCATGAACTTTAGTCTGAAGGCTACTTGATGCTCAAGCGATGTCACTCGACGTCTCGCGATGAGGCCAATGTGGTTTTCAAGGTTGACGAGATATTGTCAAAGCCCTTGAATGTTCCCCGGGCTTTGAATGGCAGGTGTTGTCACAGTCGATGCGAAACGGTGGGAGTCACACAGCAAACAGAATCTATTACCCAGAACAGCAAGGCGTTGCTTTCACAATGTGTCAGCGCAGGCAGCCATCTTGCTCCCTCCTGTTGTCTGTGGAAGAGTCCCTCCTCGGCTGCGGCGAGGGAGCAGCTTTCAAGTTTGATTTTGGTGGCTGCCATAAGTAATGTTCCTCATGTTTTATAGCCGGGTTTCACACTATGATGAATTATCATGTAAAACCAAAAACACTTCAACAGCGGCATGTAATCCGTTTTTACGATCGCTGGCAGTCAACATAAAAAAAAAAAAAATGAAAGTGATGCGACGTAAATGACTTCCTGCCAAAGAGAGAGAGAGAGAGAGAAAGAAAAGCAAGATAAGGCCTTAAAATTTCAGCTGCGCCCTTTCTTGTGCTGATTTCCTCCATTTCAAAAGCCTCCTTAAAGACAGGGAGCGGAGGGTGCAGGGAGCGAAGGAGGCTCGTTGTTGATCATCCAAGCAAATCAGATCTCGATATTTGAAGAGTGAAGTTGTGATTGCTAATCACTCCACTGCTGAGTTTTAATTAGGAGACTCATAAGCGTTGTGTCATTCCCCAGCAGAGCATCACATGTTCTTAGCTTAGCTTTCTTAGTTTCTAGGGCGATAAAAACAAGCGCCATTTTTTCCCCTGTTGTTGCATTATCGAGAAATATATCAGCATGATCGTGTTTTATGTGAGCTTCATTATCCTAAATCAGATCTTGACCTTATTGGGGGGGGGGGGGGGGGGACGACAGCGGCCATGTGTGGACACTTTTTTTTTTTCTTTACGTTCTTATCACCAGAGAAAGCCTGAATGTAATCTTGAACTGTTTTCTTGGAGATGGTGCTGTAATTTGGATAAAGCTTATTTTCAATGGACAGGTTTCTTCAGCGTGCTCCGAAGACCTTTGTTAGGACATTTTAATTACAGCAGAGCTGGATGTAATTGATCCAGGCTTAGAGGGATTTCACCGTCAATGAGAATGAGCCTGGGCGTTAATACAGCCGAGCGAATGCTTCCACCTCTGAGCTGCACTACTTTCTCCCTCTCTCTCTCTCTCTCTCACACACACACACACACACACACACACACACACACACACACACACACACACACACACATAGGGGGGGGGATTTGTGTCTTTCTCGTTGACTCTGCCTTAACTCAAACAGCCCTCTGTCTTTTTGTGTGTGTAATGGTTAAATCAGCCTCACAGGACAGACGGTGCAGACAGGTCTCACACGCCTGCACTTTAAACAGATTTTCGCCACCTTGAGTGTCCTCTGATGGGGGGGGGGGGGGGGGGGTGCGCTTTCTTCATGCCTCCATGTTGTCACCCAAAATCTTCAAATTTTTATAAGGCTGTTAGATAATGCTTCCCGATGAGGGTGAATTATTGATGGTCTTGTTCGTACGAGTGGGACAGGGCAGGCTTTTAACTCTGTGAGCGGCTGGGACTCTTATCCTGTAACTATGGGACACGGCACAAACACCCAAAGGAATGATGTACTGGAGGAGAGGGGAGAAGGAGAAAAAAAAAAACAACGGAGGCTGAAGGGGGCTGGAAAATAAAATAAAAGAAGCATGCATCCTTTACAATAGCGTTGTGCTAAGCCACAGCACAAGGGAATCTTGGCAGCAGAGAAAAGAATTGAATCTACAGAAGCTTGTCTTTGTTTTTGAAGCACTGAGGATGGTATGGTGGCTGTGTGTTTGTTGCTTTTATTTGTTGGTTTATATGGAAAAACACACACATGCACACACATGTACACACATGCACACACAGAACTTTGGCTCTGCTGCTTTTATTTAGTATGGACAAATGTTTCAAGTGAGATACTTTGGTTAACACAGCGAGCTCAGATGTGATGAAAAGCTGTCAGGTAGAAGAAAAAGAGACAACACATTGCAGCCTGTAGAAATGAAATGATTAGTGCATGAAGTAGATAATCAAGAGAAAAGCCTGATAACCTTGAGGTTTCTGTATCCAGCGTTCTTAGTGCAAACAATTTCTGTGTCAGCTGTTTTTTGTCACTGCACACACACACACACAGCACTCTCAGTCAAAAAAATAGTTCAACATTGGCAACACACCCATGCATGTACAGTATGTCACTTCTCTCTCACCAGCCAATCAAAACCAAGAAGGAGCGGGACTTCAGATAGAAACCTAGTCAACAACAAGGGCGGAGTAGAAACTAACATGACTCGTCTTTTCAGGGGTCAAATTTCCCGCTCTAAAGCTGCTAATGCCAGGACATCCTTCCTTTGCACATATTATTTGCATAATGTTTCTTTGAAATGTCTTTAAACATCAGCATACAGAGCAATTTTTAAAAAGAACACCTTATGGTCAGCTTCAGGGAAAGTGGTAGTGCTGGGAGCCAACTTCCATAACCTACCAACAGTGAGCGCCGATGAGAAGCGCTCTGAAATCTAGGTTGTGGGCGCCGCCAGAACAACAGAAAAAAAAAACCGTAGGTGGACAGAGGCCATAACTCATGGATTTGTCTGAGGTGGATCATTGTTTACTGAAAGTCTGTGTTTATGACTGTTTGAAAAAAGGAGCATAACTAAGTTTTCACTGGGAACTTGGGTCAAGTGTTTGAATTCTTTTCTGAAGTTTAATATTCGAAACAGATGATTTAATAATTCAATTATTCTTTGTTGCGGTTTCAGAGGAGCCAGTTAAGCAGTGAGAAATCTCACTTTATGTGCTATATATCCTTGGTCCAAGGTTACATAAACACAATTCTGTACATTTCTTTAACAACAACAAAAAAAAGAAAAAAAAACACATAACCAATAGTCAGTTGTGTTTTGAACAGTGAAATGGAGTTTCAGCAGCTTCTCTGACCCTGATGACATGCAGTGGAATAGCTGCAGAGTAATTGCCTGAATGTACCCACATAGATGCATTCAGTCAAACCTTGTTTTAAGTGCTGAATGCACATCCGACCTGTACGCCCTAACAGTTGTCCTGTTCTCACAGCATGCACGTTCATCATTGTTCCAAGACATTCTCTCTGCACTCGTATGGCCCTCCAGTTTGCATCACAAAGGAGCGTGCAGAACCAACTCTTGGAAATACTGCGAGAGCGTATCATTGGGCATGCTAGAACTCAACCGTGTTGTCCTTTGAGCAACACTTCAGGTTCCATTTGAACATGGACTAAGGGACGTTGAAGGTTTTTAGCCTCAAAAACAACATTTGGCAAAGTGAAAAGTGTCTTGTGTCCAAAATAACAGATTTGGGACATTTAAGACCTTAAGTCTGGCCAAATGGGCATTCCAAGATTGGACCTAAACGTCTGGAAACGTATCTAGTTGTTTAGCAGCTTTGTTGTGTAATTATGTTGTGTTTTTGTCTGTTCTGACATTTTAAAGCTTAGGTTTCATCCATGACAAGCTCTTCTTTCATCTGTCAAAGAGGAGGCTTTTTGTTTCCCAGAGTAATCCTGAAGAGATCCATCTTTAAAAAAAAATCAGAATTAAGTGGTTTATAGCTGTATCAGGAGTATTTAAATCTTGAATAATGACCTTGCGAGTGTCACAGCAACGACAGGAAGAGAACAGAAAGTAATTATGTACAAGGAAACATGAAAAACAAGTCCAACCAGTTCCCATTTCCCAGTGGAAATGCTACTGATTGATGATGCCTGTGTCTTGTTTCTAAAGGAAGAAGAGTAGTAGAAGAGTCTAATAAAAAATAAAACATTTCTGAGAAAAAAAACGACTTTGAATGGAAAACAAGCACGAAACACGCTCAGGCCTAAAGCGCGTGTATGCATATTAAGTGTGTGCTGGCTCATTTCCAGCTCAGTACAGCCAACAGTAGAGCTGAACAACATGGCTAAAAGATATCATCTCGGCATGTTTTCAGCTTTGGAGGAAAACTGCATCCATCCAAAATAATTTTTTTCTGAAGGGCTGTAATTCATAATTATCTGCTTGCAATAAAAAGAGCCATCTCATTCACACAAGCCAGTACAAACATGTTTTCAGTCATGATTACAGATCGTTTTCATTCATATTTTAACAAATGAGATTAAATTGTAAAGCACAAAGTCAGCTCTGAGTCTAAAGCATACCCTTGAGGACCTTCAGGAGGTTTTTTTTCTCCATTATCACTGAACCAAAGCACTGAAACCAGAACATGTTGTGTTTTTGTGAAAGTAATGTTATTTTTTTAATGTTCCATATTCCTCAATCAGAGCGCACACAGATATTAGCTGCTTCAACTATATGCCCAAAAAATGATCTTAATTTCAAAAGCTTTGGTGTCAACCTCTATGTAGTGGGCTAGGGTTAGGGTTAGTTATTACTCCATCAGGGAGGACAAACATGTTCACAGCAGGACTGCTCATGTTATTGTGATTACATTAGAGTTGGTGATATGTTCACTTCAACCTCTTTCCGATGGAAATTTGAGGGGCGCTCAGTTTGGTGAGTTCAGGGCCAGAGTATTAAATCTGAAAGTATGGATACATTTATGATAAAGCTTCTCATAACAATTAAACTTCAGCGTCAAAACAGCTCTGTATATTAGATTAAACCCATAGTACACAGGCAAACCATCCTCAGCTTCATTATTGCCTTTACAAAAACAGTATTTATTATGGGAACACCCTTCAGAAAACACTTCAATCCAAATCCAAGAAACAAACATGTCGAATATAAATTCAAAACTGAAAACAACAAGGCGATGTGAAACATTTCCTACACTCTCTCCTACTTTTTTTTGTCAGTTTACCTTGAGAAAAGAAAGGAGCCAAAAGACTGTAAAACCTGGTGGTGGGTCCATAATAGCGTTGGCAGCCGTCTCTTGGGACTCATTAGGGCTGTCGATTACTCCACACGGTTGTGTAATGGCCATATAGTATACGAGGCAATTTTACAGGACTACTGTAGCTGTACCGTGTTCTGCAGCGGTTTCATGAATTAAATCAAATTCCTGGTGCGGTTTCCTCCGTTACCAGATCTAAACATGGTTAACATGTAGGGAAACCCTGCGGAGCAAAGTATGGAGTAGACTTCCTTCTTCAGCTCTCAACCACCTTTTGAAAGGAAATTACATTTTATTTTATTATAATCATTGGTGTATTAATATGTTTTTTCCCTCACTATGGCCATTTCAAATTGATCCTGATATAGTTCCATGTATTCAAAAATGATTTTTTATGTATTGTTGAAGTCCAAAAACTCTAACTTGACATCAGTGATCCGTATTGTGGCACACTGTCATGTTGCTTTAAAATGTTTGCGTAATACTTAAAAACAACGACTACTTAAAAACAAATTAAATAAATGATTGAGTTTCTAATGAGAGCTTTCTGCTTAATGTGATACGTCAAAACCTAATTTTTTGACCAAAAATCTATGGAAGAAAGGCTGCAGCCTGCCGTCATTTTCATTAGCTGTGAATTTGTATCTATTCTCCTGTTAAACCAGTCAGTAAACTGTTACAAATGAACATCACAATTACCCCAAATCAAATTTAATCTCCTGAAAAAAATAATATTTCAGACCAAAATCCAGAAAATGTTCAGTTGACAAATATTTGAAGTTGACTAAAACAAAGGATGCCTTCATATTTATACCTAAGTAGTTGCAGATTCATTAATATTTGTTGACTTATTAATTAATTAATTAATTAAGGGACTTGTTAATTCTGCCTCATTAAATTAAATTTCTTGTCTTTTTGTTATCATTTTCCACATCATATCAGGAAACACACCAAGTTACTGAAATGTCTGCAGTTATTACATGATGAGGCCATTTCTTTTTTTACTTTTCACAAATAACCACAAATAATTTCTTAATGATTTCTCCTACAAATGTAACACTCCAACAAATATTCAGGGTTGTACTTCTGTGCTTCTGAGCGCACCCTACACGCCTGATTTAGGGCAAGTAAGTGTGTGTGTGAATCACTGAAGACACTTGAGTGAAAAGAGACCACACAACCCGTCCTCAGTTAGAATGTAGCCCATGTGCTGAGCATTCAGAGGTAATGCAAAGCAGACCGGATTAGAGACAAAAACATGCTTTAAGTTGGGCAAAAACTTTCAACATTACATTAAATGGCCTACAAAGAAAAGGTGATGAAACCTGAGAGGAAGGATGCATGTATCAGTGCATGTGAAGCCAGCCGTGGAGTTGTCATTGTGGCAAACAGTCGCTGCATTAAATTGTTTCCAGCTGAAAGAAGTCATATAACTTTAAATAGCTTACAATCAATAGAAAGATGCAGTGGGCATGAAGTGTAAATCAGGGTGCCAGGAGAGACGTAGCAGCTTGTTTGAGTGATGTAAAATGTCAGGTTCACAGTTAATGTTTTTCTGATAAACTCTTTTAGAGACGAGGAGGGAGTGGAGAGGCTTGTTCTACGAGTGGAGTTATTTTCTTCGAGGAGTTACTTGAGTTTAAGCACAGCTTACTTAAATGGGAACAGCTTTATAATGTTTCTTTGTGTTCACTCTAAATAATAAAAAAAAAAAACAGGAAGTAATGCTCTGCTTATAACTTCTTAGATGTGAGATCTTGAACATCATTGCCAGTAGTTTTATTTATTTATTGAATTAGGACAGTGCACATTCATCATCATATCAGCAATACGCATTTATGTTAATATGCCGGAATTAGCACAAGTATGAGGCAAGTACAAATAAAACACACACACACACACACACACACACACACACACACATACACACACACACACACACACACACACACACAATTGACACATTTGTTACATAGGAAATAAAAGACACACATACAATTAGCCAATTTAAAGTGCAAAAGTGAAATCATATGGAAATACATTTCTTTATTACTGTTCTGCACAAGTTAATTTGGGATTTAAGGAACTGGTAAACTGTGGTATGTGGTGTAATTCTGTCACCACATTACCAGAAGTTCATCCCCTCACCCCTCTCCACCCCCACCCCGTGCAGGATAAGTTGAATAGATGCAGGATGCTTCTACAAGTCAATTAGTTAGCACCCAATTTCCCTGCGATCCGATTGGTGGACGTGCTTAGCCTATAAAGGAGGAGTACAGGTATGACTCAAGGCTGGCTACTAAACTGAAACTCATCTGCTTGTCTGCAGAAAGAATCTAAAGTTTATTTATATTCAGGCTCTTATAGTTATAGTCTTAAAATTGTTGCAGATTGTTGTGATAATGAACTGAACCTTACATTGAAACTATAAATTGTCAGACCTAAATTTAAACAGTTATAAAATCTAATGCACCTCTGACTTCATTTCCCCCACTCCTCCACATACAATTCAAAATTAGTTTCACTTTTCTTCCCTCCAGCAGTAATGGAGTCTGCTCAATTTGCATATATTTTTAAGTAAAAACAAACTCCTCTTCGCTTTGGGCAACAAACATGTCCCTTTGTCATTGTACCACTTTGTCATAAACCCCATTTGGATGGGATTAGTTTTACAGGGGGGAGGAGGAGGATCAAATGTAATTGAAAATGGAGCATGTCTGTATATTTTTTAACCCCCATCTGAATGTTGCCCATTAGTGGTCAGTCTAAAATCTGGGACCTCCTGCACCCCGGGAAACATAAACCTCTTATAAAAAAAAAAAAAAAACCTCCACTAGTCCTCTCTGAAAGGACAACCTGGAGAGATTTTCAAAATAGTGTGTCATTTCCTCTGCACACATTTCAGCCTTTTATTCTCCCAATGTGAGATCACTCGGCTCCAGATGCAACGTTTCTTCCTTTTTGGTCGTTGTTTAAAGAAGTTGCTGTCAGCTGCGGAAACTGTGTTTGATTATTATGATACATTTGTGGCGCGATGGCAGCACATGAATGGAATTTCTGTAATCGGGGAGACAGATTACACAGAAATCTGTGCGCCTGCATGTTGATCATTAATACCACAGATGTTCTGTATTAACAGTTACTTTAGCGGTAATACTAATCCAGTCTGAATGGGGCTATAGTGTGTAAAAAAAAAAAAAAAGAAAAAAAAAAAAGGTAACATTGTGATGCTGTGTTTTCCCCCAGAAGGTGTGAACACAAACACATCACCTGCTGCAAATGTCTGTGATTGAATGAATGGATTTGTTGTGTGTGTCTGTGGGGGAGGGGGGGGGGGGGGGGTTGGCATTGGGGGGGTTATGATGCCAAGCCAATCATGGTGTCTGTCGTAAAAAACAAAAGTGTTTTAATGCCGCAGTGAGCTGGAGGTGAGCAGTGTGTGCGTGGGTGTGTTTGTGTGGATAAAGAGCAGGCAGGGGAGTGCTAGAATGATGTGTGGAGGAGGAGAGAAGTGAGGCTGTCAGTACATTTATGAAAAGACTGATTGAAGGAGAAACCTCTCTCTTCCGTGTCAGCATTGAGCCGATCCGTACTCCTCTCCCGATGACCCCGCTGCTTAACCAACTGCTCCGAAGGTCAGCCTATTCATTTCAACACCGTGCCCTGCAAGAATGTCACACATCAGAGAATGAAGCGCATACATTTTGGCTCATTTTCCTTTTTTTTTACACCACACATTTTCATATTTGGAGTTGCATTTGTGCTTAATAATCCGGAGTAACCTTTCCAGTAAGACAGAGGATGTAAAAATGTGTTCCACCGTCAAACATTTGAAGCAGGCATTTTAAGTAAGTCAAGACCAGAAGGAAAGTAGAGACGAACATTCAACCATTTCTGCTACAAACCACTTTGAGCCTTTTTGGAAGTGTCTGCTCCTCCACACAGCTCCTTTTGAAGAGTACACCTCAGCCTCTCCTCGCCTAGCTTGACACTAACCTGGTTGTTCAGTCTGGGTCGTCTTTGTTCTCTTCACTTTACTAAGCTCCTTTGCTCGCCCCTCTCTGTTTCACTCTGTCCATCTGCCCGCTGGCACTCTATCTTATCTGCTGCCTCAATCATTTGGCCAGGAGCCGTTCAACACACCAACTGTTGTGTGCTTTTCAATGAAATAGTGAAGCATTGCACCTCTCAGGGGGCTTTCTGCTCAGCATTTTAGTGCACTGAAGATTTTGAAGATTTTTTTTTTTTTTTTAGACGTCCTCTTAATGTCCTTTTAATCTTGAGCCGTTTATACCTGACAAAGGTAAAAAAAAAAAAAAACATGACATCATGAACAGAAGATGAAAGACGTTCTTTGATGCATTAACAAACATAACAACACGTGGCGGCAAAGAAAAGATTTCAAGGCACAGAATGAAGCTGTAATGATGATGGAGTTTGTAGCACTAAGTGGCTGAAGGAAACTCAGAGTTACAAAAGTTTCTTCTTTTTTCAAGAAACTGTCTTGAAGCGGTTAGGTCACACCACATGGATGGACGGCCTGGGTTTGAGTCCGCCCTGTGGCTCTTTTCTACTACTCTTTACCTCTGGTTTCTTTCACTCTTCACTGTCCTATCCAATAAATACAAAAAGCCCAAATATAAAGCTAAAAAAAATAAAAATAGAAAATAGTTACATTTTGTCATTAAGATAAGATAACCCAAAAATGTTTGCAATTTTAGTCTCGACTGAGAGATATTTCTGAATGTGTTCTTGCAATTATCAATTCAGCTCTACTTTTATGAAAGGGTTAAATATTACTCATAAAAATTAAAACGAGCCTAACAGCTAATTAAGTTTTATTCAGTCATGAGATTTATTTTAAAATGTCTAAGAATTGTGCCCATAATTCAGAGCTGAATCCAAACGCTTTCAAACTATTTGCTTTTTCATCAAACCCAAAATATTCTGCTGATTGTCACAAAACTGAAAGATCTGCAACATTTACTTTGAGAAGCAGGAAGGACTGATTTCTTTGGCTGAAAATACAGTATTGGTCATCATTCATTTAAAGAGTGATTCAATCTGTCAATCAATCATTTTAGCCTTAGGTCAGAAACCAGTGTGTTAAGCTGTAAACTGCTGTTTACAACCTGTTTATCTTAGTCATATATCTTATCAGCTCTGAGTTGAGAAGACTCTCTGCAGACTGAGCTCGGTGTCGGCCCGTCTCGGTTTCTGGCAGTTGATGGCAGGTTCTCTACATCTCTGGTGGAGCCAAGGAAATGACATCATGTCCCTGCAGGGGCTGCGAGCGAAGCCCTGACAGGACTGTCATGACAAAAGAGTTCCTTGGGAACATCAGGGTGCACTGATGACTGAAAAAAAAAAAGTGTTTTCTTAGTTCCTGTGGTTCCCGTCTCTCACTTCTAGCCCATCAACCATTTTGTGATGTTTGAAATTCCCCTCTTTGGTGTGTCTTTTTTTTCTGCAGAATGTAGGGCAGGGGGGCGGGGCAAAAAGTTCTCCAAATTAGTACTTACTCAAAGAGTGGAAGAAGAATCATTGTGCAGGCGAGATCCAGCTCAACAGAGCCACATCTCTATTTCACTTGTAGGTTTTCAGCTTACACTTGGACTTGCGCATTAGTTTTGTTCCACTCTTACTTGATATGTATGTATGCGCTCTTTATCTCTACTCTCGCCGTTGACAATTGAAAATAAATTAACATTCCTGGGCTTTATTTTTGTCTTCTCTAAGCCGGTGGAGAAAACTTGGAGGCGAACCCACGAGGTCAGGCCGTACTCACAGGCTGTCAATCCTCCTCTGTGACCCCACCGCCCCTTCCTTTCTCCCCCTTCCATTCTTCTCCTCCTCTGCTCTCCCTCTCCCATCCATTTAGTCCCTCCCGGCTTAGAAACTCAGTAACTCCCCCCTTCCCCTCACTCCCTCTTTCACTGGACGCCTCTCCAGCTTGAGTGAGGCAGACACAAGCTTTGTCAAAGGAGACTTACATTCACTCGGCCGGCTGTTGCACACAGCCATGTATTCCATGTGAAGACATGTGGGCCGTCTCCTTCTCTCCATTTGTTTTAATTATTTTTTAATTGCTCGCCGTCCTCTTTTAAATGCTTGCTTATTATTTCTATCATGCTGATGTGAAAAATTGGCTGTGCACTGTGATTTTCTCCATTATCTTAACTGATGATAGATTTCTCTCCTCGGGTTTCCACTGTGTATGTATAGGAGACAAAAGAAAAACAGATGTCGTGAATGTTTGTATATCATTCTTCATTTTTTTTTGTCTGGTTTCCAGAAAGATATACTGTTAATAGAGAGAGAAACCCATGGGGAATTTGTATAGCAGTATTTTTCTAGGAAGAGGAGCTGAAGGCGCAGATGAAAATGAATAACTTTTATCCAGTAAGTGGTCTTCTGGTGTGCATTATATGTTTGAGCTCATAGAATGTAGTGTAGGTGGTGACAGTTAGTCATAACTGTGTACATATATATCTCTCAGTGGAACAAGATGATCATTATGCTTAAATCGCTGGCCAAGAAACAAGTAACCTCAATTCCAGGGCTTCAGAGCAGTGGGGGGTTTGTGTGGATAATTCCTAAGCACCATCTCTGAGGGGTTAACGATGCCTCGCTTAACTCTTAAAATCATTTTCTGCTTGAGAACATCTTAGCCCCCCACGACCATCACCCACTCCCTCTCTCTCAGTCCCCTGATGTGAAATTATGATACGTCTGTCAGAACTTGTGTAAAGCATCTTAATGGTAATCGCCTAATCCTTTTATCTCAAGTCCGGGCTGATTCAGTGCAGAAATCCCACCAAACAAAACAGTGTTTTTTTTTTAGGAAGATGAGCACTTCTGTGTTGTTCACAGGCTTAAAGGAGAAAGGGGGACATGTTACCCAGCGGGGCGACGGCTGATCATGAGAAAGAACCCCGGGGTGGCGAGGGCAAGCCTGCATCCGCAAGGCCTGGCAGGCTCTCGCCCCCTGGTGTCTGGAGTGGCGGAGTGGCTCAGCGGGCCAGTAGGGCAGGGGGATATCCCCCAAACAGTTTCCAATCTCCTCCTGTCAGCCACCATTATGGTTACCCCATGGCCCCAGGCCTCATATTTGCAGAAGATAAATGGCTGAGGAAGAGGTCGTGTGTGTCTCTGGAGATCTGGTGTTCTGCCCGATATTGAACTGGTGGCAGTACTTTTAAAGACTTGAGAGCGTGAGCAGCCTCAGTAGACATGGTGTGAGACTTCCCGCGCAGGAGAGCTCCTTCCCTCCTATTTTACCTTATCTGATCTGGTTCGGCGCCACTGGCAGATAAACAACTGGGAGACAATAAAACCACAATTTCTATAAAAACCACCCAAGTTTAACTGATAAATTACAAGTTAGCTGAATGTGTGTTTCCTTGGCTCGGCCAGGGTGACCTCAAATGAAAATAAACTCTCTCAGACTGCTTCAGGCTACGTGCAGATGCAGTTGTTTTTTTTTATCCAGTTATTATCACCAGACCAAGCATTTCTCATGTATAGAATGAATCCAGTAGTTATAATATCACACAGTATGCTAATGTCAAAGCTCCCCTTGCTTTGTGGGGTTTTTTTTGTTGCCAAAAATATCTGACCGCATTTGCAAGCCAAGAGAGCGATCAGAGCTGACTGCTCTGCAGCTCAAATTTAGCTTCATTATAAAATAATCAGGGTGTTTGACAGGTGACTCTGGAGGAACAGAATTCAGACGCAGGAAGCTCTTACTTTCATAGCGACGGCTACCAAGTAGCCATTCCTGTTATTGATGTTGATGCTGATGTGTGTGTGTGTGTGTGGGCACTGGAGAGATGCTGGATTGGAAGGATGCTAGATGGAAATTAAGAAGATAGCCTTCAATATGTGTGGTGTGTGTGCTCATGAGTGAGTGAATGTGTGTCCACGTCAGCAGGAGTGTGCATGTCCTCGGCTATGTATTTGTGCAGGCATGCATAATGTTAAGTCTTTGTGTGTGGTTGTGATTGTTTGTGTGTGGCATTTCACATATGACACAACACATCCCTCCTTGGTGTTTGATTTTGGTAAGCAGCTTATCTGTCTGGTGTGTTCGTCTGTCTCAGGCTCTAACCTTTTGCTGCTTTTTTGCAGACAAAGAAATGTCTTCCTTGATAAGGAAGGAAAACAAAAGTAACACACAAAAGCAGCTGTATCTCTAATGGCGTCCTATGTGAACGTGTTACCGTAGCGACAAGCTCTCGCTCCCGCAGGGATCCGGGAGTAAATGGGGAAGGCAGAAGAGGGAAGAGTGGGAGAATGAGTTAGTGTAAACATTTTGTTGTAACACTCTGCCGGGTGGTGAATCACTGCAGCGGGAGTGATACCTGCTTTCTGTTCATGCTGCTGCCCTCAAAAACATTTCAGAACAGTTTTCATTTTTCTGTCAACATGGATTTTTAATAAAGATTTTGTCAATTCAGTTTAATGGAGGTTTTGCTTGTTAATGCAATAATTTTTTAATTGAATTGTTAACCCATCAAATAGGAGATGTGCAAATATATAACTTTTTACTTCCTGATATGAATTCTGATATCTAAAACAATTAACCAAGTTTAACAATTTTAAGTGACGATTGCTATTATTGTTGTATAATTGCATGACCAGCTCAGAGAACTGTTGGACTCCTAATTTTACACAAAAAAGCTACGCACCCAGAAACAAGATAAGCTAACGCTGGACCTCCTGGCTGTGGACATACGTTGATTTTTAACATAAAAATATGTTAACCTTGAATTTTCTATCTGTTTGAATCATCTTGAACTTCAAATAAAAAACAAAAACAGCCTTGAAATATGTAATGGGAAAACACTGGTTGGTCATTTAACTAGCTAGCTTAACGTTAGACTCCAAGCTAGCAGTGCGCTATTAGTGTTTATCTTAACAGAATAATTTACAAAAAACACGATTTTGTCATTTTTGCTCTCAAACTGTAGTTTCTTGAGCAGCCACCACATATATCATTGATATGTATTCTAGGCTAATACATGAAGATATCAGATTGGTTCTTTGACTAGGAAAAAAAACGATCTACTGAAGCCGTATCAGAGCAAGTTTGGTACTATATTGCTAACAAATCTCTGTACAACCCAAATAGAAGAATCACACATCAAACAGCACCCTGGTATCAAGATTTGTTATTCCGCCATTTTTATGCTCTTTCCTCTCTTCCTTCCAGATGAAAAGATGACTGATGATGTTTCTCCGAGGACCACTGATCGTTGACATCGCCCCAGCTCCCTGATCTCCCACTGCAACACATTGAACCACTAATTATAGCTACCAGGCTCCTGGATCGTTTGCATACAGCGCACAATGGCCTCTGCACTGTGGAGGTGTCCTGTGTTTCGCTGCCTCCTGCTCCTCCTTTTCTTTCACTGCTCAGAAGGTGAGTTACCATGGAGTTACGTGGCTGAGAGGAGTGCTAATGTGATTCTGGTCAACCTTTCAAGAAGCCACTTACTATTCAGCTTATAAATGTGTTGACTTTATCAGCAAACATTCTTCAGAGAGGGCTTATAGTTCCTCTTGAGTGGTTTCATCCTTGGAATTTTTTTTAAAAGGTGTTTCAAACACTTTGTACCGGCACATTGAATATTCCTGACAAACCCAGGGACTCGTTCGCTGACACTTTTCTTGCTTTCAATAAAAACACAAAACGATGTGTGAGAGACCTTCCCCTAAAGGGTCACAGCTGCATCATCTCAGCACAATGAGCTTCTTAACAGATTGTCTGGGTGTGCTACAAAGAGCCGCGGAGAATAGATTACATTTTTATTTGGGCCTTAATCAGATCTTTCTGTGCAGACAGGACACCAAAAATTTTTCAAGAGCAGGGCGATTTATTCGGTGCCAAACTAGGGAACTGGTAAAGAATGTGTCAGTGTTTTTAATTGTCTGCAATGACATCCGAAGACTCTTTTTAGTCTCTTTTTTGGACTCTTCCCCCCACTTTTGATTAGTACATTTGGCTGTAATTACAAGTATTGTCACAAAACACTCCTGTCTGTTACATACTCATCAAAACCAATGATGCTGGTATGTCTGCGTAATGATCATCATTACTTTTTCCCTCCTTTCAGTCCTATTGTATCAGGAAGAAAGCAACCCAAAATCATACTCTTGTGTGCCAAGCATTGATTACAGATAGACATTGAAGCACATTTTTTTGGGGGGCTTCCTCTTCAATTTGCACTTTGCTTTTTCTCTGGTTTCTCTCTTTCTGGTTTGTTCTATGATATATTCCTCTATATTTTTTCAGATGTGCAGATTGATAAAGAGCAGGCTTTGCTAGCAGGGTTTTAAGCAGCGATGCATTCTTCTTTTTGTAGGGTAGCATTTTTTGATAATATGGAAGAGTCTTATTGCAGCACTCGAAGAATAGCCCCTATGATTTGGCCCCACTTTGGAATCGAGTTGAATGGTCCTGTTGAATTTCTTAAAGAGGAATACTGCTTTGGTATGCAGAAAGTTCAGGTTTTGGGTTTCACTGGATGTGAGTGCTCTCAGGCCCTAAGAATGCATATTTGCCCATCCATCAATAAAGGAGTGTGTTTGTGTGTGTGTGTGTGTGTGTGTGTGTGTGTGTGTGTGTGTGTGTGTGTGTGTGTGTGTGTGGCTCCCACTGAAAACAATATCTGATTCTATCCACATGCCACTCACCTTCAGCCTGTCCAGCCCTGAGGGCCGGCATCCCAGTGCTCATGATCTACGTTTCCATCAGAGTTCAGCTACAAAAAAAACTCCACTTGATAATTACCTCCTGTCCCTCACCAGGAGAAAGTATAATCAGGTTATCGTTTTCATCCAAAACATTCCTCGTGCTTTGAAATGCTCATTGACACAGCTGAAAAGAAAGTGATTTCTCTCTCTCCTGGTATTGACTTTCTCACCCTGTTTGAATGAATGAACACTAGTCTGGTATTTTTTTTTTTTTTTTTTTCAATAAAAGTGTATCAAATGACATTTTGACACTCACACGAAGACACTACAGAGCCTACAGATAATTACCTCCTGAATCCACAGATCCTCTCAGCTTCAAAGAGCTTTACTTTGAAATTCAGCCTAACATGTGACTCTATACTGTTCGGCTCAATCAAAGCACACTTATAGGATGCAACAGATCACAATGAGGGAAACCATAAGAAGTTAGCAACCAGCTGAATAAAAACAGCAGAGCA
Organism: Labrus bergylta; assembly: GCF_963930695.1. Classification (NCBI taxonomy): domain Eukaryota; kingdom Metazoa; phylum Chordata; class Actinopteri; order Labriformes; family Labridae; genus Labrus; species Labrus bergylta. The sequence continues at coordinate 23,311,565 of NC_089198.1, read as the reverse complement.
TTGGTGGTTAAGCAGAATATTTTTAAAGAAGTTGGTGGAGACCCAAAAAGGAGCTAAAATAACATGAATATACAGTATGACTTATAATAGCTGGTTACTTTAGCCAGAAACTCTAAATGAATGATAACGTTCCTCTGTAACCGCCAGATGTGTAAAAATGCAATTGTTTGCTAACATCACTATCGCCATTAAAATAATGATTTCCAAGTTTTGGGTTCATCCTTGTATCTTTATATAACAGATCTATAAAGTAACACTCGTGCTTGACAAAAACTAGGTCATGCAGGTATCAGATTAGTTTTAGATGTTTCAGACCGCCCAGTCTGCACAAATGAAAGAGGACTACCAGATTCAAAGGAGGCAGTCACAAAGGTGGAGCAAGTACACATGCACATACCTGCTGGTGAGTGAATGAGAGCTGTTATCTGACTCTTGAAAGTGAAGAAAGCCAGATTTAGGGAGGGATTATGTTGTGCAGTCGCAGTGTAAACACTCTACGTCTGCTGTTGTGCTTAAATGCTAAAAGGAGGGGCAGGAACCTCGGCCTTTCTATCTGAATACTGCACAAAGGAGAAATGTAAAAGATCAAGAGGTTTGTGTTTGATAGCAGTGTGATATCTGCAGCGACAGCGAGGGGATCAGAGTAAAGAGGCAGTTATTTGTTTAGGTCCTAGAGCTCCAGCATGGGCATAATGCGAGATAATAACATGCAGATTTCTTAGCAATCAAGTCAGAAGGCATGAGAATCACTCATGACAGATTTGTGGAAACGAGATTGTTGAAATTTTTCTTTTGTCTTTCTGCTATTTGTTTCTGGAGGTCTGGACTTGCTCTGGTGAACACACACTGAACATTTCTCTCTATGGGGGATTTTTTTTTATTGGGAAATATTTCCCAGTTGAACATACAGGCATACTTGTGTTTCTCCCTTAAAGGTCGTAAAGGTTAACAATACGTCTCCGCACAACATTTGACTCAAGCAGTGCCGTACATTGTGTTGATGGAAGACCCTCCCTCGTGCCACACTGGTATTTCCAGTTCTGGGGTCGACTGAATGGGGGAAGCCATTGTGCTCTTAACTCCTCTCTGGCCCCGGGCCATACACATCCAGTCTGTCATCCATTGATATGCTTGGCTTGCCATTTTATAATTCATATTGAATGCTGCGGGTCCGTGGCGGGGCGATCATGAATTATCAGCCAAACCATGGGAGATTCACAGATGACTGGTCAATCTGTGTGGTGAGAACAAGCACACAGGAAGAGAAAAAAAAATCTGATATTTCTGTCTTGCATGGAAATACTGCCAAACTGGAAGTATTTCAAGGAATAAATCAGGGGTTCATCGTGAGGATTTAATGGACTTTCCAGTAGATAAGAAGCCATACAGAGACAAATAAATGTATTGTTTTTTCTTTATCTCTAAAACAGTTTTGTCATTATTTTGCAAAAAAAACATAGCACACCAGATATATTTCTGCATAACATTGCGTAACAATATGCTGTTTTAATAATAACTGGGGACCTGGAAAGTTTGGAAACCATAAGAGAATATGAAAATCGAAATGAAGTCACATGTGTCTCCAGGATCAGTATTTCACTCAGAGGAAATGAAATGCAATATCACCCCTGATAGGGTCATCCTAGATTTATTGCAACAGTGATTTCCTGAGAGCATTTTGAATGAAGCAAACAGCAGCAAGAAATGTTACCGTCCAGTCTGGGAATGTGAGAGCAAACCTCTTTTCCCTTTAGGAGAGACGCCTGTGCTTTACTGTGTGTTTAGACGTGATTGTAAAAAGTTCCTGTTATACGGCCAGCTGATGAAAAGACGTTAATTCATAGGACAAGGAGCTGCAGTTCTCCGACAGTTTGATTTCATTTGTTAAGCAAGTCTTAAATCACACTTTGCTCGCTACATTTTGGAGCTGCTCAATTCACACCCCTTATGGTAACAAGTTGTATAAACATTGGACCAGATGCCTAGCTCACTCTTTCCCTTTCTTAATTGCTGTCCACACTTGTTTTCTTTTTTTTTCTCCAGGCTGCCTAATTCAAATAATAGATGAGTCTGGCATACAACTACAAAGCAGTTTGCTTCAGAATCTAAACTTTTGGATTTGCTCGGTGTAAGTCACTGCATAACAGGAGAGTTCAGCTGTCATAACAAAGTAATTCACCTAATCTTGAAAGGAAGCAGGCAGGTTTTGAATAAAGTCCAGTCTACACTATAGTAAGCTGTGAAGTTTTACCTTTCTTTGAGTTTGTGTGTGTGTGTGTGTGTGTGTGTGTGTGTGTGTGTGTGTGTGTGTGTGTGTGTGTGTGTGTGTGTGTGTGTGTGTGTGTGTGTGTGTGTGTGTGTGTGTGTGTGTGTGTGTGTGTGTGTGTGTGTGTGTGTGTGTGGAAGTGCGTGCGTGTGTGTGGAAGTGTTTGCCAACAACATAAATCAAGTCTAGAACAGAGTCAGAAGTATTTACCGTGGCAACAAGAACCTGTCTGAGTATTATTGAGGTTCAGAGTTCCCCCAATACCTCTAATAGCTGGCAGGCATATCATTAGTAATCTCAGATGAACAAAGAGCCTGCGAGCTAAACAAAGGTGCAAAAACAAAAGCAAGCATGTAACATTTAACACCAAAGGGACATTGTGCTAAGGTAATCAAAGCAGATTGCTGCTCTGATGAAATACCTGCGGCAGTACGTTTTCTTTTCTCATCACAGGCCGATCTAGCTGTTTTTAAGAGACATACATTTTAAACATTAATTTGTAAAAGAGAGCTTTTATTTTTTTTTGAAAACACAGCGTGTTAATAAGACAACAGAAAGGCCATTTGAACAAAAAGCCGCTAGCAGTTAGAAAAAGAACAAACGTGTGAGGCTACAATTATAGTTACTAGGTGTGAAAAGTGTCACAGAATGGTGCATTTGTCTCAGAAATGCCATTACAGCTCATGTTTCTCATTTTGGTCATGATTTTCACAGGAAATGCCTGTGTTAAAAGTAATGGGTGACAGTAGGGAGTAGATTTGCTTCAGTCAATATAATAAATTATGATGGATTCTGTAAATGTGCTGTCTTTGACCTGAGTGTGTGTGTTGTAGTGTGCTCACAGATTTTGCTGTGTTTGTTCTTAAACTTAAGAAGAAGGAAATACAGAGAGGGATTCATGTGTAAATATGAACAAAACTGGTTCCACTTGGATCGCTTGCTGATGGTTTCTTGCCCATTTCCCTTCCTTTTGCATGGCTTGGGGTCAAGTATGATTTAAATCAGTGTATTAATGTGTGTTGGATCTCTCTCACTGTCTGTGTCTGCCAGCTCTCACGACAGGCCATGAATGCAGCTCTGTTGCGTTCACTGTATTAGTAATCTCCTCAGGCTGAGAGGCTGTGCCATAGAGCATGACCACACATTTTTTTGTCCAGGAATTAAATGTCACCTCAGGGTGGGTCACCTGCAAACAAAAGGCCACCAGCCGCTTTGCAGGTATAAACAGTCTATGATAAGGAAAGCCCTCTCCTGCCGCGCAGGAAATTGAATAAGAACGCGGCACGAAAAAGTCAGACAGCAAAGCACAAAGGACGTTTTTGTTTGCTGTACGCTATCGGTGTTGACCCACTCTTGTAGCGAATATTCCCATTGAGTTCTCAAGGCACAATGGCCCCATCCAAGATGAGGGGCAGGAAACTGTCTGTCATCAAGATCTCCCCATCTGTGAGTTTCTTATCAGTGCTCCTGCTTTCTGCTTGCATTGACCGGAATGCTGGTGTAAGGGAATGGGGGGCAAGGTCATTGCGCTCGAGCCAATCAAAGTGGTCAGTGTTCCCGAGATAGTGGGGGGTTATTGGCAAGGAATGCGTCTGAATGTGTGTTGTTTTTTTTGCTGACTTTCCTGGTAAATCTCCGAGAGATTTCAAACAGAGCTGTATAATACCCAACAAAGGTTTTCCCTGTTGCACTTAGCTATGTTCTTTCCCATGTGTAGCATGCATACGCAGTGGGCTAGCAATACGTTTGTATGCAGGGGGAGACTTGACGGGCCTCTTTGACCTGCAAAACAAGGATCACATGCTTAAAGGAGAAAGCCAAGCTCACTAGCATCATCGTCATCATCATTCAGCATACCTTTCTAAAGAAAGAGTCAATGAAAAAGATTTTATAGTTTAAGGCCTTCGTTGTAAAAAGACAACAAGCCTCATTCTATAATCAGTTTCTGCTTTTTAAACTTGGGATTGGTTCATATACACTCATGATGATACCTGGGGTTCAGCACAGGTATCCAGCAGTACTTTTTAAAAAGACAAATATGTGAAAAATAAGTCTTAACCTTAACATTAATTATTTAGCAAACATTATCATTTATTTAGAATCATCAACTTACCACACAAAATATACTCCCTCCCCAGTCACCCCCCCTCCCTCCCCCAATCGTCCAACCCAAACTTATCCCAACAATCTCCAGCCTGTCACTGTCTGTCACCAGGGCATAGCGTGAGAATGTGGTCCTGTGTCTCACGCAGAAAGCCAAAGCACTGTGACTTGAACAAGCTGCAGGACTGCCTCAGTCTCTCTCTCTCTCTCTGTACCTGATGCTTCTTCGATTCTAAAATTTTATACAGATTTATTCAACATGAAATGGTCCTCGTTCGTACTTATGTAAATTGGCCGGAACCCTTAAAGTACAGTACTGTGGCCAGAACCTTAGTTTGCATGATTTCCCCCCAAAATATCTATGCATGTAACAGAAACTTACATGCATTAAGGTGTATTATCCAACATAAGGCAGAAAGTATTCTAGCAAGTACAGGTTTGTTGTAATGCTTGCCAAGCATACTGTAGTTGACACTATCCAGTTTGAATGTATCCACTCTATTTTCTGAAGTCCAAAGATGGAGTGTGAGCTAAAATGATTCCCACAATACATTTTTCAATATTCTTTTTGGAGTCCTAATGCAGTATATGCAATGTGGGGGGAAAAAAAGGCGAGAGCAGGACAAATGTTGTTAGGCAGAGCATATGCTCTGTCCTGAAGACATATCCGATAAAAAAAATTATCCATTAATCTAAATCAGCACAGTCTGCTTTTAATTACATTAAAAATGTACACTCAATGAGAAACATATGTCCAAATGAAAGAAGAAAAGCAATACATGCATGAAAGGTTTTTTTCTCATTTTTGTTTGTGCACCAACCAAAGCCACAAAAATGTCTTGGGTCATGATGAAACATAAAAACTTAATTTCATGCCAAAATGAGTACCAAAGTTACTCTGCACCACCTCATCTGCATAACTAAGCTCCCTCCACTTCAGCACAAGTGGTTTTGTTTAGAGGCACAGAAGAACCAAAACAAATTCATTCCCAAAGCCAGTGATAGCACCGCTGTGTTCTGGGCTACTGCAGCCTCAGCTAAAAGATAAAGCCTTGCCTCTCCTATCAGAATCGTCTGTTCATTATCGTCTCAGGGCCCTGATCTCGGTTCCTAGTCATCCTTGTAGGCTCCGGCTCATTATTCATGTAATCCGTGTTCCAGTTTCAGCTTCTCCTGACACCCTGTCTATGTGACGTACTGAGTAAGCCTCCTGGGCTCCTGTCTGTAGAAAAGGGAGGGTTGATTAAGAGGGTGACATTTGGAGACTCTCCCCCAGCAAACAAGAACAGAGACCCTAACATGTGATGGACACAAAGCCACATCCTTCTCCTCCTCTTTTCCTGCTTCACCCTCTGTTTCCCCCCGACTTCCATCCCACCCTGAGGAGGGCACCTGACTTATTCTGAGACTTTTTCTTGAGCGGAAAATCCAGCCGGGGTTTAAGTGCAGTGGTAAAATATGGGCTTTGAGAGGAGTTAAGCATCACTCAGAGTAGATCAAACCCTGTGAAACTATACCTCTGCTGCACTTGGGAGAGCTTCTTTAACTCACCTCTTTCTGCTTGTTTCATCAACTCCCCTGCAAAAAGAGATGCAACAATATGTTGGATATTGAACATGCAGTGAACTAATTCTGTCAAATGGCGCTCTCCTGAGAACTTAAAGGAATAATTCATCTTCCAAGTGAAGCCTTTTTTTTTCATTCACTTGTTTAGCCTCTGTGACAGTTATTTGTATCTTCATGAAAAGGTTGTTTCCTCGGCGGACTGTACAAGGTGTTGAATTATACCCTGCTTTAATCCGAGTCATGTGTCCATGGACCAAACAAAAAGAAAACATTAAATCTGGTAATGTGTCTTCAACTGAATTATTCTTGTCACTTCTGTATGTGACCTATATCAAGCAGTGACCCTCTTTGCATTAAAGGGATTACATGTATTAGTAATGTAATGATGCTTCCCTCTTTTCTTGCTGGTTTTCTTTTGATGTACACCCACAGGGTCAAGGATCATCCCACCAATCGACAGAGGAGAAAACCTTGTTTCTCGCAGCCAAATTAAGACACAGTCTTTATAACCTCTACTTTCTGGCTTTTTTTTCCTAAGTACTTGTTCCCTTGGGAGAAATTCTTCATCTGCAGTCTTCTGCAGCCTTCTGCAGCTGAGCCGGCTGTTCTGTTGAAGCAAAATAATCCACCGTGTCAGCTGTGCGTCAGTTTCACCTCAAACTTAAACATTTTCTGTGCGCTGTATAATTCCTCACTGTGAATGTAAAACATCTAAATAGAACAGTTTTTGCATTTCAAATATTTTGTGTAGGGGTTGTTTGATAATTCTCTAAATGTTTACAGGAAAATCTTGAATTTCTAAACATCTGTCTTATTCTCACAACAGTGGCTGCTTTACCTCGTGGTAATCTGTAGTTTGCACTCACAAACTCTTTTGAAAAGTTTCATTAAATCTTACCTCGGTCACAACAGATTTTGGGGGGTTTATGCAGCTTTAAATTAAATCAATTTTCTAAATGGTTATGATTTGACATTGTCATTTTGAATGCTTGTCCTTCAGTCCAGCTAAACAGAGTAGCTACGGCTTTTAGAAGTCTAGCTTACCAGCCAATTATTCAAGATAACTGTTTGGTTTAGCAAATTAGCAATTTACCTGTTCTTTTGAATTTATAACAGAGGGCAAAGGAAATCACAAAACTTCAGCACTGTTTATTGGTAAGATGCTGGCATTTATTAAACTGTTGTTTGTTGCCCTGCTGCCTCACATTGACATCAACAGTCCAGGAAATAGTCTGGTACATAACCTGCTATGAATGTTTTTTTTTTTAACACCTCAGTGAAAGATTACATAAATGAGATAAACTGTTGTTATTGATGAGATACACTAAAACTATGAAAAGTAGATATTGATACCTTTGGACGGAGCTATAGGTTAGCTCTTCCCCCCTAGTGGTAGGCTAACTAGCATCTCTGCTAAAGCTAACTAGCTGCTAGCTTCATCTTTAGCTACAGTACAAACATAAGGGTTGTATCAATATTATCATGTAGCTCAACAAAAAGGCAAATTGTGTTTTTTGATATATGATGAATGGTTAGATGAGTATAGTGATTTGTAAACCTGAAGTATATTTAGCCATTTTCTTATTTTTTTCCCCCTGCATTGATGTTTTTTTTTTTGTGTAGCGATAGATCCAGTTGTCAGAATGGCCACATTTTTTAGACTCAAGTTTGAACAAAAAAGGGATTTCCCTTAACAGTCTGCCTAAAGGGAAAAAAATGATTGCACGCCTCTATCTGGAGTGATGGGATCTAGCGGTCTCTCAATGGACCCACCTGAGGAGTTAAGCAGCAGCAGCAGGGTCTGTCACGCTTAGCCACAGCAATATGACAAATCCTTACTCCTAAACCCCTTCAACGAGACATGCATCGACACGGAGCGTGTGATTCTCTCCTCCTTCCAACTGCTTTTTTTTCTAAGTCAAGGAGAAATTCATGAGAGGCATTAAAGGAAAGACCATAGCCATGAATACAAATGGTTGCTTTGGAATTTGAGGTGGCAACACGGAATTCATGTATCACGAGAAAGGGAAAAGAGATATGACTTAGAGCGCTTTGTGAAACCACAAATGGACCCAGTTCTTTATTGCCAGTTTCTATTTCAGAATACTCATATCGGAATCAAGAGTGTCTGATAGCAGTTGTCTGGGAAATGCGGGTGTAGCCCCAGGGTTTGTGGTCTTGTCTGACATTGTCTTTAGAAACAATTCCCAGCAAGGTGGACTCGAGCGGGGACTAAAGTGTCATGGGAAATGGTGCCATATGTCCAACTAGATTTCAAGTGTTTCACCGCATTTCGACAGTTGAAATGAAATACGAGCCGTAGTCGGGTGGTGTGGAGTTTTCGGGGTGTTGGTCTGTATTTGAAAAAGCAGGTGTTATTTTGCAAATCCCAAATCTCCTTTCTCATCACCCGTCTTGCTCCCATGTGTCTCTCACATCTGATGGGCGGCCATGTGAAGAATTTGTGAACTTGTGTCGCACCTTTTTGGCAATAACACTAGATGCCTAACAAATTGAGGGATGTGAAAATGGAAAATTTAAAAAGCTGTCCTTGTGCTGTGTAAGCGGATTGAGTTTGCTGAAGTATTTAGTTTGTGGCTTCAGAGGCATGTGCATGGACAGTGAAGGGTGCTTCTGTTTTATTTAATGCATAAAAGGCTTACCCCCAGCGGTCTCTTGCATTTAATTTTTTTGTTTCTGGGCTAATTTCATTCCTTGGCCAGAGCTCAAAATGTTCTCCTGAACAGATTAGAAATACTGCAGTAAAGAACAATGAAGCAGGAAAAAGGGAGGCAAACTATTGACGGTTCTTTGTACCCTCAAATTAACAATTCAAATATGTTTTTGTCCTAGTTTATGATTTTCCATTGAAAATCTTTAGTCCACCAGAGCAAAACATGCTGTATGACCACTCTGTCACTCCGGATATTGGATTACAGAGGCATCCCCTGCTGTTTGGAGGAAAAGCTTGACTCTAAGATCTGCTCATTCTTCCAAAGATGTTGGCTACCAGCAATATCAGGAATGAAACAACCTAAAAAGACAAACAATCTTGAAGTGCTCCTGCTGTGTCCACGGTGGGGGCACTCTTATTTGACTAAAGGCTACACTCTCCTTTATGCAGCAGAGAAAGCGCCCCCGTCAAATCCAAGCCCAGAACAATGGGGGCCAGCCTCGGGGAAACAGGGCCATTTGCATGCAGCTGTTTGCCGTTTCCAGGACCACAAAGGCCAATCAAAGGAACCTTAATGTAGTATGACAAGCGTCAACCAACGCCTTTGCTCTCTGTCTGTGCCAGCCATCGCCACTCTGTCTACCCCAAAAAATGGCCCACTTTTTTTTTGTTTTTTTCTTCCCCTGACTGATCAAACACTCCCCCAGTTCTTTCTCCCACCGTCTGATGTCCTGACGCAGAGGAGCTTTTAGGGTTAAAGGTTGCTCTCAACTGTGCTCTTAAGAGCCAACAAACAGAGCAGGAAAGATAAACCTCAACACTTGTGTTTTGATCTGGCACTAGCAGCCGCCAAACCTCCATTATCTTTTAGTTTCATCTCCAGGGATTTTAAAAGCCAGTTAGCAAAACTCTGCGGATGGTTTCAGACGCACCCATCGGAGCCACAGTGCCACTTCCAATTTCAAGGGTGTTGATAGAAAACAAAATATGTATTATATGAGGTGGGGGGGGGGGGGATTGTCGCCAGTGAATTATAGGCTGTCAACTGGAGAAGAAGAAGAAAAAAACTCCCAGAATACAACATATTGAGGAGCAGTCTCTGCCCATGCTTTGCTCTGTGGAGCTCAATAGACGGCTTAGCAGGCAGGTCAGGGGGAGGAATCTGAAAAGCTACTTTCCTCGCAGTCACTCACTGACCAGAATGCTTGATAAGGCTGCGTGTCAACAAGGCCAGCGAAAGGGGATCACAGCCAATTATAGCTAAGTCGAAGTGGTTACCATGGCAATTTGACTACATGTTCTATATAAAGCATTATTCAATTCCATCACTAATTGTGTAATTTAATGTTAATCTGAGGTACAGACAACAAGAGAGTAGCCTGTTCTCTTTTCTTTCTTTTGCCCACACTCAGGGATTGTGTTATGGATTTCTTCCTGCAGTCTTCTTGACACCGTTTTCCCTGCAGCTGGTGCCCTTCTGTCGCAGTCTTCAACTTCTGCAAGTTGAGCAGTCAAACAAAGCACAGAACGTGAGATGAAAAGCTTTTCATACCTCCCTAAGACACTGACATTTGTGCACACAAACAAACCTCCTCTCTTTCCAAAATCTTGCAAAACTTGTTTAAACCAAGAAAAATCAACAGAGACGAATACCTACAGCCAGGGAGCTTTGTTGTCACAGGGTTTTTTCTTTCTTAGCTGTGCTTAAATCCAAAGATCTTAAGCAACCTTCAGTTAAAGCGACTAAAAATATTTTCTCTTGAATTCAACTCCCCTCCTACAGAGCAAAAAAGAAAATTCCTTTACGCTTTAAAGTGTTAGATAGATTTGTCATTATATGCCCTATTACAAGTTGACAAGACAGTCATTAATGAGACAAAGACTATCCGCAGTTTGGTGAACAAGCCATTTGTTCTTAAGCCCGCCAGTACAGTCTTGGTACTCCCCCTAATTGATGTACTGTTAGCCTATGACCAGAGAGATCTATATGGGCGAGCGAGGAGGAAGGAGGCCGGCAAGGCCCAGGCCTAATCAATCGCGAGGCCCGTGTTGACAGCAGCATGCCTTCATGCCATAATGCTGTGATAGATGGGCAGAGTCGCCAGCGGACAGCCAGGGAAAAGGAGGCTGGAGATGGCGTGTGGCGTAAGTCTGCGAGGCTGTTTTAGTCCAAAGATGGTGTCTCCGCTCAGAATTTTTAAAAACCCCTTGAAACGCATTCTCTCCCTCTCTGCTCTCTGTAGCTGACGTGATAAACCCGTCACTCCTTCCATGAGCAATGGCAGGCGGGATGGTCATTAGTCTTCGCCGTAAAGCCGGCGACTTCACTCTGGGTTTTATCATCCACCATTCTGGACAGGATTTCTGAAAGGCTCGGATAATTGTAGTGGTTATTGGAATGGATGGAGTGACCCCACAGCCCTCCACTTATGGTTCAGCTACACTGACGTCCCCTAATGAGGTGATAAACAGTCCAGCTAAGCAGAATCTACTGGCCATTAGATAGATCATGGTATTATAATGAAATGTCTTGTGGCCGAATGCCAGTGAATTTATACCATTAGTTTCATATTTGGTTACACTGCTACCACTGCTAGTGCCTGCAGAGGTTCCTCCTAATACCCCATGAACTGAACATTATACTTTTAACAGTGTATGTTTCACAGATGTCTGCATGTGTATTCTTTTTCTGTTTGCTAGTGTGACATGTGTCGAGTGACATAGAATATCATTATGAGTGAGCCAGACGCAGCAGGCTGAAATGACTAGCAGACATGTGGGTCGTTTTTTTTTCTCTCTTTCAGGGTTGGAATTTCAAGCCGGAATCACTTCAACTCCAAGCAGTTCAAACAATGCTAATTGCATCAGGCCCTGACTGTCAAACGTGTGCGGATAATTAGAGTGAGGGGGCAAAGTGAACCCGGGGTGGTAAGAGTTAGTACATGACAATGCTCGTGAGCCAATGGGAGCGTGGAAAAAGGTAACAGGCTGCAAAGAGGGCTAATTAGACCAGAGCGGTGCAGAAAATACAAATGGTAGCTGCCCCCTCAGGGACCCACTATTGCTGAAAACAACGGCGATTATTGACAGTTCATGCAGCGCTCAGCTTGCACTTCTTAAATGGAACACATTTGCATGTGCTCCTTAGATTTTGCCTAATTGTTTTCTCAGAATTGCAGGCAGATACGTCTTTTCCCCACTTTGGATCTTTCTATCCTCAGATAACGGATTTTTCTCTCTTTATTTAGTTTTTATGGCTTTTTTCTCTCGTTGCAAATCTCCATATCTGTACTGCTCCACACAATTTTCACATGACATTTTGTTGAATAGAGAAAGGAAATGCAAAGGAGTAACCTATGTCATTGCAATTTGCTGAAAAGAGAGGAGGGGGCAGATTTGGGTGAAACAGTTAATTTTCCCCAAAAGTAGAGCTATTTGGCTGCGCTCCCATCTGCTCCGCTCCATGTATAGATTTTTCCTCCTGTGTGGACTCCAGACTCTTCGATCGCCGACACTGTAAAATGGATTATATTACACTCCATTCTGCCGGGATTCTGCCTTTTTCTCTATCTGGCTTTACAGTGCAAGTAAAGCAAAAGAAACAAACGAGGGGGCTCTGTATGACTGTAAAACAAACTACTCTCAGTCCAGGCAGGTCTGGCTCAGAGGTGGACCTTCTCTCTCTAGGTGGAGGCCTTTTTGATGCTCTGTAGCCTTTTGTGTTTGCTCAAGAATTTATGAGGTTACCATTGGTCTCCAATGACTTAGATTAGAAGCCTTAGCCAACATCCAAGACCACAGAGAGATGGAGAGATGAATTGTTTCGTTTTCCCCCCATTCCTGTATCGCGTGTAACAGCCCTTCTGTTTAAAACTGCGGTAAACATTCGACTGCTGTTGCCTATTTATTTTTGCACCAGTGGAGTTTCACCGCAAAATGTGTGGTCCTATTGTATTGAAGCAACCATCCTTTTCCCCCATTAAATCTATTATTTGTCTGAAGTGTCTTCTCTGTCTTTGTGTCGCAGGGTTCAGCCGGGCAGCCTTGCCTTTCGGGCTGGTCAGGAGAGAGCTCTCATGCGAGGGATATGCAATTGATCTCCGCTGCCCGGGGAGTGATGTCATTATGATCGAGACGGCCAACTACGGCCGCACAGACGACAAGATCTGTGACGCTGACCCGTTCCAGATGGAGAACGTCAACTGCTACCTCCCCGATGCCTACAAGATTATATCACAAAGGTAAAAACTCCGGGGAAAGGAGGGATCTTATTTCACAAACATGACCAGGAGCTGGGGAAGGAAAATATGGGCCTCTTTTTTTTTCCCCCCATAGAGCTAACCTTTCTGCACATAAAAGATTAAGTGCTCTTCCTGTTTGTGTAGCAACCTACAACCTGGACAATTAATCAACATTTCACACCTTTTTATTTCTTTCTTTCTTATCCCATCATTGACTGCATTGTGAAGGTGGCATTTTGAAAATTCAGGAAACTGGGGCGCAGATTAATTCTTGACAGGCAGGAATTGACATCCGTGCGGCAGAGCTCTTCACACCAGCTGCGCGCTGTTGCTGCTGTTTGAGTCATAATCAGCGTAGCTCCGAGAGACTGCAAGTCACATGAACACCCTCTTAATTTCCTATCTGGAACAGTGGGCTTGCTTTTGTTCAAACACTTGTACTGTTTTGAAGTGGCTTTGCCTCAGGTAGTGAGCAATGCCCGTCATCTTGCCTTTTATCCTGGTTCCCCTCTCTCACAGGAGGCTGCTCTGCTGTCAAACGACAGCAGAGCAACACTTCAGCATGACTGCTGCCTACCCCTAGAGGTGTGTGTATTTTTAAAGGGCACTGGATGAACTATTCATAAATAGTAACCAGCACAGTTCATCTTCTAATGCACTGTGCTGTCCTAACCTGGCCCCCCTTTAGCTAGATTATGAACACCATCGCCCACGATTTTTACACCTCTGGGTTTTCCCCCCCTCGCTTAACTGCTTCTTTATTTACTCTCTTGAGACGCAGCACTCAAGAATATCTCAGGAATAGATCAGTCCTCCCATCTTACTCCGTCTGTCTAAATTTACAGCCAACTCCCTGCACACTCATACAGTAACACAGCCGCTGACAGTACCCATGCCCTTTGGTTTGACTGCAACTTGCTACATCATGCGCCACATCTGTTGACAAGTCAGACCCTCACTCGCTGGAGCCGCACTTCAAACTTATCTTCATCCGAGATTCCCTGGAGGCAGCGTGCGAGCGAAAAGCTTTGAGAAGACTCTCTGCACCACAAGCCCTTAACCAGAATAATTCTAATGAATCAGATCAGAGGAAATGGGCTCCTGACCGTAATTAAGGCTGATGTGCTAACCAGGGATGTTAAAGCAGTCACAAAGCTTTGGGAGGCTCTGATCAGTCCTCCTTCAGTCTGCAGCAAAGTTAAGAAAGTAGGAACTGCTTCACATCAAGACACAATGTGCACTTCCAATAACAGGGACATTAACAAGAGGCAATAGCAAGGCAGATAGATCAACAGAGATTGAAGAGATAGAAACAGTGGGAAGTCTGCAGCGCAGAGTGGCAGTTTTGTTGGTAAGAAAATTGTGACAAAGAGTATTCATCAGTGGCCCTGTTGTTCACAACAAAAACAACAAGACAGGAATCAAAACGGCTTCCTTTTTTTCAAGTGTTTTGTCATGCAGAAATGTTTGGTTGTCGACCAAAAAAAGGGCCTGAATGAAAAATGTATGAAGGAACTGATGGAATCTTAGGTTACTGGGGCTTTTTAATATTCAGGGGATCATTTCTTCAGAGATGTAGCGTAAATGGACGGTATGTCTGACCTCTCTCTCTCTCTTTGCTCTGTTCTCTCCACCACTCTGGTTTCTACATGTGCACATACAGAATAAACGACTTGCACACAGGACGTTTTTACTTATTGCTCGTTCTGAAATGTTTTTTTTTTTTTTTTTTTTCAATGGCAATATATTCTTTGACCTGTTCAAACTAACAGATCCAATCTTTCGCTTGGTCAGAGGAGCAGCTCTTTCAGATAAAGTGAGCAGAATTCAAACGCATTGCTCCCAGAGAATTGTGCTCAGTACGTTTGAGATCACATGCAGTGAGTTCAGCGGCAGTTTAAGACAGAAGAGTGTTAAATGCTTAGCAACAGCACCGGCCTTTTCCAAAGGAGCAGGAGAATCTAAAATAGAATTACAATCAATGCCGAATTAAAATGGTGATATCATGTTAGTGTTGTATTCAGAGCTTGTTATACTAACCAAAAATTACCATGATTGAAGCAAAACAATTAAAAATGAAAACAAATGTATTACACCTAAAAACATTTATTTTAAGTTCCACCTCAGTGAAAATACTCAAGTAAAATTGTAAACAGCTATAGCTTCTTACAAAGAGTATATTATTATTATAAGTATTTCAATCTTGTGATAGTATTTAAATCTATAACCAGTGATGCATCAATTGGTAAGCAGCCTTTTAATGTAGCTGCTGGAAGCAGAGTAAATAGTTCTATACACATTTTAAGATAAAGCAATGCGTTATGATCACTGAGCCTGCCTGAACTTTCTTAAGTTTATCGACCTTCACTTTAACTCGAGCTGTCACTTACATGCAGTGGGTTTGAAAGCCTGTCAATGAGCACAGAGTTAAAGACATGTACCTTCCTCTAGTTTGTAAGAAGTGTCAGTCAGACTCATCAAGTGTAAACAGTGTGTGATTGAAGTGAATCTTCTGTTAGCTGGTTCACTGACCCTTCTCCATCACCGCAGCTCTTTCTGCACAGACACCACACTCACCACACATCTCTAAAGTGCAGCGAGCACCTTATCATCACTGATGTTGAAGCCACCATTGATAATGCGTATGCTTCTCATTACCTTTCATAATGGACTTTGCACCTTTTTTCTTTATTCATATATGATGTTAAATAATCCATTAGTTTGAAGGGAAGTGTTTTTTATTATGGGGGATTTTGAGTGCAGCTTGAAAGGTAAAGTCACTTTTTAGTAAATGTACGTGCATTTGCCTCTTTATTCATTGCTTTAACACCCTGTGTATTGAATGCTACAGAGTCAAGGTTTTGTGTGCTTGTTGGGCAGCACGATCCCATTTTGCAGCTACAGAGAGCCTCTTTAATTACTAATGCTTTTCTGAAAGTCAAGTCCGATGTTGAAATGTATGTCCGACTTGCATGACTGCCGTTGACCTTCTGAAATATTTATCTAAGGCTTGCAAATTGTTGAACGTCCTATTTTGGTGCCAATCTTCTCTTGTTTGCCTCTGTTACTGCTGACATTATTCTCAATCCCTCAACCTCAAGAGAGCTTGATTGAAGTGGAGCCAATTTCACCCTACACAGTATTTACACAGACGCCGTCCTCTGCTTTGCTGTCCGTTTCTTCCCTTCTCCCACTTTACTTGAACTTTTTTTTAGCTCCCCAAAAACATTTTGCAAACAACAAGCTATCTTTGCAATTCACACATCAGGCTGCTAATTCGCTGAGGGACGCTATTTCATACTGGAAGGCATAGAGCCGCTGATAGAAAAAAAAAAAAAACGCACATTCACATCGTGTTTGTTGCGCACATGCAGAGGAGCGGATCAGTTTCACCAGAGGCCACCATTCCAGTCCACTGCATGTCACAGCCACCTGTCGTGTATGTTTTAATGAATGTCTTCCCTCTCAATAGCAGTATGAAGACGCTGTTAAAGGAAATGCCATCCCTAATTCTTAACATGCTTTTAGC